>NC_134825.1:69637291-69992606 GCF_004210375.1 Tachypleus tridentatus
AATTTTGATTTTTGAGTAAAAATACTGTTCCATGTCACAATGGCTTATTGTTTGTTTGTTTACAGCTTAAGTACCCGAGACAAAGATTATAATTTTATTGGAAAATTTCATAGAATTTTTACTGGAAATATTGTATCTACAGGCCTTAGGATTAACATCACTTCATAAAGCTTATTTAAATATTGTGCCTTGTGCACTACATTCCCTGGACAATGTACAATAATTAAGTTGAGCAGTTTGATATCTTTTAATCAGCCAAATGGACCACAAAAAAACAGCCATACTTTCCTGTCGCTTGTTGAGAGAAGGACTTGGGCTGCTATTGCGTTGATTGATCTGTGCTTTTTCATCATGGAAGCAGCGTGGTACATACATATACACACACACGCGCGCGCGTATATAATGTATAACCAGTTCGTACTGCGTGCCACGAGCTAAGAAAGGATTAATCAAATGCGAGAACAAGCCGTCTATTATGTGCAATACCAAATCGTTATGAAGTCTCATTGGTCCCTTGTACTGTTGAGAGAAATGTGTTAGAGGTTACATGAAGTATCTTTTATATGAAGCTGGAAAAACCCTATGCAATGGGAAATTCTTACAGTTTAGATAACAAAAGATGTTTTCTCTGTTTAAATTTTGCAAACGACTCTTGCAGATTGTAGTGTAAAATAATAAAGTTACCACAGTTGGGTATGGAAAAAACCTGTTGCCGGCAGGATTAGAATACCGGATATTATGTGTTCTTCCTTTTTACTTAGTATAATTAAACGTGTTGCGTATTTTATATCCCAACCCCCATTTCCAGTTTATCTGCTGAAGAACAATTAATAATTGAATGGGTTTTACCAGTAGACTATACCACATTTTTATTGGGGATAAATTCATAATAAGGGCCGTTAAAACTAATATGAACGTGGTTTTCATTTTAGTATTGTATTATATGTAAACCAAAACAGTGTTCTCTATTATGAGGTTTTAACCTACAAATAAAAACATTCCACTGCTTGCCCTCTTATTTTTCATTGATTTATAACGGGAAAGGACTGGCAAGGAGCATTTTTTTCTTTTAAATCAGATTCTCATAAGCGATATCTCGCTTTCGGTTTTTGTACTAATTCCTACCATTAATATGTAGTGCGTCTATATACAGTTGATATAACTTATAGTATTAGAACTGTGTACTTATGTATTTATATAGACAAATTATATAAATAAAGTAAGAACCGATAAAATTAATTTCTAGTACTTTCTCATTTTGATAATAAAATATGTATGTTTTATCAGGCAGATCGGATTAAATGAGTAATTTAAGTTATGTTGTGGCCACTGTGGGTATCGAAACCCGATTTTTAGTGTTATTGACCTATTGAGCTGCCGCTGAGCCATTGGGAGACTTGAGGTCGAAACTGAAACTTACTACTTGGAGATAAACGTTTCTGCTGCTATGTGTGTTCACACTGAAAGCTGAGCTAAACAGTGAGGAGTTGGAAACTACATTGTTTAGATTAAAGCATATTGAATAAAATATACGATTTATTAGTTGCCAGTCACGATTCTGAAAGTGATTAAAGTTGGTCAGAATTTTAAAATGTCTATAAATTACAGGGCCTAAACCGAAACTTATTAATTCAGCCTTATAATATTAATAGTGAATTTATTCAGAGAACCATTATGAATTAAAAAGAAAGACAAAGAAACAATACGTCTCGAACTTCGTTGTAAACCTAACGGACTGATTAATACTGACAACTGATGTATGTGCCAAGTTTGTTGAAAAAAAAACTGAAAGTGTATTGAACCCAGACAAATGGAAATGAATACAGTAGTGGTCTGTGTCATCCAGAAAATCATGGATTAAATGGAGCAGTTTCGCAGAACTCATTGTTGGAAGTATAGTAGGAAACGAATAACTATAAGGAATAAATTTGATTATCTGCAGAACCATATATCAAGAAATCCTCAGCTCGTAACTACTGTTGTTGCTATACCATGTTTGGACACTCGCAAGTGTCGGTGCGTAACACGCGTTTATCAGACACGTGCGCCTGGACTAGCTGTACCAATAGCACTCAAAAGCCAGAAGAAGGTCAAGGAAACGCGCATGGGTAGAACTTTCGGTCTACAAAGCAGGGGAAGAATAGGGAGTTATCTAATCTCGGTCTGTATGAGACTTGGTCAGCTGATCGTGTGTCTTGGGGACACTTCTACATTAGATTTGTATTTCCACGTGAAGCTTAATGAATCAAACGTAGGGTGAGTTTTTAAGGTTATGTTTAACACAACCGGCACTGTAACGTTATCAATATTGTTTGTTTGAACATTTGCATTGTATTTTATAAATTTCTTGGAATTGAAAGTACCCAGTTTTGTTTCCATTACACTACATAATGACTGGAACTGGGGTTGATTTAATGTTGTTTAGTTGCGATTAAATATTAACTCTTTTTAAAATTCCATAAATTATTTGTAAAGCTGGAAGGATGGAAATTAGAGCCTAGTTTCTATCTCTTACGTTATGATTTCTCAGATGATGTTCCATTGTGTTATTTCCAAGGTTGTTCATTACTGTTTTGTCTCTAAGCTATTCCTACTTCGGTTTTTACAGAATAGTTCTGCATAGTTTTGTCTTTCAGATGACAATTCATTATTTTATTTACTAGATTTTCCCACATGATTTTGTTACAAATGTTATTCCTGTTTTACTTAATTTCCAAATAGTTCTGCGTAGTTTTGAAGTTTGAAAGAATGTTGTGTTGTTTTTTTTATGTTACATATTTAATGTTACTCCTATTTTGTTTATTTCCCAAATAATTCTGCATAGTTTTCTCTTCAAATTATATTTTTTTTCTCACGTTATACGTGATTATTTGTTCCCAAAATCACTTCTGTTTTCTTTGTTTTCCAGACAGTTCTGCATAATATTGTCTCCCAAATGTCCTTCCCTTGTTTTATCTTCTAGATTTCTCCACACTGGCTTATTAAACAACTTAATAGATAATATTTTTTATTAAAATGTTAAATTACGCCCCAGATGTTTTGTGATACTCTTACAAAGGTCGTCATTATGAAGCGTCCTGATGATGGCGCTGCACAAAAAAAAAAGGCATAACATTAATTCATGTTTGCCTATTACGTATTTTATATTGTTTAAATTATTTTCTAAAAATTCAAGAAAATTCCACATATTGAGTTGCGGGTTCACTTCTTGAGGTTAAAACCCCCTTTATATGATGTCTTCAAAAAAAGGTTACATTTAAAAGTTATTTAATAATGCTTTATTTTAATATTAATAATAAATATGAATATGAGTAATAAATTATGTAAGCGCAGCTGTTAACGTTTATTTGAAATATAAACTATCCCTGCGTACAGTATAAAGATAGTATATTTTCAGCTGTCTAAAAACTACCTAGTGCCTGTAAAAACTTAGTTCAATTATTACAGTTTCGTATTATACACCATGGTGAGTAATTTTCTTCCGAGAGACCTAGATTTGTCTTTGAAGAATCTAGGGCATTTGAGTGACCTGAATGCACATCTATATAACTTCCTGGCGTGTAGTGTCAAGTGGTTAAAACAGATGGTTGTTGCCGTGAGCTCCAAATAAATGGTGCCTCACCTGTTAGAATTTCAAAAATGTTACTTGTGACCTAGGCCTAATATTTAGAAAAAAGGTTAAAATGCCACCTGCCTCTGAAACAGTTTTCATAAAGAAAGCATATTGTTATTTGATTATGGAATGAATATGAGCTGTTAATTGTTACTAGGATATGAGACGCAAAACTTTCTCAATTTTGGATACTGCACACAAAGAAAATAGACGGGTTATTTTGTGGTAATAATGGTAACTATTATGCATCACACAAAGCATATTAAATTGTATTATTACAACGTATTAGCAGCTTGAATGACTGAGGTTTTAAGTGGCTACAAGGTATGTGGTTATGTCTTGCGTGTTGTTTGTTTACAATGCCTTGCAGGTTTTGGAGACAAACAAAGTTTTATTATTCGCGCTGTTTATATTTGAAACTCTTACGTCCCATAATGCTTATAGATTTGAGTGTATTTTAATTTTTTCTTCAACTAGGTTTTATAAATTTAAATTAAGTACAAATTAATCTCCCGTGATGGTTTGCATATGGTAATACAAGATTTATGTGTTTGAAAATACTTCGTGTATCTCTCATACGGATAGTAAGTGACAAATTACTATTTAGAGATTTTATTTTGTAATATTCATGAGTTAGAAATTGTCACATGCGGAACTGAACATTAATTATACGAACTTTTGAATGAAACTGGTGAAGAACTAAATAATAAGTCAACCACGTTATATCTGTTATATAGAGTAGCGAACACGCTTTTCGTCCAGTACCAGGGTTTATCGGGTCAACTCGGATACGAGGGGCTAATTATATCATCTATTACTTGAACGCTTGTTTCGGTCTGAACTACATTAAGTTGGTTAAGTTTATTTTTATTGATTATATTTAAATTAGTCATTAGAAATCAGAATTAAGTTTACGATTTTATTAACATCAAGTTTTATATTATTAACATTTAATCATCACTCAGAAAGAACTGGCGAATTAGTAGGTTTTGTAATTCGTAATTTTATCTTTTGTGAAGCCCAAACGTTGTTATAAGCGAGTTTGTTTACAGGTTTTATCACTCGTAAAGATGTTGTGCATTTAAAAGTATAAAGATTTGTATTAATCGCCAAATATAGAGCTCCATGCAGACTCAACAGCAAATCTGAGGACCCATAACTAAAAATTTGATTTCAGAAACAGTTGAGAGTATGGCACAGATACCCCGTTGTGTAGCTCTGCGCTTATAAACACAAATTAACAGAAGAAGTGTGTAAATGTTAAAAAGTTCCATCTGACACAAAATTACAATCATCATTTCCTCAAGGCTACAGACCTGATGGCTTTTTGTTACTGTAGAATAGCGTAAGTATTAATAATACATTTCTATCACAACTATACTCCTCATAAATGTAACTGTAAGTTAGTCTTATCATGAACTGTGAGCAAGCGTAACAGTAAAGGGAACTGGGCGTTCACCTTTATTGTTACACTTGTACTTACACAAGAACTGGAGAGATTGGAACGTTAGAGGAAGTGTGACGCTGTTCGTTGTAGGTTAATTATCTTGATAAAAAAACAACAACAACAAAATATAGATGCATAATTTAAATACAAATAACATGGTAGAACAACACATGTTAAGTACATTTTATTTGTATGTGTGAATGCAGCATATAAGAGAGCCAGTTACGATTTTAGTGATATTTATTAAATTATATATATATAAACGAAAGATAAGCAGGCATATGGATAGGTAGTGGGGAAGTTCTAAACATTTACTTGAAAAGGATCCATGACGTATCCTTTTCTTTTTAAGACAAAACATTTTCGAACAGAAGTCAACCGGTTTTTCCTTCATCCCACGCTGTGTTGGTATTACCTTTCTGAATCGGGTCGGCACACGCCTGGGGTGTTATCCTCATGAGTGTATCGTGGCAGGCGCGTTGCACTCAGCACCATCCAATATGCTTGCGAGCCTCATGAACCACTTTTTGGCATTCTTGCTTGAAGAAGGCCGCAGAGCAAGGTCGGGGTAATTGTATCCATAGGCACTAACTAGCCTCCTGTCAGACATTGCTGTTATCATTGTTTTCATTGAAGTCTATGAGCATTAGCAGGTTTCTCCTACTTTCATTTCCAAGTTTGAAACTTTTCGAAAAAGCCATTTTGCTTGTTTATTATTATTATTAAAATTTATCATATATTGAAATTCAGCAAACGCTTATTAATACTCTCTTTATTTGAGCAAATATTTTAACCGTTTTTAACTATATATTTTGTTTTGATAAAACCTGTCGAATTGGTAATTGAACTGGAATCCTTTATATAAATCGTAGGACTAATAGAGAACAGTGTTGTTTTATTTTTCCGAAGTTGTTATGTCTCCAACACAAATTCTAATATGTGGGATATGAAAAATCATAGCACGAAAAAATAAACCATTAAATTTTCGTTTCTGTTATTTATGTATACTTAACAAGTCATCAGTGTAGGGGGTCTTCAAGGTTAGAGGTATAAACTTCAGCTCAGTCTTCAACCTCGAATGATGTGCCCTAATCAGTCTTGTATAGAGCAATAAAAACTCACTAGCACTGTCTCATCCTTTAGTTATGCTAACGTTTTATTTGAAGAGCTATTTATGAAGTTATTTTCTATCATGGCCCGTCATGGTCAGGTGGTTGAGGCACGTGACTTGTAATCTGAGGGTAGTGGGTTCGAATTCCTGTCACACCAAACATGCTTGCCCTTTCAGCTGTGGGGGCGTTATAATGTAACGGTCAATCCCACTATTCGCTGGTAAAAAAGTAGCCCAAGAGTTGGCGGTAGGTGGTGATGACAAGCTGCCTTCTCTCTACTTTTACACTGCTAAAATAGGGACGGCTACCACAGATAGCTCTCGTGTAGCTTTGCGCGAAATTCAAAAGCAAACAAACAATCTTGTTGAATTGTTTTTAAATTATTCTTTTCGGCGTTATTAAGTGTATAACGTATTTAATAATTGATGTAAATGGGATGTTTGTGAAGGTTTAAAATACAAATAACTCTTTTATTGTGATATAACACTGAAATAAACACTGTTGAGTAAAAGCTCATGAATTGGTAATGAACATACGGCTAGAACAACATATGTTCTAGTATAGTTCATCACAGACAGTTAACAGTGTAGTACAAGTTTGGTTCTTCAGTCAGTCAGTCGGTCGGACATCAACACCACTTACAACTTCTCTATAACTTTGGGCTTTCATCATTTAGGTCATAATCTGAATCTGGCCCAAAGGTAACGAACCCCCAATTTAACTGAACTATGTACAAACCGGAGTCGCCTTTCTTTTTCTAAATTTCTTCGCGGTGGCGTTGTTATACCAGTTTTGCTGCAATTAACCTAACGTTCCGCAACACGAACATATATGTGTATAGGTATTGTAGGGTGGCAGAGGGCGCTGCCGATGCCCTGCCTTGGGCACGGCGTCGCCCGCAAGTAGTTGAACTGTCAGATTTCGTCGAGTAATGTTGGAGAGTGGACTGGTTAGATGGAACGTGAAGTGTATTGAATTTTTGTTTTGTTGATAGGCGCTTTTGAATTAGATAACCTTCGACGATAACATCTCGGTGGAAGACGAAACTACGCTGATTAAAATAAGTACTTTGTTTTCTTCCAGGTGGAAGAAGTTGAACCGATGAGCCAAGTACAGGATGACCTTAGTGTTACCAGCGTTTTGTAGTAACTGCCCAAATTCTTCCCTATTTTGTAATAATTACCCTCCAAACTCTTTCCTGTTTTCTGAAAATATAAACACATCAAGCATGCCTTGTGGTTTTGACAGTGAACCTTTGGATTTCGAATCTGTACTGCTTTCAGTCGAATGGCCGTCGACGTTACGCGATTTGCCCGAGACAACTCACGACAACGATGCATCAAAAATTGTTCCAGGTAAGGCACTTTATAACATACCAACTTGAACTTATTGGAGAGAAGGTTTTGTTTTCCTTTTACTACTTGTCCGATGAGATGGCGCTGTTTGCTCAGAAGATGTATATATGTATAAATATATAATGACCTCTTTGTCTGTACGTGTAACCAGTTTATTAGAATAATCTCTATACTGCACTTGTGTCTTTTTCTTTTCTAAAACCAGTTAGGTTCAAATGGGTCAATGAACTAGGAATATAAATTGTGGTCGGGAAAATGTGCTTTTAAGTTTCAGTTATCTTGCTAAACAGGACGGCTGAAAAGTCTCGTCAAATTGCTGTCTCGTTCACATAATAAAAATTAGATAAACAATGTAATATCAAATAAAATAATTACATAGTATAGAAACTGAGAAATCCGATTTCGTTTGTACCTTGATAATCAGTTACTTTTCTTGAATATCTTTATCTTGAATTTTTTTTATCTTGCATGAAAAATGTTGAAAGTACTTCTACAAACTAAATGAAGAGAAACACCAATGTGATTGTTTCATGAGAGCCTGCACTTTAACTTAACCCTTGTATTACATTGCACTGTGAGGTCATCGACATGTTGTAAGTTTGTGTGTGCGTTGGGTTTTACAGTAAAAGTCTATGTCACATTCTAGTGTTTTCCCAAAGTGTGGAGGGCTCCACCCCTCATCCAGGGCGGCGCAAATGATCTGTTTGGGGGCTAGAGATATTATAATTAATAGTACAATAATGAAAAATTGAGCACTTTAATATAATTTTTACTAATGAAAATAGTAACTAATTACTACAATACATCAGTATGAATCCCTCTATTATTTTCTTGTCATTTGACTCAATCTTTCACTCATTAAAAAAAATGAGAGACAAGAAACCATATTTATTGTAAGCGGATGACAAACGTTTAGGATACATTTTTCTACGTACAAACGGAACAAATGTATTTGGTTTTGTTAAACTTACAAAGTGTTTCGAGATAATTTACAAGTTCTCTCGCGATTATCATATGTATTGTGTAGATAAAGTGATCTATCCAACGGAATATCATGTTTTCACACACATTTTTGTATAAATTTGGGGTTTCTCCGACATTCACTATCGCTGTTTTTACGTAATAACACTTTTCACAAATAAAATATATACTATGTTTTTACTCTTACGATAGGTTTACGTCCCAACCATCTCATAATAATGAAAAGTGTGAATGTTAAAAAAGTCGTAAGATTTTTTTCAAATACGTTTTCGATACTAAAATGTTAATGAATATGACATCACACGACAAAAGATTCTATCATAAAATCATAAATAAATTGTTTTAGTGGATTTGAAACTATGTAAGAAAAACTTCAGCATTATAACAAAATGTTCCGCACGGGGAATAAATATTGCCATCTGAGTGAAGAGGTTAACATGAACTATGACGTAATTAGTAAATTGTTATAAAACTGGTGGTGTATAGTAACAAAATAACGCAATATCCTGTATGTACACATCTAGAAAAACGTACTAGGACTTACAAAAACGATAAGATTCATTATGTTAATCGCTTTCAATGAATAATACAACATGAAATGTGTTGTAATAATTATATTTTTTCTTACATTTTTATTTCTTAATGGGTGTTTAGTTTATGTCTATTCACTTGGTTCTTACCTTAAGTCACGTACAAAGTCAATATTTATTACCAATACTATTCAAAGTTCAATAAGTTTAGTACCATTGGTTTATATTATCACGACTTTTATTAAATCACGCATCATACTGTATTTTCTTTTAACATCTTGTTTAATCCTTTTATGTGAACTATTGTGGTTAATTATTGCTAACACTGTTGAAAATATTAGCCCACCTGTTATGGGACTATTTTGGCTCTGCTAGTAGAGCAGACGTCAGTTTCGATTACTTTTAAAACGTAAAATATAAATATACCTTTAAGCTCATTATAATGAAAACCTACATTAATTTCTAATATTTAGTATGGAATCATATAGACATTGCATAAATTATAAACATGACGTATTTGTGTCTGTTGATTCTGCCAGTGAAAGCCGTTTCTTTGGACATGAACACTTATCGTTACTAACGGCCAGTTGTATGCATAAGCAGATTTTATTACGATTAATTCATTAAAATTTGTTTGGAAAGTCGATAAAAGCCATATGGATCCTGTTCCCATCTACAATTTTAGGTGTAGTGGTAATAAATAACGATAACTCACGTTTCCTAATAAATTGTAATTTTTTATTATTTTTCGATTTTATTTTCACATGTTGTAGTTATAATACTTGTTTTTAAAACTGAAGTAAAGTGTTTTTAATAGTACACCATCTGACTCGAAAATATTTCACAGAAAGTTCTTTTAGCAAAATTTTGCGGCGTGTAATTTTTAATGTAGCATAATGAAAACCAGCATATTAATCCATCATTTAAAGTATGATTAGTAATTAGAACAGAAATAAAGTTTTCCTAAAAATAATAATATTAAAAAGTGTTGTGAAAGATGAGTGTGGCCTTACGGTTAACGTACCGAATTATGTATTTCAGGGTCCATAGTTTTACACTTTTGGGCCGTACGCGAGTTATAAGAGTGACTGTGAATTTCCACTGTTTCATTAGAGTAGCCTAAGAATAATCTATCTTCCTCCTAGTTTATCAGTTCAACATTAGATACGACTAGAGCAGATAGTCCTTATGAAGCTTTGAGCGAATATCCGAAACAAACAATTAGATGTTACTAAAAAAATCTAATTAAATCGAATAAATCAAAGAATATTGTTTTAAATAATATCTGAAACACGTTGGGTTTGATATTGCTAATTGAATAGGTGAGGAGACTAGTTATAAGCAAAAGGGTACTTACTGTACGGGTACTATTTTGTCTGAGCTCTGTAATTAGTTGATGCACATACTCGAGAATCGTAGAGACATTGCGCAAGTTGTAAACATGACGTATTTGTGTCTGTTGATCAAGCCAATGAAGGTCGTTTCTTCACGTTACTTGGTGAACACTTATCTCTAGTAAAGACCAGTTGTGAGTGGAAAACTGGCAAAAATCCTTGACTTTTAAGAGTGTTTTCCCTGAAACAAATAATGCATGAAGTTTCAACATTCTTTACTTTTATATGACACAACACTTTAAACAAACTTACAAGTCAAGCTTCTAGCGTTTTAGCAAGAAAAACTTGCTACTGTTTTTTTGTATTTGATTTTGTTTGACAAATCGGTCATCTCACTTGTAAAAGTAATGGTGTAAACTAATAAACCCAATTCAACTAAGTTACAGTTTTAACTTGCAAAAAAATGTTAAGTGGCAATCTATCTAGAAACAAATTGTGTATGCTACCTGTATGATACAATCTTGTAACTTTAAAACTAAGCTCGAAATTGTTTTTAAACCAGTCCCAACTTTAGTTGCTCAGCAGAATAATAATCCACTTATTTAATGTGGCTACATATGATTCTCAAGCTTGTGAGGAATTAAACTGTACAAGTCAGTCTGGTTGAGAAAGGAGTGAAAACTTTTTATTGATGATTTTGTCATAATTAAACCAATTTCTCACGTAACCTTCATGTAATAGCAGGTCGTAGATTGAAGATGTCTGAAAACAAACATATTTAATTCTGTGATAGTTTATGTATGGTAGGAAGTAGAGATGTTAATACTTTTTAAAAATATTAAATGTCTCTTTGGAGAAAATCCACTCTTCATTAAGATAGTTATTATAAAAAAAAGTGACATTAAACATGCTAAAAGTGACAGTTTTAATTTTATGTTACACTATGCAAAAATGTTCAATGGAATAGCAAGTTTCACAAGACCTATTGAAAACAATGCATTTTTAATGTTATCATTCAACACATGTAAACATTTCTGATGGCGTTCTTTGATTCATAAAATAGGATTACTTGGATATACTTGAAAACGCTCTTTTTTCTGTGCAACAGTGCTGATTAGATACATTTTAGCATAATTGTTCACAATAGTTTTTAAGTCATCAGTTCTTTGTACATGTGGTTATAACTTTAGGAATATTCATCACTCTGTTATGACCGTTTGAAATGAAGTTATTTCGGTGTTTCCAAAGAGCAGTAAGGATCAGTTGCGCGAAAAAGGGACGTTTTAAGGTTTTATTTGTATATAATGTCTGACATATGGCCACGAGGTCACAGCTGTAGGGTGCACAAACCAGGTGGTTCTGGTTAAGAAAAATGCAGTAGAAAAGGAAATTGATCAGGAATATTTTAGAAGATAGAGGGGAAGGGGGTGTTAGCTTCTTGCTACTAGATGCGGCACGTTTATTACAGCTAGGTCATTGCTCTCAAAACAGGGTCTCGCACGCTGAGTATTCCAACTGTGGAGGTTATAATCAGTTCTGTTCTTCTACTTTCAGGGTCAGCTAGTGGTAACAGCCCTGAGGGTAGAGAGCTGCCCTCTAACGACAACAAAAGAAAACTTCATCAAGATGAGGATTTCTCGGTAAAACGGCCAAAGAAAGATTATGAAGATATTACCAACGTTGAAAGCAACAAAGAAGTTGATCTGGCCGCTACTGGTGTGGTGTCAGAAATGGAAGAGAAATGTAAAGAAATTGGTAATCAGCATTTGGAGAAGTGTCAGGATCAGGAAATGCCAATGGATGATATAATGCTTTCTTCTCGTCGGCGCATACCTCAGCTATGGAATCCACGCATGCGTTGGAAAGACGAACGACGTAAAGTTTTAAAGCTTTCGATGAACAAGTTGCGTCGTATCAAGGACCCAGAAGGTTCTTTGTGTCGCTCGGTTCTCATCAATAATACTGTCAAATGTTTGCAGAAGGAAATCCGCGAAGAAAAAAGTGCTCGCCACCGTGTTATGGGAAGAACATGTTATGTTTTAGATACTGACTCACTCGCATCCAACTCAACTTCGAGAAGCTGGACTTTCGATGCTGAGCCCTCTGATGTCATTCCTAGAAAACCTCGAAGTGATTCTGTTTATTTTTCTTCATGCAGTGAAGATATAACTAACTATGATGAACTCTTTGGTCTGGACGAAGAGGTTTTAGGAGCCGATGCGTCATGTAGACAATCCAGGCTACAAACACTCACTTCTGAACAGTTGGTTAACTGTGATGCGGATGTTTGCACGTGTACAAACCACAGTAACAGGAATGTCGTTAGTGGCTATCAGAAACATCCTCAGCCATATAGTTACAAAGGAAAGATTGTGGACGATCATAATTCGCGCCATCAAACAGCATCACCCAACCCATGTGCTACTCAGTACCGTATCAGCCATGACTCATTCCTGTCAGATGGACTTATCTCTCAAGGTGTATCAGTCTTGGACTCGGTTGTGTATCAGAGTTTATTAGCATCTTTAGAATCATGAGGTGAAATGAAATATTTGCTAAAATATTTGTAATACGTATTGCTATTATGACATCCTTTCAAACTATATCAAATGATCTCTGTTTTTTTTTTTGTGTGTGTTGTTTATCACAGAATGTGGCTGAAACGTAAATAGCACGGTGTGTGCGGGCAGCCGTAAAGTTGAATATTACAACAAAAGCGTCAACAAGCATGTTCATTGTCCTACTTTGGCACGGGTTAGGCTGGTTGAGAGAGAGACCACGCACAGTATGTGGGTCACAGGGGGTACTGGCCCTCTTAGTTAGGATCAGAATCGAATAGCAACAGAGAAATCACGTATAATTATAAGCAAAGCTGTTCTAAAGTGCTTGTGACCTATAAAATGTTAACCTTATCTTTTGCATTACTCCAGTGAACGTCAACTACATGGAATCATTGCATTTCTATTGGGAATTTGCCTAGTTTGGGACACCTTTTTTTTAACCTTAACTATTTCTATCAACATCTAATAATTTCGACAGCTTGTGATTATAATCTTAAGATATAATTATTACTAGAAATGTAATAGTAAGTTGTATTTATTTAGTTTAAACGTGAAAGGTTTTTCTGATTATTTAAGGGTCTGCTAAATGAGTGTAATAATTGTTTCGAAACAGTTAACTCCTACTTTTACATTTTTTATGTGAACAAACCTACGATAATAGCTTTGTGATGTTAAACATCACCGTGCTGTAAACAAGAGACAGGCGCAGTCAGTGGAATTGAGCTCAAGGTTACGCGATTTCATATTATGACATTATACAACAAGGAACCCGTTAATAGGGGACGCTGTACGAAATGAATAATGGCAGACAAACAAGAAATACATGTAAACGCAGTATTTTCACTTTCTAAACTTTTAAAGTATATTTGAAATAAATATAATTCATTACATATATATATGTACATATTTATTTTATCAAATTCACTATAATTAATTATTGAAATTTTATTTATAATACAAATGATAATTAAAACAACTGTGTAATTGTGGATGATGGTCCCATTGCGAAATGAAAAACAAAATGCAATAAATAACCATGAACCACAGCGTCCAAGATTTGTTTTCAGAGCGTTAACCATCTTGTAATATAAATCGTGAATTGTGTGTAGGTTGGAAGGCATGATAAACCATTAACACTTTTTGAGTAAGATATTATACGAATCTTCTCTGTTAAGTGTTTAGTAATCTAAAATCACATGTTATTAGTTTCCAAATTTATCTATTTTATCTAATAAGTATTAACCTTTGTAAAATACACTATAAAACTCTCCTTATTCTTTGCTACATGTATTAACTATTAAGAGATGATGGCCAACCAGAGCCACGTGCCTAGGCTTTCCGGGCAGACCCTCACCTAGTTGTAGTTCTACTCGCCTAACAATTTGTCAGGACTCCCAGGAAGGTCAGCTGGTGAACGAAAATTTTGGACACGTGGATAAGAATAGACTTGCATGTTTTTGTTTCAACAGTGTTTCGAATAAGAAAGCAAAACCGGCTGTCGTTCAGCAGGAACACGATCACAACACATTCCGTCTTCCTCTTTACACTATACAGTGATATGATTTACGATTCGAAGCTATAGTTGGAAATTACTCACCAAATTATTCAGATTACACATGCTGCTTTGCTCACGGAAAATAAACACAAACAAACTTGAAAGGTGTTTTATTCTGCCTGCATAGAGCAGTGCTTATTAAATTACAGCAACTTTTATTCAAGCACTGAAATCACAAACACAGAAACCGTTCAAAATTCTGATGTTCAATAATCAGAGCTCTGCAGAACGTATTATCATTAATACGCGAGTCAAGGGTTAGAAAAGCTTAGCTCGAATTTTTAGAATAAAAACACTTATTGCATGGTGCAAAGACTTTATATATTATACCATATGACATAATCGTTGACGACCCGACCATGGAAACAATTATTTGTAAATAGTTCCTTTTTTTTTTTATTCTTCATTAGGCTTGTCGTTTGCCAACTTGTGGTGTTTGGTATACAGATAGGGATTTGTAATCATATAATAGAATTATATTAAGTAGATTCTTATCGAGGAACAGGAAACTATATAATTTTCTAGCGTTTTGTTCAATTGATAATATTAGATAGGATAATTTCTTTGTAATTTTTGCGCCTATCGCAACTATAACGTAACTGCTTATTGTTATTGTTGTAATGTGAAAAGTGCTCAGTGCCTGGTAAGTATGATTTGCGGCCGTTGAAACTTGAAACGAATACTTTAATTGTTAAGCAGGTGAAATATTGTGCATTATAAGACTTTTAAGTAGCGTTTCATTTAATATTAAAAAACTGTGGGTAGAAATGGTTTCCCATTTGTTGAATTTACTGAGTTTAAAATTTAAATTATAAACGTTGAAAGTTAAATAGAAGTAATAGTTTTGCCAATCAAACAAGGAATTATAGAGCTGATAATGAAATTTAAAGCTTGTTATTTGTTTTATATATAAGAACATAAGCATTTTAATTCTACTTAAAGTGATGACGTCTATCAAATAGTCTCTGACTTCGACCACTGTTTGTACAATATAGGTTTTTATCATTGTTTTAAACACATTTGTACAAGATGCTTGTCCGTCTTTCTAAAACCGTTGAAAGAAAGTGCTTCATTACCCAGTAGGTACAATAAACATCTTTGTTTATAATCTGCAATTAAGTCACTGGCAATTTTAATAAATGCCCGTAATACTTTGTGATAACTTTAGTTTTTGTGGGTTGCGTGGAACTGTAGGTAGATTTCTTACCGATGAAATTAATATATATAAATTAAAACATTTTTGAAATGGCGTTTTGTTAAAACTGTTTTAAAAGAACGTTTTATACTTTCATCTGTCAATATTCCTAATCCTGGAAATCTGCGATTTTTCTCAAAGATGTATATGTGTGTGTAACAATACATGTACATATAACAATATGTACATATAACAAACAATATAAACATTTCGGAGAAATAGCTTTTCTTCAATCACATCATCAAATCAGAACATTTTAATTGCTTCGATACATATATTAGTATTTATTTCCAGGGTATATTTTGAGTTCATACCTTTCTTCGAATGAAAATTTCATGATAATAGAATGCAATTTAAAGGAAGGCAAATAAACATAAGCTAAAAATTTGATCTTTCAAAATTGCATTTGATTTATTTTATTTTGTCCAAGTTATGTGGAATTTAGGTGCCAGTGGCTTTAAAAGTTTTCGTTAAAAACTATCAGTCAAACTTTCCAAACCGCTATTACAAGTGCAATTTTTCTCTTTTTCAGTCATTTCAAGACATACTTGCTTATTATAAGCCCAATCGTGTAGTTGTATTTTGTACTTATGTGCCGACAAAATTAGTCCAAAGCTCTACAGTTAGTTCACAGCTGGAGAAAACTGTGTTTATTATTCATTGTATTCTCTTTGATAGATAGTTATTTGGGGTAGTATAAAGATTTTTTCTATACAAGAATACATTTTATTGTGTCAGTGAATTCTGAAGAAGTCTGTATATAAGTTGGATAACGGCTACCGAAAATGTCGGTTTGTCTAATAAGCTCTTTTATGCTGCTGTGTATGTTATATGTAAATGTGTTACGGATGTTGCATAAACAGTTCATGTACAGCTAGTACTTAATGTATTTTCGTAAATAAACAAGCAATAGTGAAAAACTTCTATTTGTATATTTCTTTTACGCCTCAAATAGTAAATATACGCTAGTGAAATAAATGTTATTGTAATGATACATAACAGAAGTATGGATGTTGTAATACACAAACCTGTATACGCATATTTTGCGAAATACATTTTTGTATGACAACGTTGATCTCCAAAAGATCGGTACAGCAATCTTTTCAAGATGACTGTTTACTTCACGCACTAATTGGCGGTCAAAGATCCCTCGACGCCAGAAGGCTTGTGACATGAGATATTTAAATGATGATAAGGTAAAAGAGTGAAAGAGAAGACCGGTATTTAGTTTGTAGTGGACGACCTGAGCGGGTCAGGTACAAACTAGACCTCTTCTTCCGTTCTTGATGTATTTTAATTCAATATTTTTTATTTTACTTTTCCTAATTACTCTATTTAGCACCATGTACATTAAATTTATCTTGTAGCATTTCGTGTCATTTACCAACACATTCAGTTTGATCACATTATTAGTCCACAAAATGATTCTTTCGTAAACGTAATTCTTTTTTCTGGACTACATTATCAGAAGCATAAATATCTTGTCAGTACACGTATGATATGTTGTTCGAGGTGATATTGTAAAATCTGGTTAATGGTGGCTTGTTTGGTACCACACTAGATATATATTTGTTGAATTTTTCTTCATGAATGTATGGAGTATGTGTGGTGTAAGAGGTTGGTTGACTACATCTATGAGAAGAGTGATGCTACCTTCGTGATTTTGAAGATTTTGGTATTCTATTATGAAATCGGTGCATGTTTTTTTTGGCTGGTTGTATATTAGGGTTAGGTTCCTTACTTGTAGTTACTGTTTCCGATGATTTTGTTGTATGTAAGTGCGGGATATTTGCTGCTTGAATATTTCCTTGAGTTGTATTAATGTTTGGTTTATGTACGGCAAATCTTTTGGATTGTGGCTATGTTTGTTTTGTCGGCTTGATGTTTCTCTACTAAGTGATTGTGTACTTGCTTAATCCACGTACGTTTACGAAGATGTAGGCTGTATATAATTAGAGGTCTGTGTTATTGGTGTTTTTCTGGGGCTATATCCTTCTCTTCAACTGCGTTATCAAGTTACATAATTGAAATCATTTTTTATATACCTTTGTCATGATCCATGAATAGCATAAGGCTTTTGAATATTTATAAATTGTTGAACCACAACCCTGCTCGTATCGTATAACGACAACAGATATGTACATCAATAATTTCAGAACATAGCTAGTAGATCTGATCTCTAACTAAAGCTCCAACACTTTTAATTTTCACATGCATATAACGCCTTCCAGCGATGTAGAGTTGGTATAATATTTATTTACTTTCTTAAATGGCATAAACATATTGCCTTTTGGTTAAAAATAACGATAAAATCACTTGGCTTAGCAACACTCACATCTAGCATTTTCGTTGAAACTAATTGTCGTACTAAATATTCTTACGTCTACGTTAAATAATGATTTGTTTCTGTTTATTCATTTGTAATTAGTTCGTACGATATTTCATGTCTTTAATACAGCGAGCATAATTGTCCTGTAGCCACTTATCTAATATGCGGAAAAAAATAATGCCCATCTAAACTGATCAAGATATAATCGACTGCCTTGCGACAACTCTATCTAACCTAATTGCAGTAGATTGTAGTGGACAACCAATCAACTTAATCATACGTTGTCATTGTCTACCCACTTGTTTAAAATCACACGACACTAGTTGGGCGTTATAGAGTAGTTTAATACTTTACCCATCTATGTGGATGGTCACAGAGCAGTCAACTGACGTTTTTTCATCAAGTTGAGTGGTCACAGAATGGTAATTATTAACTAGGTGAGCAGACCGAATAAAACCTTAGTGAATTGGTTAGAGATTGCCTTCTGGTGAACTAAAAAGAGGATTACAGCTATTGGTCATCTAAGTGTGTAATCATAATACAACTGATTATAACCAAAATACGTGTGTAAACTCTCCCGTCGAAATTATTCTTGTATTATGATCACATAAACCTTCTTCTATCTATGAATTTCTTAAACATGTATTATATATAAGCCATACACTTCTGTTTTTACATTAATGATTTTTAAATACACAGAGAAGTATATTATAGGCCCATATAATGTAATATTGTAATGATCCAAATAGTCTTGAATTTCACGTTGCCAAAAAAGACAACAAAAATAAGTTTATAATATACCTTTACAGATATATTCAGGTAGTGATTTCTAAATTTGTATGCAGATGTTTTTTTCCCTTCGGTGTGGATTCCTGTACGTGTTGAGGGGATCTCCCAGGGAAGGGTCTGTTCTTTCAGTTTATTTTCTATGGTATCTAAACATCCACTCACGTGTTTGCCATGCGTGGTGAACCGTGAAGGAGAGGATCTTGGTGGTTGAGGGGTCAAACCCTAACACACCACTTTGGCTTTGAATTTCTGTAGATGGGCGACCTTGGGGTGGCCCCCTAGGGTCAGTCGGCTGGTCCATTTGGGCTTGGGTTGCCTAAGTACCAGTGTTGGATGTTCTCAACAGGTGTTGTGGACATTGTATCTGATGCTGGTGTTTGGGTATAGTGCTCACGAAACCCTGGCGTTGCTGCAGTGTCCTTGTTTGGCATTGTAGTGCGTCTCCTCATACGGCTTCATGATGAGCGCCGAAACATTCTCTTTTATTATGGGTCCTTCAAATAAAAACCTAAGTACAATAGTGAAAAACAGTCAATAGGTAAACGACCATATTTTGAAGACTCTGAGCAGCAATCTTTAAGATCTGTAACACCTGTACCTCATTTACTTATATTACATTCTCTTTCAGACGAACTCTCAGGGCAAATGTCCTTTTTTATTAAGAAGGGACTAGAGGGACTTGCTGGCTCTCCAAAGTCAGTAAAGAAGCTTCGATCTGGTGATATACTGGTGGAAACATCCACATCTAAATACAGTGAACTCCTCTTGCATTCAAAGGCAATTAGGGATATATCTATTGAGGTTACGCCTCATGCTACTTTGAATTCGCCACGAGGAGTTTTTGTTGAGAGGGATTTGAAGAACGTCCCTGAGTCGGAGATTCTCACTTGTTTCTCCACTCAAGGAGTTTCTGCAGTGAGGCGCATCTCCGCTTACAAAGATGGAATTATGATACCGACCAATATCCTCATTTTAACATTTACATCACCGCGTCCACCTGCCATCATCAAAGCAGGTTATCTAAATTTCAGGATACGGCTGTACATTCCAAACCCTCTCGGATGTTTCCAGTGTCAGCAGTTTGGTCACTCGAAGACATCATGTCATGGTTCCTTGACGTGTGCTCGTTGTGGTGGCAAGGACCATGATGCCTAAGAGCATGAAACGGACCTTCATTGCGTCAATTGCAATGACTCTCACCCGTCCTACTTTAATTCTTGCCCTAAGTGGTTGGAAGAAAAACAGGTGCAGCGTCTGAAGACGATTCAAAACATTACTTTCCCAATGCTTTATCTAGGACGTATGCTGCTGCACTTTGTTCCACTACTACAGTGGAAATGCAGAAGGATTTCTCTGTGCCTCCAAAAGAATAGTTCTGAAACCACATGAAAAGTCTTTTGACCTCCATGGTTAAAAAAGTTGATGAACGTCAACACCTTTGGTTCCGGGTACGGGCATTTCGTCGGGTACATATTCTCCTCCCGCCCCAAGATGCAAAACGATAATTCGTTCACGTTCTTTGTCGCTAGAATGGCCCAGCATGGCTAGGCGCGTTGAGGCGTTCGACTTGTAATCCGAGGGTCGCAGGTTCGAATCCCGGTGGTACCAAACATGCTCGCTCTTTCAGCCGTTGGGACGTTATAACGCGACAGTCAATCTCACAATTCGTTGGTAAAAGAGTAGCCTAAGAGTGGTGGGTGGTGATGACTAGTTGCCTTCCCTCTAGTCTTACACTGCTAAATTAGAGACGACTAGCGCAGATAGCCCTCGTGTAGCTTTGGGCAAAATTCAAAAACAAACAAACAGTCACTCGAATCCTCTTACGACGTCGAAGACCAATTGACCCAGGGCAGGATCCATGGAGGTCGACACACCTCCCTTGAATAAAGACAAAAAAGAAAAAAGACGTGGTCGAAAATAGAATGGTTTTCCATCCAATTCACCTACACTTAAATAAAAATGGCCAACTTGATACAGTGGAACTATTGAGGTTTACGTTCTCATCTGGATGACATCAAAGCACTGATTACTTCATACCATCTTGTATGTCTTTCCTTACAGAAAACATTTCTGAAACCTGCTGATACAGTCACCTTTCATCAGTTTTCTTTGTACAGAAATGACAGACTGTGTGATGGACGAGTGCATGGAGGGGTGACACTATTGGTTGATCAGCATGTGCTCACCCTGTCTATGCCACTCGACACACCCATGGCGGCCGTAGCTATCCGTGTTTACTTTGGTCGTACCATCGATGTTTGTTGTTTCTAGCTGTCTTCTAAAGAGACTTATGATCAATCAGAACTTGATGTCCTATTTGAATAGTTGCCATCTCCATTTTTAATCCTGGAAGACTTTAACGAACATAATTCCCTCTGGGGCGATACTGATATTGATGGTAAAGTGTTGCTCCGTAGAGCGTATGCTCTCAGATCACAACGTTTCTCTTTTCAATAGCGGTTCTTCCACTTATTTTCGTACACCTAGTCTGTCCTTTGTTGCTATTGATCTCTCAGTTTGCTCCCCTACACTATTCTCCCACTTTTCATGGAGGGTTAACAATAACTCACAAGGCAGTGATAATTTTCCCGTAATTTTGAGAGAGATTGACCGTGGTCGATGTCACACGACTCGCGTGCCCCAGTGGAAGCTGAATCAAGCCAACTGGCCTTATATCACTGCTCTCGCAGAACTTGATCCTGCCATCATTTGTATGCCATTAATAGACGACTGCATAACAGCAGTGACTGACTGCATTATACAGACAGCTGCTCAGTGTATTCCTAAAACCTCGACACTTTTTTTTAACGAAATCCTCATCTACGGTGGAGTCTTGCCTGTCACATGGCACAGAAGGCTCAAAAACAGGCCTGGGATACTTTTCGTAAGTAGCCTACATTCTCGAACCACATCTCTTTCCAGCAGGCTCGTGCACGTGCTCGGCGGGTAAGACATTAAAGCCAGAAGGAATCTTGGATTCAGTTAGCAACCAGCATATCTTCTACCACCAGTTTCAAAATAATACGGAACAAGATTCAAAAGGTAAGTGGGCAATATAATTCTGTCCCCCCTCTCGATCTTACTCTCTGATGGCCAAGAGGTAACTGATACTTTAGATCAGGGGTTCCCAACCTTTTGGCACTCGCGACATGAAAATGTAATTGATGAAATAAAATTAATGTTATCCCAAGCTACTTCTAACAAGGCTACGCGACTCCCCTGCCAAGGCTTCGCGACCCCCTAGGGGGTCGCGACCTACCGGTTGGGAACCCCTGCTTTAGATGA
Source organism: Tachypleus tridentatus (assembly GCF_004210375.1). Lineage (NCBI taxonomy): Eukaryota > Metazoa > Arthropoda > Merostomata > Xiphosura > Limulidae > Tachypleus > Tachypleus tridentatus. Next base: position 69,659,378 of record NC_134825.1, read on the forward strand.
AAGCTTTTGCCGGGTGTCTTGCACTTCTGCTTTATCCTCCACCTCTTTTCTTCTGAGCTGATTGTCTCTATGACTATAATCGCCCCTTTTACACACACTGATGGAACTCAAACTGGCCCTTCATTGTTTTGGCAGTACAGTGGTCGGACCTGATGATATACACTACGAGATGTTGCGCCATCCATCTCCTGCTTCTCTTGCTCTTCTTCTGATTGTTTTTAACTGGATTTGGCAGGATAATGTTTTTTTCTGATGCCTAGCGCCAGGCTATTACTCTACCTTTCTCTAAGCCTGGGAAGGATCCTAAGATTCCTTCAAACTACCGTCCAATTGCTTTAACGAGGTGTCTCTGGAGGACCTTAGAGAGGATGGTTAATGCTCGTTTTGTTTGGTTCCTCGAATCAAATAACTTCCTCTCGCCCACTCAGTGTGGGTTCTGACGCCAGTTCTCTACCATGGACCACCTGATTCGACTTGAAACGTTAATCAGAGAAACCTTTCTCAAATGACAACATTTTGTATCAATATTCTTTGACCTCGAGAAGGCTTGTGATACTACATGGAGGTATGGCATTTTGCGAGACCTTCATTTATATGGGTAACTTGATCATTTGCTGATTTTTATTAAATATTTTTAATGGTCAGGCGACTCCAAGTTAGTGTGGGTTCAACACTGGAGTTCTTTTCTACAGGAACTTGGAGTCCCTCAGGACTGTATTTCGAGTGTCACACTTTTCAGTATAAAGATTAATGCCATCACTTAATAACTTCCTCTTACTGTTGCAAACAGGCTCTATGTCGACGAATTTTACATGAGGTATATTGAGTGGCAGCTACAGACTGCCCTCAGTTGTTTACTGAAGTGGACCAAAGCAAACGGTTTCAACTTCTCTCTCTCGAAAACCATTTGCATGCACTTTTGCCGCCAACGAGGTATTCATTTTGATCCTGAACTCCGTATCGGTGAAGTTGTTCTGCCTGTGGTCCGTGAGACAAAGTTCTTGGAGCTTGTCTTTGGCCATAAGCTGACCTTTATACCACACATCAAGCAGCTACGAGTCAAATGCGCAAGAGCATTGAACATTCTTCGTGTCCTCTCTTCCATTACTTGGTGAGCGGATCGATGTGCTATGCTAAAATATATTATGCTGTTATTTGAGCAAACTAGACTATGGGTCACTGGTCTTGAGGATGCTGGACCCCATTCATCATCACGGACTTCTGCTCTGTACCGGGACTTTCTGCCCTTCCCCAATCCTGAGTGTATATACAGAATTCCATGAACCTCCTCTTCACCTTTGCCGTTTGCAACTGCCTTTACTTTATGTTTTTAAACATCGATCATTACCAAAGCATCCAACCTCGAGTTGTGTTTTCCTTTCTCCACAGGCCAGGTTTTTTCAGAACAGACGATCTGCCATTGCTCCTATTGGTCTTGGTATCCAGGCGCAGTTGGATGAATTGGGTCTGTTCTTGAATAACATTGCTGTATCCACTGGTCAGCCCATCCGACCATGGCTTATTACAATCCTTAAATGTGACCTTTATTTAAGTCATCTGAGAAAGGCAGATACTCCCGATTGGAAATACCGTCTGTTATTTGCTGAACATCTTTTGAACCATCCTTCCATTCCTATTTATACGGATGGTTCGAAATCAGGTGACTGTGTGGGCTCTGCCATGGTTTGGTGTGGTTCATTGGTTGCTCACAGAATCTTCTTTACAGTTTCTATGTTCACTGCTAAATTATATACCATTTCTCTTGCCCTGAATCACATAGAAGCTAAAGCAGTATTCAACTTCCACTATCTATACTAACTTGCTTAGTTCTCTACTGTTCCTGGAATCGCTTCACATTACTTCTCACACTGTTCTCGCCGATATTCAAAACCGACTGGCCCATTTTTCTTTAACGTCTACTTCTATCCAGTTTTCTGGATACCGAACCACGTTGGTATTCGCAGAAACGGGCTTGCCGACACTGCAGTTAAATCTGTCCGCTCTGCTGTGTCTGTTCCATACATAGACTATGGTCCTGTATTCAAGGCTCGGCTCCGTGCCAGTTGGCAGTCGATTTGGAGTGAGAAACGTGTAAACATGCTTTTCTGTAAGATTGGAAAGAGGAAGTTGTCCTAACTAGACTATGCATTGGTCACAGTTTTTTAACTTATCGTTTTCTTTAATCTGAAACTGATGCACCAGTGTGTTGTCTGTGTAACATTCAAGTCACAATAAGCCAAGTTTTACTGTCTTCCCGTTGTTGAGAGTCATAATAACAGCACCATTTTAAACATGTTTTGTCCCAAGGTTTATCCATAACGCTAGACATTGTCATTGGCGATGGTGACACTGTCCACCTTACAAATGTTTTTAGTTTTTTTAAAAGCCATTAATGTTTTTAATTCTATTTAAGTTTTTAATTTACAAATTAGACCTTTTTATAGTGTGATTCCCTTTTAAGAATTAAAGTACAACTAGTTCAATTTGAAATTAGAAAATGCTGTAATATTAAATAACTCGAAACCAGCACGGTAAAAGTCAACTTCAGGTGTCTGATGCTGATGTCTGAACTTACCTGTTAGTCTTCCTGGCAAGTTATGATAATTACAGTTATGCTACAGGAAATCCTTTACAACTTGTATTACTGTAGTTTTTTCTCTTACTGCTGTAGACTAGATGTAAAATTTGGATTTACTGTTATTTATGTGTTTAATTCAAAAAATTAAACTTTGTTTTGTTTTACTTTAATTTCCTTTTATGAATTTTAATAATTTTACTTTAATTTTAACTTTATACCAGATGTTTGGCGCAGATAGTCTAGTTGATTTGCGCCATAAAACACCCAACCAACCAACCAGATGTTTTTCATATAGTATGATGTCGAATAGTCGTATCATGTACTAATATGTTTACCAATGGCTAGAACTTCGCATCACTTCTACCCTGTGTCTGAGCTCCTGGGTAAAGGTAAACTCATTTCAAGGGATGGTGCAGACACTGTTACAATTTGGTATGAATTAGTCATTTGTCTCCCCTAGAGAATATTTGCACCAACGTCAAAGTCATGTGATCTGTAATTTACTCTGTTCTGCTGGACATCAAGTGTTTTTACATCCATCTTAGGGCTCGGCATGGCCAGGTAGGTTAAGGCGTTCGACTCGTAATCTAAGAGTCGCGGGTTCGAATCCCGGTCGCATCAAACATGCTCGCCCGTTCAGCCGTGAGGGCATTATAATGTGTTGTCAATCCCATTATTCGTTGGTAAAAGAGTAGCCCAAGAGTTAGCTGTGGGTGGTGATGACTAACTGCCTTCCTTCTAGCCTTACACTGCTAAATTAGGGACAGCTAGCACAGATAGCACTCGAGTAGCTTCGTGTGAAATTCAAAAAACAAACAAACAAACATTCGTCTTAGACGAAAAGTAGCAAATTTATTTATTTATATCTTGTTATCAGACGTTAGAAATTATGTCAGCTGTGTGTATAAAGAAAGATATATCGAGAAACTGAGAATCTATAGAGCTTTCGATCTGTATCTTTTGCCAAAGGTGATGTTCATGCCTCTGACGACAAGTAAAGCTTCACTGAATTTTTATTTAAACGAAATACTGTTGACTGCTAGAAGAGGATGGGTTTGACGTCAAATGTGCTTGCGTTGAATGAAGACAGAAGTTTAGTGACGTTACGGAAGAAGAGTTTATGAGCTGAATTTCGAAAATATGTTAAAGTATGTGACGCTAGAGTCTGGTATGTCGTAATCTAATGTATGTGTTTAAATTTTGATAGCATATAGGAAGTTACATGTGGGCGTAAGTTTAAATTACTCTTGCCTTTTTTTCGTAACGTTTCAGAATCCGTCAGTTTAACTGTTGTTTTGAAACACTTGCGAACAAAGTTTCGTTTCACTTGTTCGTTTTCGTTACGTGTCTTTTGGTTTTCGTAACATTTGCGGAAGATATGGATAGTTTTAAACTTATCTGGTGTTGATCAAGAAACCTGAATACCAGACTTTCTGAGAAGAATCTTCAACGATAACTCTCTGCTGATGTTTGAAACACGATGTTATTAATAAGCCTATGTCAGCTCAAATACATTTTTACACTGACATCACTGTAACCGTCTTCTTATATGCATTAGTAACGAATCCCCACTTTACCCTATTTATATAATAAGGTTCCCACATTTTGGACTGAAAAATATAATGTTTGTCATTTATTTTTTCATCTTTCTGTTCAGTGACAAGTTTGAGACTTATACAGTAAGGTTTGGGGTTCGATTCCTGCATTAGAAACAGCGCAGATAACACATTATATAGTTATATTCGCATGAAGAAACAATTGACATTGATCAATATTTCATCTGAATAACCTAGTTTTTCTGCTGGAAACTTTTGGACTGCTGATTTCGTAGATATGTTACAGAAGACACATAGCTAAAAGTTGAAAGTTTCTGTGTTTGAAACTTGCATTTCTATCCAAAGTAGACAATACAGCATTTTTGTATTTGGTTTTATCTTAAACAAGAAAGTGGTAAATAAATCTGTACAACAACCATCAGTTAGTAGTAAAAAAAAAACAGAATATTGTAAATTTACATTTGAAACTATGTGAAATGAATTATCAACACTTCTCATGTATGTGACCAAGAAAAATCTGTTGAACTAATTGAAAGACTTAAACTGTATATTTCATCAGTATCACACAATCATTTGTATATTTTACTATATCATCATATGGTCCTCTGGTAGAATAGCGATAAGTCTAAGGAGTTACAACTCTAAAATCAGGAATTCTATTCATCTCGGTGTACACAACACATACTCAGTCAGATGTGACTTTGTTATAAGTAAAACGCATCATTAAATGTATATTAAATGTTGATACATCGTCGTTTGTACAACCCGAAATGTAACCATTTGTACATGGAAGTCGCCTTGCCTCAAACTTATGATAGATATTAGCAGTAATATGCCATTAAATGGTAGCATTATGATAGCGAATATGCAAATTTTTTCCATATACAGAATCATTATAATTTTGTCACTATTTTATACGCTGGCTTGATAACTAGGGGGCTTGACTCTCAACCTGCGTGTTCGAATCATCGTAACTGAACATTCTCGTCCTTTCAGCCACACGGGCGTCGTAATATGACGATCAATCCTACTATTAGTTGCTAAAACAGTAGCACAGGAATTGGTGCCGGGTGGTGTTGAGCAGCTACCTTCACTCTACTTCATCATTGCGAAATTCAAAACGACCCAGATTTACAACTACGGTTAAATGAAATGAACCTCTTTCAATAAATGGAGAATTAAGACAGACGACCCTAAAACACAAATCACACTATTCAAAAAGGAAGCCAGATACCCCTCAAAACAAATACATCTACGGAACTCTTCTCCAGATAACCACATTAGTCAAATTCCTGGCTACAATTCTAAACTAAACTGGACTAAGCGTATACATGAAATTATAAACAAAATCTGTCAAAGAGCGAATTCTGTGTGGCATCTGAGTGGTAACAACATCATCGCTACAATTAAACACATACTTGAAATATATAAAACTTACAATACGTCCAATGGTAAAGTATGCTTGTCCAGCTTGGTTAAATATAACCAAATCACATGTACAAAAGTCACAGACAATATAAAATTCAATAATTACTAAAGTATACAGAGATCCCACGTAAACAAACACAAACGTCCTCATGTTGTCTAACAATTCAAAATGGAAAAATAGATTAGTTCCGCACAAATCTTAACAAAAATACTTCATTAAGAATACTGACCACCTATATCAAACGCGATGAAGATAAACCTAAACATCTCTCATAATTAAATCTAGTAACTTCTTTAAGTAACCTAAGGTGTTTAGAGGCAAAAATAAGATTGGTGCTGTATGTTTTACATCATATGTATGGAGCAGTTTCTGTGTTGACAACGAACTGAAAAAAGATAAGTGTGCACCAGGAAACACGAAATACCTTGTAGTATGTTTATAGAATAGCCTGAAAAGGGTCACTCGCGTGTGCATTCGGAGTGAGCTATTGTAATGCAGATTCAGTGACTGCATAATATAATAATGGGTTTTCCTAGCTACCAGGCCGAATTGTACCGAAGAATTAATGTGGGCTTTATCCATGATGCTCACGAACCAAATCAAGATTAAAGGAAGGATTGTGGTTTGTTATTAAGTGCATAACTACACCAAGGGCTATTCGTGTTCTTCCCTTCGCGGATATCAAGACCCGGTTCTTAGCAGTATAAGTCCGTAGACATATTGCTGTGCTTTGGAGGCCGCCAAGGATGGAGGTAGAGGCCCAGGGTGTTCCTGATCCTCTCAGATCCCTTCACGAAATAACGATCAATGAAACGCTGGGTAACGAATTATGAGTGAATTTAAATCGATTATTAAAATCATATGTATTTCATTTTCAGTTGTTAAGATCCTACGAACATTATTTTAAATATTTACACTTACAACGAAAGGAAAATTCAATTCCAACACACATTTTATATATTTTTCATACTCCACAGTCATTTGTGATTAGTATTTAAATAGGGCTTTTACGGTTGGAAAAGTGGAATTTTATTTATTTAGCAAGTGGTTTGAATTTTATGATTTCGTACAAAAATATTGTTTTTAAACTTCAGTAAAGATGTTTCTTGATATTATAAAAATATTTGAGTCTAAAATGACAGCTAAAGTATTAATGAATAGGTATGGAAACTTATTTATTTACTTTATTTGTTAAAATAAATCTAACATCAGGAAAGTAAAGACGTATTTATAAATATAGAGCAAATATCGCTTACGTAAACTATTAATTTCATAATTTGTTTGCATTTACATATAGATATTTTTCTAACCCTAGAATTGCAACTGAATTCATAGTCCATCAACTTTTTATATATATTTTAAAAACTATTTAGGTTTGGCGAACAAAGCGCTTAGAGCGTTGCGCTATCGCTTTTAATATTCTCTTCACAATGCAGCTGAATAGGGCTCGTACTTTAAATTCTATGTGCGTTATGAGACTGGCAATCAAACCCATTATTTGGTACAAAACCTTTATGAAGGAATGTTTTATTGACTGATTGCCTTCCCAATGACTAATGATTCAAATTTAGAGCATGTTATACCTGAAAATTAGCTGCCTTTTAGGTTGAAAATACTGAAACCAAACACCAGTGCTAAACTATTTATACATTAAACTGGTTACAGTAGTAGATTACAGTGGTTTTCCTAATACTATTGGCTTCACTAATTGTTTTTGGTGTAACAGTCAAAAATAAAAATTTAATTAACATGAGAAGTCCACAAGTAGTGAACAATATAAAAAGAAATCGGTAAATAGAACGTTAAAATAATATATATATATTTTTTGCGAATTAATTAAGCACTGTTGTACTCTCTGGATACATTCGTGGCACGCAAATATCACATATCCCATTCTCCTATAATCTATATCTTCTAAGATAGGCTATCCTCGTGAGATATTATTAAACATATCGTTAACGGTGAGGGTGCCCTAATGATGAAACACTGCATTTCAATATTTATAATTAGAAACATAAGAAAATTATGTTTAATTATATATACTTCTTGTCAGGCCACCCTGGGACAGCGGTAAGTCTTCGGATTTACAACGCTAAAACCAGGGGTTCGATTCCCTCGGTGGATACAGCAGATAGCTCGATGAGGCTTTGCTATAAGAAAAAAACACAAACATACACTACTTGCCAAGCTGATATTTAGTTTTGTTTTAAGTACACGGCCAGGTAGTCAAGGCATTCGACTCGTAATCCGAAGGTTGTGGGTTCGAATCTCCATCACATCAAACATGTTCTCCCTTTCAGCCATTGAGGCGTTATAATATGGCGGTCAATCTCATTATTCGTTGGTAAAAGAGTAGCCCAAGAGTTGGCGGTGATGACTAGCTGCCTTCTCTCTAGTCTTACGCTGCAAAATTAGGGACAGCTAGCGCAGATAGCCCTCGTATAGCTTTGCGCGAAATTCAAACCAAGTACATACCTTACTCTTATCGGAAGTTAATATTGATTAGTATATATTTCACGTCATACAACTAATTTTATTGTTTATATGTTGTCCATTCGGAAGAATTTGAAACCGGTCGAGATGATGCGCTTATTCAACCTTAGAAGTTACTTTCTGTATCAGGACTGGGTGAAGGAGGCTGTATACTGTTGCATAGTTGTTTTGTATCCTACATTACTTTACGTATGTGGCATTACATAACGACTGTTATATGAAGCAAAAATACTTACAGATACTGGTGGCCCAATTTATTGAGCGGTCAGTTGCAAACATAATGTGTGTCTTGAGAAAAATCTTGGTGTTTTTCAACAAGATTTGTTTCTGACGATGAGGAAGCAAGAAACGTTGAAGAAATATCCTCCTTACTTACGTCTTCACAACGCTTGATCTTTTGATTATGTGTTTATGCCTTTTCTTTAATGTCTAGTGAAAGAGGTTTCAGGTTTTCCAAAGTAAAAATTATTTTCATATTTATTTGTTTAAAAAAATCTAAATACAATTCATTTCGTTTATATTCATTTAATTACAATTTATTCTAGTACCTAATTCTAATCACAATTCATTAGCCTACCATTACTACTAGCATGACCAGACTTTTGTCTAGTGTACCACCCTCTTTTTATTTTCAAAAATAAAGTGTTTTGTTACCACTTTATGTTCTACCTTGTCTCTTTCATTACAGTTATAACAGGTCATTGCGTCTCCTTTCCAAGCACTAAATCTGCGAAATTATTGTTACTGCGAAGATTAGGTAATTGTGTGCTAAATATTTCCTTGGAAAGCCACACGTGGTGAACAATGATTTCTGTTAAAAGAAAGCAGTTGCATTGTATGAATATATATATATTATTATTATCTGTTTACAACAGATAAATATTCTTTAATATTTCAACATAATGGTTTAATTTCCTTTATCTTCTTGTTTTAAACTGTGTCTATGTTTTTATATTTAAATTAAAATAATGAAATATGGCGGTCATATTAGAAAAAAAAAACATAGTTCAGTAGACAAGCAGTATAAACATTAGTAATTAAATATTAGTGGTTATTCTAGGATATATGCTATAACAATCTACAATTGTTTTGATAAAGTAACCCTGCATCAAACCGGTATAATGATTATCGTATCATTATTTCTGAATTCTCTCCAGAAATTTCTAATGGGCGTTTCCTTTGTACTGCTGAGCATGTCAAGTTGTTAAGTCAACAAAATTTAAACAAATGACATTGTACATGCTCGACTGTTTATGAATTTCTGGGAAACACTCATTCATACATTCTTGAGGAAGAAGTTTTGGGCAAATTAATTTTAGCAAGCCTTACTGAATGTTATAAGTTTACACTGTGGATTTGATCGAACATTCGTGTAATCATACCAGTTAATATGAAAAATTTAGTAACTGAATTATATAAAGACAAATTAAACTTAGTGATTGAATATAACAGAATTAATCAATGAAAGTCATCTCATGATTACAACTTCGTTCTTGTAAAAAAACAGGTAAATAAAATTTCATTTTCTATTGTACCAGTAGTGAGATTTTAAAGTTAATTCCACATAATATAGCTTCCCCTTATACTTTAAGTCTTAGTTCAATAATTCGATGCTGCATGAAAACGTTTTGGAAATTTGTATTTTGATTTTTTAATCAGTATTAGTGTAATATTAGAATAAAAATAGAAAAAAAACAATTCTAAATGCATAGGATACCAAACACTGACTTAGTGCAATTGCTTTGATATTGTTAAATTAGAGAGCAAAAAAAAAAAAAAACGCAGATAGCTCTCGTGTAGCTTTTCGCGAAATTAAAAACAAAACAAAGAGCAAAAAAAATGAGTAAAGTTAATATGAACAGTATTTTCCACAACAAGTATTGTATCTGTTTGTTTTGAATTTCGCGCAAAGCTACTCGAGGACTATCTGCGCTAGCCCTTCCTAATTTAGCAGTGTAACACTAGAGGGTAGACAGCTAGTCATCACCCCCCACCGCCGACTCTTAAGGCTACTCTTTTACCAACGAATAGTGATATTGAACATAACATTATAACGCCCCCTACACCTGAAAGGGCGAGCATATTTTGGCGCGATCGGGATTTGAATCCGCGACCCTCAGATTACGAATGGACGCCTTAATACGCTTGGCCATGGCGGGCCCGATATTGTACGTATTATTTAGTATCTCGATTGGTTTTTAATTTATGTGTTAATTTCTTTTTTCCCCAAATCGTGAATTTCAGTGAATAAAACATGGCTTAAAAACTTAATATTTTTTTGATTCGATACTTCCGAATTCATGACTTTTGAGTGCTACGTGAAAGAGCAAAGTAAAGTTGGCCTCATGATAATAGAATGTGACCAGTTTATTTGGTTTAGTTTTTGTGTTAATAATTTAAAATACGTTAGGGGTTTTGATAACATGTGACATATCGTTACAATTAATTACGTTTTATTATTACCTCGCTGGTATAGCGGTAAGTCTATGGATTTACAACCCTAAAATCAGGCGTTCGATTCCTTCTCGGTGGACCCACCAGATAGCCCGATGTGGCTTTGCTATAAAAAAAGTACAACAAACCAACCTGTTATTATTAAGGGAACTAACTCGTTATTTGTTCGTTTCTTTACCAAAACGTGAAGTTCGGTGAAAGGACATTATTAGTAAAGGAAGGGACTTTAAGTTTTTACCAAATAAACTGTAAACATTCATGGGCGTCCACAGGATATATAACAGAGGGTGCAAGACGACAAAATTATATGAAAATTATAACGAGGAAAACACAAAACTGATAAACCAGGACAGCAAGTGCCCTCTTGCGGATGACCACGCTTACATTTCGCCACAACCGCGTAACGACGAACACGTGCTGTGTGAATTTGAAGTTTTTGAGTAAAATAACCAAATGTTGTGGCATGCTCGAAGGCAAAATACACGTATATTATACACTTAGTATCTGAAAATATTTAACATGTTATCAGAACAAATTACTTAAATAGTTTACGTTAGATCAAATTACAGAATATACGATTTTATAGCATATTGAATACTGAAGTGTTGGAGTAATATATATACACACAATGATGTTAGAAACCGTGAGACAAAGCTGAAACAAACTTGCTATCATTCATGTTAATTTAAATTTTAAATATATTCTTAATTTATGTGAATTGAAATATTTTTCTAGTCCATACACAATAACACAGACCATTCTTAACTTTAATAAGATATGTTCTTTATGCAGTCTTTATCATAACTGTTATGAACTGAACGCTTTTTTCAATGTGATGAAGAATGACTATAATTAATTTTATACCTTCTATATTAGGCCTATTATAATTTTAACATTGAATTTTTATGCAATCATTTAGAGTTTTACAAGAATTAGAAAAATTATAATAATAGTATTCCAAAACCACAATATGTTTTTCATATACAGTTCCGACAAGGCGCTGGGACACAACAATCACAACAGTAGTTGGAACATTATAAGTTTGCTCTTGAAGAAGGAAGGTCCACCTTTAGGATGTGCTCGGATTATAGGGTTTTCATTTTATTATCTATATAAGCCATTTGTCATGATACCAATTACTATGATGTGAAAGCTTTTTAAAACTGTCGAAACATGATTATAATCAGTTATACTTGACATATGACATTAGTATTAAGCCTGTTGTATACAACGGTTAAACCGTCTCTGATTTAGCAGTGTAGGACTAGAGGGAAGGAAGTTAGTTATCACCATCCACCGCCAACTCTTGCGCTACTCTTTCACCAGCGAATAGTGGGAAATGACCTTAACATTATAACATCCCGCGGCTGAAAGAGAGAGCATGTTTGTTTGACGAGGATTTGAACCAGCGACCCTCAGGTTACCAGTCGAGCACTCTAACTACCTGGTAATGCCGAACCTGAAAACTAGGTAAAGCACGTCGTCGACAGTGTATATGGCGAACATATTGTGATTTGAATGCTATTATTACACATTTTTCATATTCTTGAAAATCTGTAAGGGTCTTGATAAGGAATATAGTGTTGAAAATATAATAGGCCTGATACTAACGTCTTATGATGAGTATAATTTATGGTAAGAACTTAACATAGTTTGAATTTCATTAGTTACGAGAAAAAAACAACTCTGATTTTAAGTGCAGCTTGACTTTTCTGACTGAACAGCTCATTCTGAAGAATTAAATATTAGCTGTAAACAAATGTGTTTTCCCAATCGATTAATTTGTAATATTCCTATTATTATTTGATTTACGTTATTATAAAATAAACACAACACTTAATTGTTAAGAAACCTTTGACCATGGACGGAAATCTTTGAAAAGATAAAATAAATCATATATGCTTACAAAAAAGAAAAAGAAATCCTTAAATTGCAATTAATTATAGAAGCTTACGGTTGGCATGAGTTAGAGGTGATTTCCTGTTTATGATTTTGATTGCGAGTATATATATATATATATATATATGTGAGATACTTCGTGGGATTAAACATATAAATACATAAAATGTATTTAAATGACAGTTATACAATCTTAATGATTTATGCATCCAATAAATTTTTACGTTAATTTCTGTTTTTAACTTCCTTGTTAAAATAGATGTTAATTTTTATCATCGACGTGTAAAAATGATAAATCTGCTTGTCAACATCCACGTTAAGTTTTCCAAACCTTGAACTGTGTTGGGTAAAGTGCTGAGGAAATTAAAGGGAACTTACGTTGCAGTAAATTTTAACAAACATTAGAAGTCACCGTACAAATGCTCACATGGTTATATAACATTACACTTACAGGGTTAGTGTAGTTTATAATCTGTATTATTTACGATCCAAAGTACATATATATATTATATTATTTGTGTGTATTTTTATGAGTTACATATTATAATTTATCTCCAATTTATTATTTTACGTATTACGATTTAAAACAGCTTAAAACTGAGTTAAATTGTAATTTGGATTTAGAAGTTAATTAAATGTTGACATGTATCAAACTTATGATATTTACCAACAAGATTGATACACACAGTTTTCTTTATTAATACATATATAGTTTAATTTACAAACAGTAATATAATCTATCAAACGATTATTACAAATAGTAATTTATATACAAAAGTTTTACGAACTTATAAACAATATTGAGTCTTTTATCTGATTCGAAACATCTTGTTGAGGGTTCACGATAAGTGAATTATTTTCGGGTTGTTATTGGCACAGTTCATTTAACGGGGAGCCAGGTAGCTCTTCGCTAATTACACGTGAGTTGTCAGAGCTGAAGTAATACAACATTATTCTTCGTAAAAAATACTAACGTTTGATGTTAATCCACTGAAGTCAGACGGTTTGTAATGCTCGAAATCTTTGAATATTCGTGGTTAAAGATCTGTAGTTTCGCGATTAATAAGTGTCAATCACAGTTATAGTTACCAAGGTTTATAATATACCAACTATAGCAAACCAGTAATATACACTGTGTTTTGGCGAGTCATTTTGATTTATAAGTGTTAGACGATATTCTAAAGTTTTAGCTAAAAGCACAATACTGGCGATCACTAGTATTTACATACAGACATATTCTGTTTATTCTTAGATTCGAGAATTGAACTTCAGTAAATAGGCGGGAATTTTTCGATACAGATTTAACAATATAAGTTACATTGACATTAGAATAAATATATCATAGTAAATCCGTCACACATGACACATATTTAGTGTGTTATGTGTTTGTTACACGTTCGTATATCCGTTTGTGTCACACTTTTCATGATGTGCTTTCAAAATAACACGAAAATAACTGTTCTAGAACATTTATATTAAGTTTAAAAAAGTTTAAAAAAGTCACGTTATTCAAATTTGTACCAAATTTATTTAAATCCCATTTGGACAGTATTGGGGTAATTATAGGTGATTTTGAGTGAACCTCATGTCAGCAGCCCATTATGATATGGGATTCGTTAGTCAACATGATCAAATTTAATTAATGTTTGAACCAAATTTTAAAATAATAGTTGTGCTTGTTGCACTTAATTTTTCTTGTTAGGAGTAATAATAAAATGCGTTTTTTTGTTTTAAAGTAGCTACACTGGACTATATAGTGTACTTACAAGGGGGATTTGAGCTCCAGATTTGAGCGTTGTAAGTCCGTTGCCTCATCGCTATCCCATCGAGGAGCTACGAATAGCGGGAGTGACCGTACCATTATAACGTCCCACTTCTGAAAGGGCGAGCATGTTCTGTGAGACCGAGATCCAAGCTATTTACTTATATTATGTAGTTTAATCTGATCTGAAGTAAATGTCAAATATTTATAAGTTTGTAAAATAAATGAAGTAAGAAGTGATAATCGTAAATATGAACGACACTACATGAATTTCTGAACAAAGTAAACTGAACGCTAAAATACTAAAGCTATTTTTCTGAGATAAAGCATTAAAACCAAAATTAAACCAATTAAAAGGAACACCTTTATGCCTATACTAATTAATGACCTAACATTCAACCTCAACGCCCCCTACAATCCCGTACCCGTTTATACTCTCGTCACTACATGTGTCCAGCAAAAGTCACTTGCGAACTCTCTCTTTCTTAACCTGAAGATCACCTAGGAAGGTCGAAACGTTGTTCTCTCCTTATGAGTAAAAGTGTTAATGCCCATATCAGCCATTCCGAGACACATTTTTATTTCAAGTGGGTTTCTCGTCATCAAGAGATAAAGAATTAGTGTGTTTCACAATAACTTTTTGCTCAAACTCCCGACATGTTTATATGATGCTCCAGTAGGGTCAAGTCGATACATGGGATCTTTAGATTAGTCCAACTTTCATCAAACAGGAAATCCTGTGCATCTTGTTGGTCATCAGAGTTACTTTTCATGGCAGTGTTATAATGGATGTTGTGGCACGCAAAGAATGGAATTCTGTCTAGTTAAAGAACCACATATCCAAAATATTTCCGACTTTGACCTTAAATAGTTTTGATTTTAAAATGCAATTTTATATTAATTCATATTGGTCAGGTGGTAAGCTACGTGTGTTTGCTGAAAAAGTGCCATAGATTACAAGTTTCAATTATTACTTACTTCTAATACGTACATTTAGCCAAGTAACTGTAGTGGTTAAGCAGTGTTTCGATGTGGTACACACACTCTACTCTCCTGTTGAACATACATCCTTACTGCTTGTGAACATCTTGGTTCAGAAACCTAACTGAGGCCCTGCTTGACTAATTACTTATTAGCCATATTGCCCGAAGTTACCCTTCCCGTGACAATGACTAACAAGCTTACCATTTTATCTAGACTTACTAATTCCATCACTGTATGATTGTTAATTAAATAGCGCCCAGTCCGAACAGTAAAGGAACAGTGCTGAGAATACAAAACTGGATTGTATATTTGTGATGACTCGAATTAGATGGTGCTATTCCTAACGTTTAATCTTTATAATAAAAGAAACTTCTCTTTACTTACAGATTTTGGTTAAATGCTCAATACCTGCTTTGATTCAGTGTACAAAAACTCACCATGGTAATGCTACTTTCTGTCTCCCTCTAGTATAGTTATGTATCTTATACTGCATCTAATACCAAGGACAATATTTATAATACTGTGTGATTTACTAAATGTTTCAACCTGCATGACTGAACATATTCTGCCACAACTGAACAAAACTTACTTGTTGTGACATGTAAGCTACTATTTATAAATTTCTTTTACTACTAATAAATTTACTTTCTCATGAATATTATGATTCAGCCCTACCAAAACATTTTGTTATACTCTTAATAAACAACATACATACTTCTTGGTGAATATTTTAATGTCAAAAATGAAGCATTGAAAAGAACAAATATACAGTTTGTTTGTTTTTGAATTTCGCGCAAAGCTACACGAGAGCTATCTGTGCTAGCCGTCCATAATTTAGCAGTGTAAGAGTAGAGAAAAGGCAGCTAGTCATCACCACCCACCGCCAACTCTTGGGCTACTCTTTTACCAACGAATAGTGGGATTGACCGTCACATTATAACGCCCCCACGCCTGAAAGGGCGAGCATTTGGTGTGACGGGGATTTGAACCCGCGACCCTCACATTACGAGTCGCGTGTCTCAACCACCTGGCCATGCCGGGCCACAAATATACTGTATCTCCTCATAATATCTTATAGACCAGCAATCACAGTTAACGTTCCGTCACAGAGTTTTAACATTAATATAAAATTGTTTATTTCCATTGACATGTAACTTAATAGCTGTGTTCTTAATACATGTTTAACTATAGTTAGTTTGACATAACTCGTGTTATTCAGCTATCGTGAACGACTTTATGAACTGTTCATACTCACATGTTATACCATATCCATATACATATTTTTGAATAAATATGTTACTATTACATATTGTCCCCAACACCAATACCTGACCACAGACTGTCTTTTGCCTTTGCACAGGTTACTTCCATTTTAACTCGGGTAACTTTCTGAAGCAACTGTCTGGTAATGTGCTTCTATCTGTAAGCTGTGAATCTCAACACACTTTCATTTTCTAGCATCATAAAATAAACAATCACTTACAGAAAATACCTAACTTTTATAAAGATTAGTATTTAAGATAAATATTCATATCAGTGTACATTCAGCCAAAGCACAAGTCCTTCACTGCTTACGGAGAAGTTATATGCTCTTCGTTTGCACCAGAAACGATCTAGTGAAGACTATGCAATATTTTCTGTAGAGTTTCTAACATTCAGCTAAACTATATAAATAATTACTGTAAAATGTCTCCATCTCAGAAAACTCACCAAGTGCCACAACACTCTTTCAACAGAGGTTTTTGAACTCTCAGTTATCTCCTCCAGTTGTGCAAACTGTTTATTTATTATTCATAACATTTACTGACACCAGACAACCTAGTGTTATAGTGAACACATATAGGTCGTGCAATGTAATATATATATATATACGTTCATGCTTTATCTTGCTATATGACAGGAATACCAACGTTAGATCTGGTTATCTTGCTATATGACAGGAATGCCAACGCTAGATCTGGACTTACTTACTTTTCTCAGAATTCTTGAAGCATCAGCCATGGCATTTATTAACTGGTGAAATCCTCTATTGTAAATTTGTCTCAGTGGCAGAAATAGTTTCAACTCCCATAAGGTGCTTAGAATCAGGACAATTAATGAATGGTCAGGATCCCACTGTTTGGCAATACAATAGATAGTACAATATTATAGATATTGTACAATATCTGCGTTCAGGAACCATGAGCAACTTACCTAGCTTGTTCACATTCCCCATTTCATTTGATGTGTAGTGTATCTCTTCTTTTGTGAGAGCCAATATAGGTGAGATGATCTTGGAGAAATTGGTCGCAAACGAAAGAAAACAAATTGTAAATTTGGTTTCAGGCTTAAGGGAATCTGTGAATATTCGTAATTTACCTACAGTGTGAAAAATATTTTACACTTCCATGCAAATGAACACACGTGGTCTAAGTTTTTGCCTTTGTCATCTAGCTTGAATTTGGAGATGCCAGATAATAGAAAAGCATCAGTGTGAGTTATTTCGTTCACCTGCCTAGACGAATGCAAAACCCAGACATACAGCCATTCTGACAATCACTGCTACAGAAGATAAAATACTTTTAGGGAGGTTGTACGATCCCACCTTTAAACATCTACTGTACACTTCTAGTGCCTAGAAGAGACTGTTCTTTAATGACACGTGCACCACTTGTAACTATGTGATGTCACGTGATTTCTATTCTACCCACTGAGCTCTTCGGTCCCATAAATATGTTGACATATTCCACCAAGCCACTGAGTGGTGCCGCTTGAACTAGACTGTCTACACGTTCTTAAACTAGCAACTGTCGATGTGCAGATAACCATGCATTCGCTTTCAGACATGTTACAGTGGATGAAACATTACTGTTACCACTAGCATAATGTAAGTCTACCTCACTTTTGTGACAAGGAGAGAAGGCAGTAAACCCTTGAGGCTACAATCTATTTATAATCTACAGATCTAATATTTACATTATGATTTTTTTTTTCATTTTGGCCAAACATGATTTTATAAAAACGATGTAGTGATCATGTTGGCATTTTAATGCGTATACAGGTTTAAAATGTTAACCTACTCCTAGGTTCAAACTCTACTTGTTTATTTTCGTATTTTTCATTAAAATTTATCATTTAAAACAAGATATAACATAAATAAAATTTTCTAATTCATTTTTATTTTTGAATCAAATGATGATATACTTAAAGCTTGTGATTTCATAGCTTGCAGATAAATGTTTATTTAATAAATTGCCCCCCCGCTAGTACAGCGGTATGTCTCCGGATTTACAACGCTAAAATCAGGGGTTCGATTCCCCTCGGTGGGCTCAGCAGATAGCTCGATGTGGCTTTGCTATAAGAAAATACACAGAATACACACAATTTAATAAATCAGTAAAAGATTAGATCTAACATTGGTGACTATGCTGTTATTGGTTTTTATTCAAACTATTTTCGCCCCCAAGTGGCTCAGCGGTATGTTTGCGGATTTATAACGCTAAAATTCGGGTTTCGATACCCATGGTGGGCAGAGCACAAACAGCCCATTATGTAGCTTTGTACTTAATTCAAAACAACAACAACAAACAAATTATTTTCATCGCGAAGTAAGAACAAGTGATATCTAATCCAAACATTACAATTTTATAAAATCAATAAGCAGAGAAAAAAGGATTAGCTGTTTAAAATGCAATATATACAAAATTACTAAGTTATACAAATAAATCAGTTTTTGAAGACGTGATTTTTTTTCACGAAAACGTTTTCAGTTATAAGAGCGGACCAGCTACTTACAATGTGATATCTACACAAAGGCTAAGTAATGAAAACAGATCACCCACTTGAAATGATCATCGAAAGAAAAGTAGGACAAATTATAAAACAGATGAAACACCCAAAATTTTATATATATATATATGCACACAAAAAGGTCAACCTTAAAGTGTTGTGATGCAAAACGGTTTAATTAAACAATACATGATTAATTGTTTACCCATTGTTAAGCTGTCATTTATTCTATAGTATTTGTTACAATGCCTACAATGTTGTAAATTTACAGTTGTTAACGTCTATCTATATGAGCGCACGCTTTGCCATGAACATATAATTTAAAGCAGCTTAATGAGACAATAATGATTATATGACTACTTATTTGTTTAGACCTTTAGTACACTTAATATTTTTTGTTAATTTTATACTGTAACTGCTATAGGCAGACCTCAGGGTGACAATACTGTAACCATGTGAACACCCTCTTATGAGTAATCGGTTTTTACATAATTATCCTTCAAATTTATGAATGACAGGAAGACCAGGTTAATTTAATTTTTGTATTATTTTTAATTAAGCCTTTTTGTTTAATTTTGGTCTTTTGTTTGAACTATATTACATCCTTAAGTGATTCATTATTTTTTCCAGCGAGTTTGTTTTCGTAAATTTTTATTGTTTTAGTCAGATTATAAACAACAGTTTTTTTGACACCCACATAGTATAAAAACACGTTATTATACTAGTTGTTTGTTGCATTACACACATAGGTTTTTATACCAGTTGAATGGTACGCAACATATCCAATAACGTTAGGGATTATGAACGGTAGTTTATGCGCCAATCGCCTGCTTTCTGATGCAATGATTTCATTTCACCTCTTATACAGTTTCTAGTATTTTAACAAATACTTATGCCTTATTACACTGGGATGAATTATTACTTATTACTCTTACCTTTCGCTTCTTTGCAGTGTAATGTATATTGGGAAGTTAGGAAGTGAAAATACTAGATGTCGCTTCACAGTAGTTGTTAACAGACAGAGACTGAAAATATTTGTGTCTCGTTTTACACTCTAATTTAAACGAAACGAGCATAGCTCAGTGAATCCGAGGATCTGTGGTTTGCGTCCTATTGCCACTAATTTTTTCTCCGAACTTGGAGTCATTAGGTGAGTTATAAGAGTGACTATTCAATTTCACACAAAAATAGCTCAAGATTTGTCGTTGAGCCATGATGTGTAGTCGCTTTTCCTCTAGCTCAGCAGTTGAAAAACAGGGACAGTTAGCGCAGATAGTCCTTCTGTAACCTTGTGTGAATATCTGAAACGATAAAAAAGGTTAAAAAATGTTATCTATTAGTGTTATTCTAAGTAAAATATTTTTGGTTACACTCTATAAAACGATGAATGCATTTACCTGGCTAAACAGTAGAATTTTTACCTGATGTATAAAACATGAGCAGTCATGTGCACATTATTTAAATGAAACCTATACATCTTAGGAATGACTCTCTTCTCGTATGTGGAAAAGAGTTACCCCAAAAGTTACTCTAAATGTAATATAAAAAGGTTTCTATAGGATATCTCTTTTCTTTCCGTCTCGTTCCTAAAAGTTTGATTTTTGAAACACATAAACCTTGAATCAGTTTCTAAGAACCGTACTCTATAGAAAATCATAGTCGAAGTATTTATGCTAAAAATATTATCTGATAACAATATCTTACGGTTTAAATTAGTAAGTCCAACATTGAGAAATATTAAAGCTAAAATTTAGAAAATCAACTTTGTTTTTATACCAGTTATCTTCCAAAATCAAGGATCTAAACATCTTTAACAAACACACATCATTCATTTTATATACGTAAACGCCATTTGAGATTAGTTGCGAGTGACGTAGGCGTGTAACTTCCATTTAGATAAAAATCGCATGTAGTGACGCCTTTCAGTGTCTTAGTCGAACAGCAGCACCTACGTAATAAATAAAATGTCTGTGCACTCTCAGCTGATGCCACTCGATTGTCACTAGAAGACCACAGTTTTTGAGCATTTGCTATATAAGTGAAGTTAGGTATCTACCAGGACGACTTGGGGCGGAAAACCCCATTGGAAAACTTTACTCCTCAGCAGCTCCCATCTCATAGAGATATTGAAATTTGGCCTTTTACGAATTAAACATTCTCCCCTTATCATATCTCCCACTGGAATAAAAAAATTTAAATTATTCTGTATGGAGGGGGATTAATAACTTCTTACACTGAAAGAAGTATCTCGAAAAAAAGTGGGACCCAGAGGGGAAGGGGGAGTGTAATAGCGGTTTGAAATAAAATCAGAGAGCATGGGGTAACTTGAACCTCTTTGATAACAATAAAAAAAAAAAAGTTTGTTTGCTTTTGAATTTCGCGCAAAGCTACTCGAGGGCTATCTGTGCTAGCCGTCCCTAATGTAGCAGTGTAAGACTAGAGGGAAGGCAGCTAGTCATCACCATCCACCGCCAACTCTTGGGCTATTCTTTGACCAACGAATAGTGGGATTGGCCGTAACATTATAACGCCTCCACGGCTGAAAGGGTGAGCATGTTTGGTGCGACGGTGATGTGAGCCCGCAACATTCAGATTACGAGTCGCACGCCTTAATCTACCTGGCCATGCTGGGCTATATATAAAATAATAAAATAAAATAAAATAAACTAGCACTTCTTAAAGACCAAAAATATACTTCTTTTCCATTTAATACCACTTGACTCCCCCTTCTGCCCGAAATAACTCTTTCTTCCTTTTGTCTCCCAATTAACTGTTTTCATTTCTGCTCTCCCCAGAATAAAACACACACCAAGAAACGCCACTAAATCGTACTAATATATTTTATAAATTTCTTTCACTGTGCATTTTATTCCTATCCCAATATTTTAATTTTGCTCGATACTTACTGATATCACTGTTATTTCGAATGATAGAAGTATGGTTTTCTTTCACTACATTTATGATTTAGAATTACGGAATGGGATTTTCCAAATAAAAGTATTAAAAAAAAATAGTAGCATTAACCTACAAACTGAAGAAGGATCCAAGAATACCATAGTAATAAAATATTAAATGAGATTTTAATAAATAATATTCGTTTTTTGGCAAATTCGAAAAGGTCTTTAATGATAACTTGCAAAATTCATGATATTGAGAAATCACTCAGAGAGCATTCATGAAGTAAGAAACAGGGTCCCTTAGTCGCTGTCGGAAGTTCAGGTTGTTAAGATATAATCATAACTTATGATAGAAAACTACCATAGAAAAACATGCACGGTTCACATACACTCGGAAAAGAAAGGACCAACATAGAGTTCAACTCATGAAGTAATGATTTAGTTTGCAGATTTTGCAAATAACTCTTTATAACTATGCAGGGACTTGTCTAATTATTAGCACCTCAAGCTTCACATCGAAATGTTTGGTGTTACCAACCATTTTATGCCTCATAAAAGTGGTATTTAACCATGACATTCGATTTAAATAAACAGATAAAAACATGTGGCGGACACTACTGGCTTGCTACCTTTTCCTCTGGCAAATAGTTCAACATCAGGGACAACTAGACCTGATATCTAGGGGTTTCTGACCTGGCTGTTTAATTAATTTACTTGAAGCAGAAACCTACTTTGGGTTTTGATATTCAGTTACTTTAGTTACCAGGATACATTACATTAGTAAACACTGAGTATTTCTGTGTAAAATAATCGTAGATTCAAAGAAGATAACAAAGACAATATACCGTTCCTAAGATATTATTTAAAACTATTGTTAAAATGTTGAAAAAATATCAGCAAAGAAGCGTTTACAGAAAAAAGTCGTTGTTTGTCTCAGAAAATATAGTTAAGCTTCACATCGGTGCTCCGCTCTACCGCGGTATCGAGAATACATCTTTAGAGCTCATAGACTTGTTGCGGTACTACTAAAGGCCAGATAATGTAACATATGGTTCATAAAAATGAAATCTAGACATTGAAACAAACACTGCCTTGGTTCAAATGATCGTATAATCAGTGCTTTCACCGGAACATTAACTTGCAACTTAACTATAAACTTTCAAATCTAATCCCTAGCTCTATCAAGTACAAACAATTTATTCAATATATTTATTACACAGCACACTTTTATCAAACCATCTATTCTACAAAATAAAATAAAAAGAGCAGAACATTGATCATCCTATGTGAATATATATATAAAACTATGGCTGAAACAAACAGAATAATTAATAAATCGCTTATGACTATTATTGATTCCCCAATTGCTATGACTTGTAGATTTTGTTCCAATCACGATCCCATCTTTTAGACTTTGTTCATGTGAGCAATGCATCCTAGATAACACAACCTTTTTCATCTCATATAAATACACATTCTATATCGTAAATATGATACCACTTAAGATAATTTACCGATTCAGCATTGCATGAATAAATGAAAAACAGTGGTCTTTGCTAAACAGGATTTTTTTTATCATAAATTTAACAGCGCAGTGAATAATAGCAAACGGGATGCTGAATGGATTCAGTATTATAGATAAAACTAAAGACGCTGTTAGACATCGCATAGATAATGCTGAACAAAGTATCTTATAGCTTAAATACTACGTGAATAATAATGCTAAATTAGGAAATTTAATATTGCATGAGTAAAATTAAGAATGAGTAAAAGTGATACATTTTAAAACCACAATAATTTTGGTTATAATGAACCACAGCAAAATTAGACGAGACAACGTTATATATATATATATACACACTATATTTAAAAAACAACAACTTGTTTTTAGAACTCGTGATCCACGTCAGTTGTAAATTAGAGTTGTTTTTTTTAATGTTTTTTTCGCTCTGCCTACTACGGGTACCTAAACCACTTTCTAGCGTTGTAAGTCCATAGACATAGAGCTGTGCCACTGGGGGTACTTTGCAATTGAAGTAGTACCAATCAAAACATGTGTACGTATATATACACAATATACATAAGGTAAGATGGTTAGCACAATTATAAAACAATATGAAACTTATATTGCTAACAAACATACGTATACGTGTCTAGACTGTTAATTTATACATAACTACAGGACTGATATTCCAGGACATTTATCTTTATTTAAATGAAGATCCCCATGTTTAATTATTATTAAGGAACATTTTTCTTACATTTAATTCAATATAATTAATGGAACAAATTAATTCTATCTCGTACATTAAAATTAATGGCGTGTTTTGTTACCCATGATGAAGTGCAACTTTTGTTTTCCACGGCAAGTATTGTTCATTCAGATGACATTTTAGTTTACAGATTGTCTCACCAACATAGTCATTGTTGTCTTCACACTTTATTTTATAAATTCAGTTTTTGTCCAAAGATGTTATATTTTAATGAATGAAGCGGTTAAGATGAGTAAATAAGGTAGGCAAGTAACTCTATCTTTCGTTTTTGCATAAACAGAAGAAAATATTGTGAGGATAGACTCATTTATTTTGTGAGATATCTTGTTAACATCTTTATCAATGATGATCGGACCATATCCTCTATCTGTGGTTCCAGTTTAAGATAGCTGATTCCATTGAAACGGTCCAAATCCTTGAAAAAACATAAAAAAATGCTATGTAAATTAGAACACGGAACAAACCAACTTTTACAAAAAAATGATGACAAGTCTCAATATGTAGAGGTGTAGAGACTGCAAAAAGACAGCTAAAAACTGATGATTTTCGGGTAAAATTAGATATTCTGGTCACAAAATTGATTTAAAACGTCACCTGGTCATTTTGTTCGTTTCAAGGGATAAATTTAATGTTATTATGTTAATTGTTTAATTGATGTAAACATTATTTTTACTTAATGCAACAGTTACTCCACGTTACCAAAGTATCATTCACATACTTGAACTAAATATTAGGCTTACGTGACAGTTTGGGAACATCAGTAGTTTCAAAATTATCTATGAAAATATCACAAATCAGTGGAAGAGGATAATTCTTAAATTTTGGAATAAAATTTGTCAAGAAAATATAAAGATTTTCGGCAAGTTTATAATATTTTTTAATTTCAAGTGGGGAATTTCTGAATTAATCTGTCTTCAAAACGACTAATGTTCTCATTCACAGAGACTGATTGAAGTCAGTAAAGATAGAATATTTAAATAAATGATAGTATTTCTGCTCCTCGCTAGTACAGCGGTAAGTCTACGAATTTACAACCCTCAAATCAGGGGCTCGATTCCACTCGGTGGGCTCAGTAGATAGCTTGATGTTGCTTTGTTCACGCACACACATAATGTTACTGTACACAATTTTAAAGACTGAATTTCATAAACATCTTTTAACAGATTGTTAACCCCTTTATTTTTATTTAACAACTTATATGAACAATCTTTTAATAGACTCTTAATAATTTTTGTAATGGCTCTTACTACGAAAACGTGGTTGGCTACTATTTTCAGCTTTAATTAGAATATTGTCATTACTATATCTGTATCTCATCCTTTGTGAGATTGCCTTTACCATTAGTTTAATTGCTTATATATAAAACGCTTCTATCCAGGAAGATGTTTTTTTAATCCTAGATAGGAGGGAAAGTTTATTTAAGTTAGATTAAATTACTAGGATTAAATTTCCTGTTTATGTTACGAATAGGTTTCTTTGGAAAACTATGTAATACTTTGTTTAATACTTTTAACCTTTTAACTGGCCCTCAATTATTTTATAATCGGATAAATCTATAGTATTTGGAAGTAGAATCATGGCGCTGTTATTTCTGTTTGTGTATGTAGTTTCCAACGAGATATGTAGCTTTGATAATGTATCAAATATATTCCAGAGTTTTCTTGATGTTTAAAACAATCATGAACACTAAAAGACAATATTTTCCTTTCTAAGAAATGGCTTAACATATATAAAGATGTCTCTGCTTCTTTAAGATGTAAATTATAAACTTTAATTTATATTATACACATATAGGTTCGTTTCTCTCCCTCATACCAAACATGTCCGCCCTTTCAGCCGTGGGAGCGTTATAACGCGCGTTCAATCCCATTATTCGTTGGTAAAAGAGTAGCGCAAGAGTTGGCGGTGGGTGGTGATGACTAACTGCATTCCCTCCAGCCTGATACTACTAAATTAGGGACAACGAAATTCCAGAAACAAACAAGGTTCGTCTCTTCTTTATAACATCTATGACTAAGCGTTATAGATGATACGTTTTGAAAGTGTATAAACAATATTACTTTTTACAGAAATATTAAACAGAAGTATCTACATTTTACTAACAAATTAAGACGATTAACATTCAATTTTCTTTCTATACGTGTATGAAAAGCCTTAGAAAAGTCACAGATAGTTTAAATTTCTGTAATATCATTTATTTTTTTAAGCCTCTTCACCCCTGAACAGCGGTAAACCTTCGATTTACACTGTTAAATTATGGGTTCAATTTCTGTCGCTGAACACAGCAAATATCACGATGTGGCTTTGCTATAAGAAAATAAAACACAGACGTGTTTTAAAGAGAGCCTTCGTTAATATTATAATATAGTTTATTTCTTGGTAGTATTTATAAGTAAAGTTCGTCTATTTCACTTTACTTCCGTCAGTTATGTTTGGATTATAAAGTATACACTGCTCATTTTCCGAGATCAGCTATTAACCATTTTCTTCAAATTCCTCATGTTGTCTCGTTGAGTAAGAATCCGAATCAACTTGTGATAGTTGTCGAATTTCAATTCAGTTTTACTACTTTAGTTTATCATGTGAACGGTTAGAGTTTACTCGTATGTTTTTGGGTATATAGTTAATAAAAGCGATACATCTTTTAAACCAAATTTATTTATCATTGCAAAACAAGCATATTTTGATACTCTTTTGATTTGGTCATCATAAGAGCGAATGAAAGTAGACAAGACAATAATATACATACTATATTAAAAAAAAAACACACTCGTTCTTAGAACACGTGGTGCATGTCAATTACGTTAATGGTAAAAGTAATCTCACAAAAGACGAAATGACTGACCTTAAGGCTTTCAGATATAATATAGACACTGCCTTTACCAAAGTTGAAAAAGGTAATCAATCACTTTATCGTCGTAAAACCCATTGTAAAGAACAGTGTTAATAGAAGGTTCAGATAAGTTTTTGAAATAAGAATAAAACAGCTATATTAAAAATCTGTTAATAGATGGTTTCCATATATTATTAGCTAAGAATAAATGGATTAACAATCTGTAACCTCCCCTTCCATCCCAGTAACACAGCAGTATGTCTGCGGATTCGTACAGTTAAAAATCGGATTTCGGTACTTGTGGTGGGCAGAGCACAGATAGTCCATAGTGTTGCTTTGTGCTTAATTCTAAACAAATGTTAACAGATTGATCACATACGTTTTTTAAATAAGATAAAGGAATGAACAGTCTTTTAACAAATGGCTCATTTTAGCTGTTAAATAAGAATCCTACTAGAAATAGAAATAGTATTAAATAGTGTGTTACCTTAACTCCTAATCAGATTTATATATTTTTCCATCTAATTTAGTGCTTCACGATTTTCTAAATTATCTAAGATACATAAAAAAATCTCCCTTATTGTCAGATTGTTTCTGGAAGAAATTCTTCAACATATCTTGTTATCAGATTCATAGCCGGTAAATTTTCTTTCTTATCCGCACAACGGAAACAGTGCATTAAAGATTCAACACTCATCGGTTAAGAAATTCAGTCTTTAAAATTATGTATAGTAACTTCATGATTTCTTTAAATATTCTATCTTTACTGACTT
Source organism: Tachypleus tridentatus (assembly GCF_004210375.1). NCBI lineage: Eukaryota > Metazoa > Arthropoda > Merostomata > Xiphosura > Limulidae > Tachypleus > Tachypleus tridentatus. The sequence goes on from NC_134825.1 coordinate 69,687,077, forward strand.
CAGTCTCTGTGAATGAGGATATTAGTCGTTTAAAAAATAAATTAATTCAGAAATTCCCCACTTGAAATTAAAAAATATTATAAATTTGACAAAAATCTTTATATTCCATTTTTCAAAGTAATTAACAATTTTTATTCCAAAATTCAAGAATTATCCTCTTCCACTGAGTTGTGATATTTTCAGAGATAATTTTGAAACTACTGATGTTCCCAAACTGTCACGTAAGCCTAATGTTTAGTTCAAGTATGTGAATGATACTTTGGTAATGTGGAGTAACTGTTGCATTAAGTAAAAATAATGTTTACATCAATTAAACAATTAACATGATAACATTAAATATATCTCTTGAAACGAACAAAATAACCAGGTGACGTTTTAAATCAATTTTGTGACCAGAATCTCTAATTTTACCCGAAAATCATCGGTTTTTAGCTGTCTTTTTGCAGTCACTACACCTCTACATATTGAGACTTGTCACCATTTTTCTATTAAAGTTGGTATGTTCCGTGTTCTAATTTACATAGCATTTATTATGTTTTTCAAGGATTTGGACCGTTTCAATGGAATCAGCTATCTTAAACTGGAACCACAGATAGAGGATATGGTCCGATCATCATTAATAAAGATGTTAACGAGATATCTCACAAAATAAATGAGTCTATCCTCACAATACTTTCTCCTGTTTATACAAAAACGAAAGATAGAGTTATTTGCTTGCCTTATTTCCTCATCTTAACCGCTTCATTCATTAAAATATAACATCTTTGGACAAAAACTGAATTTATAAAATAAAGTGTGAAGACAACAATGACTATGTTGGTGAGACAATCTGTAAACTAAAATGTCACCTGAATGAACAATACTTGCCGTAGAAAATAAAAGTTGCACTTTATCATGGGTAACAAAACACGCCATTAATTGTATGGGATGAGACCGAATTAATTTGTTTCATTAATCATATTGAAATGAATGTAGAAAAAGGTTCGTTGGAAATAATTAAACCCGGAAATTTTTACTTTGAATTAAGATTAATGTCTTAGAATTTCAGTCCTCCAATTGTATATAAATTAACAATGTCTACGTTTATATATATTTGTTAACAATATAATTCTTACATTGTTTTATAATTATGTTAGTCATCTTACCTTACATATAGTGTGTTTATACATATGTATTGATTGGTATTGGATCATTTGCATAAAACTCCAATTTAAAATTAACATGCACCACGTGCTCTAAGCACGAGTTTTTTTATATGTAGTGTATATAATATTGTCTCGTCTAATTTCGTTCTGGCTGATGATGAACGAAATAAATGTGGTTGAAACATTTACAACATATCTCTGCTTTGTAATAATAAATAATTGTGGTTTAAAATGATTATGATTTTTATTTATTAAAATGGTATAAGTTGTTTGAGTAAAATAATTAAAACAAACGATTTGCTATCGCATAGATAATTCTAAACAAGGTACTTTATGGTTTCGTTTAGAATTTATAAGTGTTCTTTTATCACAAGTTACAGTTTTTACAATAAGGAAAAGTTTTTAAAATAATTTTGAGCTTCTGTAGTTAAGAATTATCTCACCAGGGATTAGAATTTTTTCTTTACTGTAAAAACTGTATCCTGTAATAAAATAAATACTTCATGGATAATAGTACTAAATGAAATATTTTAGAGGTTTAATACTGCATGGCTATAAACAAAATTATTCAGAGGCGTCATATAGCGTGAATAATACAAGATAATTTAAATTTTAAATGGCTGAAATCAGTCGTTTCTAAAGCTGGGATCGGTGCAAGCTCTGGTGTGATCGCAAGCTGGGCGGACACAACATGTGTAGCAAACAAAGCTGAATAAGCCCTTTCAAATACATTTTCAGAGTTTCACACACGATAGGTAGATATCTCTGAAATGGTCTGTTTGTTTGTGGTGCTTTGTACATTTGTTGTATCACAAATAGTGTAATCAAGGATATTGTATTCTACAGATGGCTGGTATGGGTATTAAAACTTTAATTAAATTAAAATACAGAACAACGTTTCGACCTTCTTAAGTCATCTTCAGGTTGACCTAAGAATGCTGAAATGCTGTTTTGTACTTTATTTTAATTATAGTTTTAATACTCATACCAGCCATCTTTAGAATAGAGTTTTACTTCAGTTGGGTTTGGTTTCGTTTATTTTGAATTTGCACAAAGCTACACGAGGACTATCTGTGCTAGCCGTCTCTAATTTAGCAGTATAAGACTAGAGGGAAGGCAGATAGTCATCACCACCCACCGCCAACTGTTAGGCTATTCTTTTACCAACAAAGAGTGGGACTGACCGTCACATTATAAGGCCCCCACGGCTGAAAGAGCGAGCATGTTTGGTGTGACGACGATTCGAACCCACGACTCTTAGTCCAAGTGGATTTCTCGTCATCATAAATAGAAGACAATATATGAAACATTTCTTGAACTACTAGCCATGATGAAGCCATAAGAGCGAAATGTTGGCTAGTTTAGATATTTTTTATTATCTTGAGAGTAAAGATATTTTTGAAGCATGTACTACAAATTATAAAAAAATAACAAAATATTTCCATCAATTGACTGTATAGTTTTTTTTTATTTTGCGCAAAGCTACACAAGGGTTATCTGCGCTAGCCGTCTTTAATTTTGCAGCGTAGGACTAAAGGGGAGGCAGCTAGTCATCACCACCTTCCGTCCAACTCTTGGGCTACTCTTAAGTCAACGATTAGTGGGATTGACATTACATTATAAGACCACCACGACTGAAAGGGTTGACCGAATACACCGTAGAGTTGCAACTGATACCTTGTACAAATATGAAAACTAGTCAGGACAGAAGAACAAATACAACTTTACCACTAGGATTAAGCTTCTCATATGACTACTAACCTATGTACAAAAAACAACAAAAGATACATTATATATAATTACTGCTACCTAAATAACAGTGAATGAAAACATCTATATTGTTGAAATTGATTGATTTTGATATAAGATTATATGGATACAAAATGAAAAAATTACTTTGCGGAGTTAATATTGCACTGGTGAAACAAACAAACAAACAAAGATATTTTATAAGTTTGATATCACGTGAGAAATAGTTAAAAATACTTTATAGATGTAATATTTCATGCTTAATATCAAATACATTAGTTTATACATTTAACTATTAGAGAACAAACCTAAAGAAGACAATTTACAGAAATAATATCTCGAAGATAATACTGAAAGATATTCTATGTATGTAGTATCTTGTGTATATCTTTAAAGAAACTATTTTATAAAGTTGTTGTGAGACTTTTAATACTAAAGACAATAATGCAGGTGTTCAGTCACTTATAGATACTGTATTAAACAAGAAGGTTCATAGGTTCACCATGGCATGAATAATACTAGATATTTTAGAGATGAAATATCGCATGTATAATATTGAGGAAAGAGTAGGTTTAAAAACACAGTGATAAGGGTGAACAAGACAATGTATATTATACAATACGGCTAATACTAAACAAGATCTTCGTGTATATGTTACTTTATCTCGACAATATTAAATTACCTTATACAATTTGTATCTTATACCTTAGATTCGTATTTGGTTTACAGTAATTCACCACTATTGACTGTATTCTCAAAAGAAAAGTTTGAGTTTGTTTACTGATTTTTTTGCGGAAAACTACATGAAGGTTTTCTGCATCAGCCATTCCTAATTCTCAAGTGATGGACCAGAGGAAAAGTCAACCTCACGGCCTCACAGTGCTGACTAAACACGATTTAATAATGTGATAACGGGACACGAATCAGGGGAGAAGATATTTAGTACGATATGCTAACAAGTAAACCGCTCCCGGCATCAAACACATTATAAACTTATGATTCTGTCATTCTAAAATAAAATCACATGCAACATAAATCTCTCCCATTACAAACTAAATTCTTAGGGGACGTTTTTCGCAATGAAGTGTATTTAAACCTATAAAGAGACACAATAAAAATCACTGTTACACATGGGATTTTTTTCATTTGAAAAGAAAGTATTGAATATATTTGGTATTCTTTCTGTCATCAGACCCGGCATGGCCAAGCGTGTTAAGGCGTTCGACTCGTAATCCGAGGGTCGCGGGTTCGAATTCTGGTCGCGCTATACATGCTTGCCCTTTTAGCCGTGGGGGCGTTATAAGTGACGGTCAATCCCACTATTCGTTGGTAAAAGAGTAGCCCAAGAGTTGGCGGTGGGTGGTGGTGACTAACTGCCTTCCCTCTAGTCTTACACTGCTAAATTAGGGACGGCTAGCGCAGATAGCCCTCGAGTAGCTTTGCGCGAAATTCAAAACAAACAAACTTTCTGTCATTTTCGAATTATTCGACCCACATTTCACTTTCAACTACGTTTCGTGTGGATCAAGATGAACATATTCTTCTTAATTACTCTTTAAGCCTTATTAAAATTAGTCAAAGCGATCTTCATAGAAATTATTTTTATTTTACTATTAAATTGTATTTATAAAATAATTTGATGCGAAACTTATTTTCCGCAAAGGTGTTTGTAAAAAAATCTGTAATCATTCATTATTTTCAGAATGTATAAGTAATGGATTTTACAAATTATTATATTTTACTTGTGTGTAAATATTCTGCAAAGGTTTGAGTCATTATTCAAGGAAAACCTGCAACCCATTCCATTGATACACCTGGTAGGTGTTAATATATTGCCGATATTTCCTGTAATTTACAATCTGGCATAAAAGAGTCCAAAAAATTATTACAAAGCTGTATATCGAATAACATTTTAAAACACTATAGTTTGAAAAGCAACTTACAGAAAACCACCTGTAAGGCAGAATTTCCAAAATATAATGAAAAAACTCATTTCGCCACCATTTTGTCACATATAAATTCTTTATATATAAATATATATTATATAGACTCTTGATGTTACTTGATGTACGATTTATCAGTCTTCAGCGGTATTTACTACGTGTTATTATTCTATACCATGAGTTCAAGTGATTTACGTTATACTAGATCTTGCTACCGCCTGACATATAATAGTTTCTGATTCTACTTAATATACACTACCGTACAAATATAGTAGAGAATGGTATGCTAAATAGGAGTGACCTATCCTGTCCAAATTGGTGAGAAGTTCCAGGATATGTTTTGTACCATGATTTTTGAGGATTGTAAAGTAGAAGCATACTAGGCCTTTTCCACAGTATGCTGTGCTTTCAGAAAGCAGCTTGGTGTAAATAATATCTGGTGTATTGCTGACAGTAAGAATACGCCTGGCTGCAACTGAGGGAATTACAAGGATTCGCAGGCAATGGTCAGTGGATAAAAAATCCATGGACAGAAAGTGCAATTCGGGCCGCAAGGAACGACTGAATCCAAGGGACAGACAGCACGCATTTTATGAGAAGAAACAGGCAGTGACATCTAGAAAAACCCACTTCTGACTTCAACAAACACTGCACTGGAAGAAATCTGTATTTATGACAACCATACATGGGAGATACGGCAAATTGTTGTTTGAAGTAGATTGGCAACCTGCAAATTGCATAGGTCTGTGAAAAACAACAACGTTCGCCTACAGCATTGCCATGAAGGAATAGATTCGACCGTTTTACAATTATCACTTAGATTACTACTAAACCTGTTATATCCTAGTTGGTTTGACAAGCCCTGATACTGTGTGAAACATACGTCTGTTTATGGCAGAGGTAGTATGGTTGACATATTATAACATATTGTTTTTTTTTTAATTTCACTCATAAGTTCTAAGAATTGAAAGTGTGTAGTGCAATTGGACGAATCAACTTTCACGCTGTTTAGTCTGACGGTACAACGACGGTATGGTGGAAAGTCCACGAAGAGTGCACTGCCTCATGGACTCTCCCAAAACTAGGCTTACATCATGCCTACTATTCAGGCTCTTGGTAGAGGGTGTCATGGTCTGGGGTATGTTTTATTGGCATGAGACAACTTCTTTGATAAATTTGGATGTTACATCTGTGATGTACCTAAACATAACTAACCACGTTCACTCACCAATTCTCACTGCCTATCAATATGGTTATGGTGTTAGAAAAATACGTAGTTTCAAGAAATCTATTTGACAGAAAAGTACAATACATTTCATGAGCAAAATGAGAAAGGTAATGCATATATCAAAATTTAAAACCATTGAGCACATAGCCAAATTTGTGTAGGAATGGTTTTATGAGTATGAAATGGACCTCGGCCACCTCTGTTGGCCACTACTGTCTTCAAGTGGTAAGTATCTGATTGAGTACATTGTGGATGTTCTGAAATACTGTATCAGACGTAGTTCACCATTACACGAATCTTATGCAGAACTGTATCTACTGGTAAAAATGTATCTCAAGACGGCTGGTATGGGTATCTCAGTCCTTGGTATTGGTAAATATGTTATGCTAGTTGTTAGTCCTATTTGATATGTATTATTTTAGTTATTGGTAGAACTTGATATATGCATCCAGGTGAATCAGCGGTAATCTTGAGAAGTTATAATGCTAAAGTTCGTGGTTTGATCTCTTCTGTGAGCACAGCACAGATAACCCATTGTGTTGCTCTGAGATTACCAATAAACAAACAATACAGTAGTTGCATTGTAATAACTTTGTTCTACTTGATACACATTGTTCCATCCATGAGTGCAACATATATATGATACAAATCCTTTTACAGTTCTTACATGTTTGTTTGAGGGCCTGGCATGGCCTAGTGCGTTAAGGCGTGCACTTCGTAATCTGAGGGTCGCGGGTTCGCGCCCGAGTCGCGCCAAAACATGCTCGCCCTCCCAGCCGTGGGGGCGTTATAATGTGACGGTCAATCCCACTTTTCGTTGGTAAAAGAGTAGCCCAAGAGTTGGCGGTGGGTGGTGATGACTAGCTGCCTTCCCTCTAGTCTTACACTGCTAAATTAGGGACGGCTAGCACAGATAGCCCTCGAGTAGCTTTGTGCGAAATTTCAAAACAAACAAACAATGTTTGTTATAAACGTCACTTTATAACGCCCCTACGGCTGAGAGGGCGAGCATGGTTTGTGCGACGGGAATTCGAACCCGCGACCCTCAGATTAGGAGTCGAGCGCCTTAACCACCTGGCCATGCCGAGCCTTTCTTCAAACTATTTTTATCTATCGGTTAATCTAATTTTGGTTATATTTACACATTTGTGATATTTGTTTCTCAATTCAATTAAACGAGTTAAATGTTTTACAGAAAGCCAATAATTGGTAAACTTGTGTTATTTGCAAATGCTTTAATTTTACATTAAAACTAACCACCATTTATTCTGGTGATGACTTTTTAACAAATGAACAAACTGTCTACGTGACGGTCATAAAATGATCTTTTATTGTAAAATGACAACAAAATACCTGTTTGATATTGTAATAGTAACAAAGGAACAGAGTGCCTGCATGACAGTCATAAAATCTATGATTTGTAAAAACAAAACAGATTGATTATATGACGGTCATAAAGCTATGGATTGTTGAAGATAAATGCATTATTATTTTTCCAGTTTTCGTCACTTTCTGTAGCTAAAAGTATTAGTTTCTTTGGTGCATTGTTTGAAGTGTTAGATTACAGTTTTAACTAAATCACTAAAAGCACGGAAACCAAATTCCTTTACTTGAGATTCTGCATCCAATCACAATAGCTCATCCTTTTTCGTATTATTTTGATCTCTATAAAACACGAAAACATTCCCTCGATTTTCAGTATTAAAACTGTATCTTTGAGACATTTCATTTTTCAATACACACACTTTCACCATTATTTAACACTAAAAACACTTATATGACGTAAACAATGTGCTTTACGGTTTTAAATGCTTAAGCCTAATTCCTAAGCGGCAGTTGGTACTATTTTCAGGCTTGTAAGTTAATTTAGACAATCTAATACATTAAGCCTATAACTGTGAAGTTCCTTTAGATCAGTCATATAGTGGATTCTAAACCTCTTTATTGTGTCAAATAAAGCCTATACTTGATTGGATATGTACGGTGGTGCTGTGTTACAAATGTTGATGTATATTTTAAGTGTTGGAAATGCAACGATATTCCCGCTTTCTTTTGCTTCTCTCACATACGCATGCCACTGTAACTTTGTTCGTATCGGAAATCCATACACCCCAACATCTAGCAGTACGGGTTGTGGACTGTATGGCTAAATACACCAGCGGATTTGGATCTATAGAATTTTTTTTCACATATAGTTGGAAAGGCTTTTTTTTTTTTTACAGTAGCAGTATCAGTGTTCCAGTCATATTATTTCTTTATAGTTTTTGTAAGTTTGTTCAGTCACCGTAATATTGAGAATATATCTTATTTACCCTGTTGTATTAAATTAATATTTTATTTAATCTTCCATGTTAAGCTCGTATGTTATTTAACTTGACATTAAGCTGACACCTACTCGCCATCACGTTGTGTTAAGTTTGTCTAACTACAAAAGTACTTTAAAACGAAGTTGTGTAGTTATAAAGCTTCAATCCATGAATTACAGAAAATATTTTAATTTAAACATCTGAGAGAAAGAAGTGAGTAAAGGCCCCCCTCCTCCGTTGTACAGCGGTATGTCTGTGGACTTACAACACTGAACACCGGGTTTCGATGCCCGTTGTGGGCAGAGCACACAGAGCCCATCGTGTAGCTTTGTGATTCATTTCAAAACAACGAATAACAACTTGATTAAAAAAATTGACTATTGGTTTACTTGTTCTTAAGAACGGTTTCTCGGTTAAGAGTATTGAGTATGTTATTTGTATCTTGTTAAGCGATCAATTACGTTTCCTTATTAGATCCATTTCAATCAACTACGATTGCTTTTTTCTGTTATTTTTTAGTCTTGAGTATACATGTTGTGCGAGAAGGACGACAGAAAGGGAACATAAAACGGTTAAGAACACCTGCATTTTGGCGCTTGTCACTTTAACCAGATTTATTACTTAATGGATCAGTTCCTGCTAAAGTAGTGTATTAACTAATATTTAACCATATTTCTGATCATTCTGTCCAATGGCTAAGAATCTCCGAGTAAATGACCTCCGATGTCATTCTTGACTGATCAAACGTTACGAACTTATTGCCTTGGGTGAAGCTTCCACCTTCGCCTTCAAAGACTACTAGGTGGCGCATTCCTTGATGACGAGAAACCCACTTGAAATAAACATGTATCTCAGAATGGCTGGTATGTGTAATGACATTTTTACTAATAACGCAGAGAACAAAGTTTCGACCTTCCTAAGTCATCTTCAAGCTGACAAAGAGAGATAAATAGGTGGCGCATTACTATATCAGAATTCTTGGGCTTTAAAAGAGGGAGAATGATGTGTGTTTGAATGGCACCAGTCGTGAAGAAAAACAATAAAACGAACGACTGATCAAATAAAATGTTTATATTTCATATTTGTATTTTATACCAAGCTTAAAAATGTATAACTTCGGACAATCTTAACTATTTCAAATTAATTTTTAAAATAAAACCGTAATTTTAGAATTTGATTTGTACACAATAGTTCCTCTTATGGCGTATTACTCTGAAGTTTTATGTATTAATTCAAGAGAAAAGTTTATTTATTTGTTGTTAATTACAATGACACACAGTGGACTGTTTGGGTTTTGCCCGTTTCGGGTATCTAAATCTGGTATTTAGGCTGCTGATTTACCGCTGTGTCACTGGGAGTTCAGGGGTATGGATTGGTATTTCTTTCAGTAAAGTCCACCGAGCTGTTCAAGTGAACATTCGTTAAAACATCACACTGAAAGCAACAGAAGGAATATTGTGGAGGAATTATACGTCAACCATGTGAAATAACTACAGTAGTTTCATCACACTGATAACTATTTTTTGTCCCACCTTTGACCATTTAGTTTTATGAACGAACCACACTTTTCAATCAGGATACGAGAAAGGTGTTATGGACATTTTATCATATAAATTGTTTTATATTTTTGCAAGAAAGTCAATTAAAGCAAAACACGTAAACATTTGCTTTGAATAAAATCATAATTCTATACGAACTCTGCGGCGTCGTAACCACAAAAGATGCGACCTCTCGCATGAAAAGTAACTTGACCGCCTACATTTATTTCCCTATAATTGTAGTTACGATTTGATTCTGACTCCCCTCTGAAATAGCTGGTGAATATTTACACCTCTTGCACTCTATCTGTTTTTTCTGTCTGTATATCTGTTCGATTATTTACATACTTATTTATCTGTTTTATCTGCCTACCCATTCATTCATTCATTCGTTTATCCATCGTTCTATCTGTGATAATCCTAAAGGTAAGTCAACTCAGCTTCATCTCGGTAAAAATTGTCATCATCTCACACAAAAATAATGCCTCACGAAACAATCTTAACTTGTTTCAGTTTTTGTTATTAAAACAAAAACGCGCAAAGAGATGTCAAAAACCACTAGTTAAACTAATATAATCGATAAATCTGAAACCACAAACATAAGCTTTTAACTTATTTTTTGATATCACTCAAACAATATGTGACTTTTACTTCAGCATACATACGAATGTTTGTTATAACTTTTCAAAACTTGTAGTTTCAAAATTGTATATTATGTAGACACTATCATGAAACTGTCCTTTCCCTTAACTCTAATTTTTTAAACATGCCAGTCAAATTACAAACAATTAAAGGCTTTGAAATATCAAAATTCGTGTACAGTTTAATTAATTTATAAACAGACGCACATGTGTATGTTATATTAGACTTCTGTGAAGATGTAATATAATGTTGCAATATTCATCAAAAGAAAAGAGGCATATTACCTATTATTACTGGCTAATATTTACCAAAATCAAAATCTCATGAGCGCACGCTCACTAACCATGTTTCATTTCTCTCCACAAAACCGCTCCCGAGTTAAGTTATGATCTTGATACTTGTACAAACACCACTACATAAACAATTCCAGACCTGGATACGTTTGTCAGTGTCCAGTAAAATCAGCATCACAGGTTCAGAAGCGGAAACTCCTCGAAGCTTTGCATGCCCTACTGATGCTTCCTGTAATTATGAGAGTCAGTACTGTCCTAAGTCATTAGTCAAGTTTGTTTTCTTATAGCAAAGCTACATCGGGCTATCTGCTAAGCCCACCGAGGGGAATCGAACCCCTGATTGTAGGGTTATAAACCCGAAGACATACCGCTGTACTAGTGGGGGCATTTGTCAACTTATGCATTATCGTCGAAAAATGTTTATTTTTCTTGTTGTTACATTTTTTGTTATTTGTGATGCTGAAACTAACTTATCGTTTCCGAGTGAAGATCTAAATTTAGTTTCATAGATTTCTTAAAATAATCTGCGTTAACGAAAATTTTAATTTACAAACATGTTTGTAAAGTATCTGATCAATCAGAGTAAAATTACACGTTAAATCAATCAAATCAGATTATTTTCTCATGAAATTCCTTTTGAATATGAAGTTTAAATGATTGAAAGAAAAATATTCTCAATATACAAGAAAGTAGCGAGAAGGTAACATATTCTAATCAATTATGTTACTAATGTTGTTACAAAGATGCCACTCAGATGAAACAGAAAGTTGGGTGAATATAACATTATAGGGTACAGGTTTATATTTCAGTGAACTGTGTCTATGTTTTTAGTAAAGAAGGAGATGGTACACACTAAACATATTTAGTTTAAAACATAGTAGAAGACAACCATAATAAAAAACAAAAGAAGGACATGTTTTTAATGAATGTGCAACACTAGTAAGAGAAGGAATGTGAAATGGAAAAAAAAAACATCTTTATTCACTGGCTTACAAAAGTTCAGTGAGCCCCTCTCCTATTTGTAAGCTACTCTGAAAAAATTACATTGGTTGAAAAACACAGTTAAACTAAAAAAAGATCTGAGTTAAGCTAAGAACAAAGCATTTGATGTACATAAACAAAAGGCTTTAAACATCAGTAACACATGATTGTGTGATACAAGAAATAATCATTTAACAGAACTAAACAAACTCCTGTAACAAATAAAATTTAAACTAAAACAAAATGCTTTTTAAGAAATACAGCATGCTAAATAAACACTTTTAAAAGCATATAATTAAAACAAGAACAAAAAATACCCTTAGTACTAAACAAAAATAGGACGTGTAGTAAATCAAAGTAAAACACAATGGAATTGAACACATATGTATAATAGGACCCAAAACTTTATACGTTTAACTGGTCAACATCTTAAAATACTCTTCGTAACATTAACGGACGTAACAAAATAAAATTATTCACATTGTTAGAACACAACTTGAGTACTCATAACTCTAGAAATCGGGTTTCGATACTCGTGATGGGCAGAACACTGACAGAAATTCGTGTAAGAAATGTCGTTGAAAGCTTACACATAAATCACAACATATACACAGGAAACAAGATCAACTGTTTATATTGCATATATATATATATTTATATCAAGAAATATATAAATAGACATATTATAAACATACATATTGCAAGAAACATACAAGTATATATTACGTAAATATACATATAATAAGCCTTTCAAAAATACTAAGAAATGAAGAAACATTATACATATCTGAAATTAATAATAAAAACTCAACCAATAAATCATCACAAGCATAAATATAAATAACTTAGATGAAGAAGGTAGAGTTCCTTTTTTTGAGAAGCCCAACAGCAAGTCCTCCAACATAACTCTAGATTTTCGGTATACCATTATGGTATAGTGGATGGTTTCTCATAGTTCACATCAGGATTTTCTATTCCATCTGCACTGATGGCTCTCTGGGTGTTAGTTTTCAGTTGCCAGTGGAATTACTTACACAACGATTCAGCATCATGACAGCTGAAATAGCCTTTACTTCAGAATCAGAATGTTCAATTAATGGACAGGGTCTTTTCTCCCCATGTGGTGAAACAATCCATCTGAATTTTCGTGTTGTACTCCAGGAACGATGCCTTATGACAACATCATACATCTGCAACGTTGTGATGCAATGTGCTATTATCTCTTTCGGATTTTTAAAACGCATAAGCCATGTCAGCGACACAAGTGAGAGCGAAATTTCTGAAACATAAATAATTGTGGTAGTGTTTCACGAAGGCCAAAACTGCAGGTAGTTATGTTTTCATTACAGAGTATTAGGATTCAAGAACTGGGGCGTAAGACTAAGCCATATTCTGCGATAACACTGTATTTTTCGTTATGGAGCAATAGGACTCAAGAACTGGGTTGTAAAACGAAGCCATATTCCATGATAACACTGTTTCGACTCCACTATTGCTAGGAACTCATCCAAAAAGAATTAACAGTCGTCTGATGAATATGCCAGCATTAGAGATTCTATTGAAGCACACTTCAAAGACAGGATTGCATGCTCGTACACTTTAGTCCAATTAAAATACATATCAGCTTTAGTAAGATCAGACTTTGGAGAGGTAGTCTTTAAACTTTCCTTCCATTACAAGTTTGGTCCTGTTTTAAACCATTGCAATCTTTGCAGAACCAGTTGAGACATCCTTTCTGTCCTCTGTGTGACCAAGAAATTCTACTTGTACATACTTCCTCCGCTTTAACTTTAATCTTCTTCAGTCCTAAGATTCTTATCTATTGCAAAACCATTGACAGATTCATTAAAATCAGACTTGAACGTTCAGCCAATAGTAAAATAACATCTGTGGTGATCGGCCATTCCTCCCACTCCAGTTTCTCAGAGGCGAACGGAATATCACATGATTCCAAACTAAAATAAATTATCGCAAGTGGTAAAAGCAATTCGACCCTCCTCTTAATATCCGTTTTGATATACCAACATTTGGAGGTCAGATCGAAAGGGTTAAAACGTTTAGCACTTTTCAATACCTTCATACCTTATTATCTGCGTATGCGCAAGAGAGGTATCAATGTGCATCACAGCATTCATTTAGTGAAAAGCAACATAGGATCTGCTTATGTGTTGTAGTTTAATAAAAGTAGCATCGTGACCAAGAAAAGCAAGGAAGTGCGTTATTCATGGTAAAAAGTAACCCTCTTTTTCAGTAAGATGAAATAATGCATTTTATTCATAGTGAAAACTAGCTCCTGTTTCAGAGAAGTGAGACAGTAAGATCTGGCTCCATATCCATGAATAGTATGACTATATTATATTTATTTATAGTAAAAAATATCTTGAGTTCTCGAAAAGTGAAAGAGTGCGTGTTTCTCACAGCAAATAAGAGGGAATCCTCAATAGCCGCGTCACTTTAATATTTTTTAGTTAGGATTAGGGTATATTAAGGTATGAGAAGTTTTCCTTGTTATCAGCTGTATTTTTTGTACCAGCAACACCAAGTGTGGGGCGCGCGCGCACCAGATTCGATTTTAATACTCAACATGATTTCTACCAGCCTACTTTCAAATTGAAATTCGTTGTGGCAGGATTACAGCAAATTAATCTATGAGAGACTGTATTTGATCAAATACATTAATCGAAAAGGTTTCATTTCTTGAAACCAAAACTGTAATTACATTTCAAATCGGTCAAGAGATGACGGTGCTATGAGATAAATGTTTGTACTTGACAATGCCATGACCAAAAACAAAATACATGTTCCTTAAAAACGAGATAACGTGTTATTTATAGTAAAAACTAATCGTGTCCCAGAAAAGTGAAATAGTACGTTTCCTACATCGAAACTTACGGTTCTGAAAGTAAGACAATGTGTTATTCGTAGCAAAAATTAACCCCTCTTCATTAAAATATTACTGGTTAGGACAGCCCAGCATGGCCAGATAGTTAAGGAACTCGACTCGTAATCTGAAGGTCGCGGGTTCGAATCCCCATCACACCAAACATGATTGCTCTTTCAGCCAATGTTTCGATCAATCCCATTAGTAAAATTCATTGGTAAAAGAGTAGCCCAAGAGTTGGCGGTGGGTAATGATGACTAGCTGCCTTCTTACACTGCTGATGGACGGCTAGGGCAGATAGCTCTTATGTAGCTTTGCGCGACTTAATAGTTAAAAGATACAAAATCAATAATAATTAAATTTTAAGACTTATATTCTGCAATGTTTTAGATCGTGTTTATGTACTTTTCAAGTTAAAATGCCAAATTCGTGTGGAAAATATACTGAAAAGACAACAACACGCCTTAAACAAAAAAATCAAAATAAGAAGTTTAAAAGTGTTCACGTGAAACGTCATAAGATGACGCCAATGTGTACAAGTTTCTAACAGCGTGTACATGCTATGACGTAATTTGAAGGTCTTCAAGTAAACACCAAAAAACCAAAATATTAAAAAAGAAAATATATATATCTCGTAGGTTTACTGAGAATTTATCAGGGTTGTTTGTTTAGATTTACATATGTTTCACTAAATGACTACTCTAATATTTAGGTAATATAAAAATGTTTACTATGCTAATTATAGTTGACCCAATAATCATGTGAATTTTGTAGTTGAAAACTATTTTTCCATAATATAATGTCGCTGAATTGTGTTAGTCACTGATAAATATTATTTCAAAGTGGCGCCATCGTTTGGTGATATGGAGCACTACAAGCAAAGCCAAGTTTAATTCAGGTAACAAAACGAGTATTCCGTGTATACTTCAGACAGATTCTTCTGGATAAATTTGTGAAGTTATTCTGTAAGTTGGATGTTGTTTTAAATCATTTCATCTTCTTATGTAGCTGAGCATATGCGTGAGACATTAACACCTTTACAAGAAACAATAAACGCACCTTCTTTTATTGTTCTGTTTTACATAAATAAAGGAAAATAACTTGCATAGTTATTTCTATGGGTTATTTTAAGGATTTACGAGTGAAAGTAAAGAAGAACGGAGAGCAATACGTCAAGCACACTATTTGTTGTATCAAGTGTCGACTGTGCTTTTTGCCCAAATATGACTTCTCAAGTCGGTTTGGATACGAAGTGCACAGTTATTGTCGTTTTTGCAATTTGATGATATAAGTAAGGTCTGAACTACTACTGTGCATTTGATAAAATTGATAAAAATTATGCTTCTCCAACATAACATATTTCACAGCTTAACAGTTGTTGTTCTTGTAATTTGATAAATTTATCAAATTGTAAGAACGACAACAACTGTTGTGAACTAAATTTCGTTGGAGAAATATTTTTTTATCAATTTTATATCAGTCATTTACAAATCAAGTTTGTGATAAGGATTAATGATATAGTGCTGTTTACTCTTACTTGAATAAGCTTTATTCTTCATTCAGAGGAAAATACAAATCACCAAACTAGTCAGATCGGGTCAATCAACGAGTGCATCAATTGTATAAGAATAAATTAGCGGTTTTTTAGAACCTATGTCTGGAAGTAAAGAATAAAGTACAACAATATTTCAACAAACATCAGACGTCAGAATTGATGTAATTACTTTTTACATTTATTTGTTTCCAAGTGCAAAACCTGAACAATGTATTAATAGCATTGTTATCACTGCAGCGAATGAATTACGGGGAGGTTTTACTTTTAAAAGTTGGTTTTATACAGGGTCTGACCACTTTATAGTGGTGACGAATGTCTTTCATGTTTATCCCACAGATGCTCAATTGGGTTGATAATCAGAACTTGTGGCTCAAACTCTTCATCATATTTCTCAAACAATGCACGCTCAATTTGGGCACCGTCGTTTTGGAAGTAGCTGCTCAAATTCAGATGAAACAGTGCTGAATTCATTTCATCAGATATGATGTTAAGCTGTGACATTTATTCTACCTTTTAAACGGACAAAGAGGCCTATGGTATGCCAGAAAAAAAAACCGTAACTTTACCACAAAAAGTTTGGACAAATGTGATCACATAAAAATATAAGTTATTCTTGTTTTGTTTTCAAATCTGTCCTTTTTCACTTGTGCAAAAGTTTAAAACGTGATTCATTAGACCACATCATTTTTAACCATTTATAATCAGTCCAATATCTATGTTCTTTGCACTATTCGTCGATAACAACATGCAATGGCTTATACAATGACCTCCTACGACCATACTCCATTTTTGGCAATGTTCTTTGCAACTTACGACTGGAAATAAATGTGGATTTCCCTACACTGAATGTTTTTCAGTTAGTTTATCATTTAATGACTTCTTATCTAATCACGATTCTCCTCTTTCGATCAATATCTATGTTTAGCTATAATTTTGAATTGCAGCGAACATTTATTTATATTTTGTTATTACTGATAAACTTTAGTGATCAGTGTCTTGGAGCAGCGTATTGCTGAAACAATATTGACCACTATGGCATCTGCTAGAGATGCGCTCACTACAATCTCTTTTGAATGATGCACAAGGTATGTCTTTCTTCATATTTGTTAGACTGATTACAAATGTGTTTGCTCAATCAGTTACAAGGCTACAGAGCTCACCTGACACATTAGTGATAAACCTAACTTACATCCAAACCTCAGCTAAGGTCTTAGCTGTAACTCTAAATAAACTAGTCAGTCCTAGTAGAAATAGAATTGACTTGAGATACGGTATAATGACACAGGCCTGCAATATTTTTATTCTCTTGATGTTGTTGTTGTTTAGAATTAAGCACAAAGCTGAACAATGGGCTATCTGTGCTCTGCCCACCACGGGTATCGAAACCCGGTTTTTAGCGTTGTAAGTCCGCAGACATGCCGCTGAGGGGCTTATTCTCTTTTAGTTATTATATGTTCTACAGTAATCTCGTTCGCTGAATGTGAAAATGATATTTATTTTTCTCTATCTTACAAATTTTTCACAAAATGTTATGATGCAATACATAGTTTGAGACTAAAAGACCCAGATTTCACACACACACACAATCAGAATGAATGAGGATACATATTTGTGTGAAATAAATGATCTTCCATTTTGTATTTTTGTTAACAAACGTAATAATAAAATGCGTTCATTGTAGTAAGTGAAATTATAATTTGATCGAAGTAAGAGTTTTTTTCTTCCCAATTTGTTTACTATGTTTATTACAACTTCGCGCGCGCGCGCGTGTGGTTTTTTTTTTTTTTTACACTAAGGAGATTCCCTTGGCTCTCTTGTCATATTAACGATTCCTGTCGTAGTGTTTGTTTGTTTTTGGAATTTTGCACAAAGCTATTCGAGGGCTATCTGTGCTAGCCGTCCCTAATTTAGCAGTGTAAGACTAGAGGGAAGGCAGCTAGTCATCACCACCCACCGCCAACTCTTGGGCTACTCTTTTACCAACGAATAGTGGGATTGACCGTCACATTATACGCCCCCACGGCTGGGAGGGTGAGCATGTTTAGCGCGACGCGGGCGCGAACCCGCGACCCTCGGATTACGAGTCGCACGCCTTACGCGCTTGGCCATGCCAGGCCCCCGGTCGTAGTGTACAAAAGGGACCGCGTGGCCAGATGGTTAGGTTTTCTTTGCACATAGTTTTAGAAGTATTATAAGTTCTTCTTAATTTTATGTATACTTATGAACCAGAAAACAAAGACTAACTTAAAAATGAACAGTGTGGTACGATTTGCCATTCAATCACGTCCAACGCTCTGAAACTTCACTTCTATTTTCTTTTGGAAGTTCTTTCATTTTTTATACTTGTTTTTCAAAATATCTCTTATTTGGTGCAGTATTGCATTACTATCTAGCGATTACAAGATTATCAAATTTATATTTTTCAAATATTAATTTATGTTGCTACATGACAGCTTTATTCATATTTAAAGACTTTTAACAACTTATACTTTGTCTCTGGTTTAGTTTTTTAATCCACCATTCTTCGAAATTCGGAATTTATGAAGAGATGTCAGTTTGGAATTCTTGTCTCTCCAAGGGCAGGTTATGTGAAATTTTCTATACATATATTTAATTGCTCAGAAACAATATATGCAATTTTACGATTCGTATTCCCCAGATTTTATTATTCTATGAACTAAAATACATTTTTTTATCAATTTCATGATTCTTGGTTTTCACATGTTTAAAATTATTTTGTTCTATTAATAGCTTTAATAATTTTCTAACTCATTCTTATTTATTCCAACACTTGTTAGATTAAAAGCTGTCTCGGTATGGCCAGGTGGTTAGGGACGATCGACTCATAATCTGAGGGTTGCGGGTTCGAATCCCGTTATACTAAACATGCTTTCCCTTTCAACCGTTGGGGGAGTTAAAATGTGACGGTGAATTTCACTATTCGTTGGTAAAAGAGTAGCCCAAATGTTGGCGGTGGGAGGTAGTGACTAGTTGCCTTCCCTCTAGTCTTACATTGCTAAATTAAAGATTGCTAACGCAGATAGTCCTTATGTAACTTTGTGTAAAATTAAAAAAAAAAATGTTCTAACATCTTTCTGATTCATAGTAATCATATTTAAGCTTTTTTTTTTATAGATCCCGTTTTTAGAAGCTTTCTGATAGCCAGCCTTTCATTTAACAATTTACTAATTTCCAATTTCATAGGTTTACAAATGTTTTGGATTTCAATTTGAACGATTAATTATTTTCCAATAGATTTTCTTTTACCATTTTAATACACATACCAAAATAATTCATGTTATTAGAGTTCTGGTCTTCAAAAAGTAGCCCTTATTACCTCACGAAAATTCCCACCCAAATAGGTCAGTGTCAAGTTGACTAAATTAAAACGCTGAAGTCGGGGGTTCGATTTCTAGTGGTGTATAGAGCGCAAGAAATCTATTGTGATAAAATATGCTAAAACAACCAAACAATTCTAAGAAACATAACTCTGATAAACACTGTAATCTTTAATTTCAGCTGTAGTTATAGTACAGTGCGATATCCGGTATAGAGTTATTATTATCATGTTTTCATTACTTGTGCTTATGCACTGAATGACAAAAAACTACACCAAGGACCATGTGCCAACATTGAAAACTGTCTGCAGTATTCTAAAAAAAACAAATCAAGCAAGTTTAAAAAGTAATTTTCGACAGCTTTGAAATTATAAACATTGGAAAGTAAATATTCTTCAAAACTTACTTGAGGCAAGGTGTAGCCTAATGGTTAGCAATCGAGTGAAGGCCACATCCAACTATTCGGACAGACAACAATTGTGACTAGTTGACGCACCCTCTAATATCAGAGCCACGTTTAGTTCATGTCAAGTGGAAAAACTAAATTTATTATTAAACTTTAGAAATGATGATTACGTTTTAAAGCTATTCGCTCCAAAATAACATCTTATTATAAACATTTTCGCCATTTTAACTATAACTGGATAGGACAAAAAATGTTCAAGTTAAATAAAAAATATTGAAATGATAAAACTTTATTATTTATATCATGTTGTAGAATTACCATACGTTAACGAAGAAGGAATACAAATCAGAACTAAGGCTTTTCATTTTGCTTTCCGTGTGATTTATTTTGTCAGTAACTTACAGCAGTACTATTTAAATATACTTGTTTGTTTGGTTTGTTTTTGAATTTCGCGCAAAGCTACACAAGGGCGATATGCGCTAGCCGTCTCTAATCTAGCAGTGTAAGACTAGTCATCATCACCCCCCGCCAACTCTTGGGCTACTCTTTTATCAACGAAAAATGGGACTGACCGTCACATTATAAAGCCCCAACGGCTGAAAGGGCGAGCATGTTTAATGTGACGAAGATTCGAACCCGCGTCCCTCAGATTACGAGTCGAGTGCCTGAACTGCCTTTCCCATGCTTGGCCGTTTAAATATACTTTCCAACGAGTTCCGATCGCTACACCAGTTATGCAATATTAGCTACATTTTTCACACCAGAGGCCCGGCATGGCCGAGAACTGCCAACAAGGGGAATGATGTTGGAGGTCCAATTACTTTTTATGGAGGGAGAGAGTGACGTTTGTAGTTACACCACCGGTTAATTACAATATATTCCTAACTTTATTATAATGGTTTTTAATGTAGGCTGGTTCTTTTCAATTATTTGGTAAAAACAGGCAGGCCTAACTTTACAAGCTAACAATGTCTAAATAGAAGTTCAAACTAGCTACTAAATATGCATCTTTCACACTTCGTTACAGTTACCAACGCAGAATTGCAGCTCTCAAATAACTGGTTGACAGAACTAACTAAATTATGCAACAATTATTCATTAATGACGAATGGACTTACTATTTTAATAACCACTTATCATCTACTTTAGTCTCGCATTCTCTACTGTTAAAAAATGTTGTAAAACATCATGAACGTTAAGCCACGCGCTCACATGGCGACACACCTTCCACCCGGATAAAATAATATCCAGTTTGAAAATACATCGTATAACACGTTAGAATTCGCTACAGTACACTCTTCTGAAAATATATATTATATTCACTGAATCTGTATAACCTATCCAATACCACACTACCAAAGCTAATGGGTTCCAGTCTAATTAATAGCCTTGTTAATAACATAGTGAGTTGCAGGTTTTCATAAAATAAAGAAACTTTCAAATAAACATTTCACGATTTATGTCTTCACGGAAAGATAATTTTTACATTGTTTCTTCTTCCAAACACTTTTCAAACAACCACAATTCTTTCATTTCTCGGCTGATTGATTTGAAACTTGGTAGGGACAAAGATTGGTCCAAAAGCTTTTTTCATTTTATTTTATTATTTCGGCTTTTTAAGGGTTTTATGGAATGAAAGGTCAAACAATCTGAAAATGTAGATTTTGAACTCAATTTACAGATGAAAATTTGCAAAAGTTACACATTTTTATGCGCTCACCACACCGAAATACAGACAGTTGCCTATTTTAAATTTTCTATTTTTTTTTTGTAAGAGGGGACAGAAACAAGAGAATAACAACATAGTTTAGTTTTCGATCAATTACTCAGCCATATTTTGAATAATTTGCATTGGATTTCGTACAAATATACTTTTCTACAAGTTCTACACATTAACAAAATAGTAGGCAAGTTCATTTTTAATAATTATAATTGGATCAGAATGTCACAAAAGCATAATTTTAGGGTTTATGACAAAGATACTTTTTCAAAGGTCTTTTACATACATACATGCCCCTCTCTGTTGACACAACGGTATGTCTGCAGACTCGCATGTCTAAAAACCGGGTTTCGATACTTTTTGAGGGCAGAGCATAAATAAGCTTTGTGCTTAGTTCTGAATACAAACAAACGCACATACATACATACACACGCACCAAATGAGCAATAAGTCTACACCCTTGTCCAAATTAATTGAAACAAGACAGAAAATTACGATTTATTCAATTTTTTGCGTTTTATTTCTGAGAATCCAAAAATTACTCACAAATTAATACATGATATGACCGCCTTTATTTTTCAGATCATTAATCCGCTTTGGCATCGAGTCCACGAGTTGACTGCAATCTTTACTAATTTTTGGATCGCGGTACCACACCTCAATTAGCTTATCTTTCGTAGTACAGTCTTTTCCCCAAAGTCTTTCTTTACAAATCGCCCAAAGATTTTCAATAAGATTTAAGTCCGGAGAGTTTCCAGGCCAGTCCAGCACCTTTATTCGCGTTGTAGTCATAAAATTCTTCACAAGTTTCGATGTGTGGCACGGAGCCAGATCTTGCTGAAAAATGCCAGATCCATCTGGAAATCTCTTTTTTAATTCTGGAACGACTCTTCTCTGAAAACTTCGATGTATTGTGGTCCTGGCATCATACCTTCTACGATATGTAAGCCTCCGACGCCATAGTAGTTGAAAAAGTCCCAAAACATCTTCACGTTATGTTTTACGAACTGAATGATGTGAAATTCTTGAAGTTTCTCACCTGGAGATCTGCGAATACGCAGACTTCTTTGACCCTGTACGAAGAAACGAGTCTCGTCACTGAATAACACCTTCCTCCATTGTTCTTGCGTTCAGTTCTTGTATTCCAGACCCCATTGATACAGTTTTTTCTTGATTGAGTTGGTAAGAAATTTTTTGACTGGTTTCCTTGTCCTTCTAACGCAATTTCGAATGACGTAATATTCCTCAAAATTTCGTCATATGTCCCCAAAATAGATCGACCGTACTGCAAAACACAGCTAATGACGCCATCTGTGTGAAAAAATGACTATTAAAGGAAATCAGTGGGTGCAGCGAGTCAACATCAGCCGCTATGCTAAAAATATTGTAAAATGACCATTTCAGTGATGTCGAGAAAACCCACTTGTAGTTAATATTTATGCAAAAACGGCTCGTTTGGGTTGAGAAAATATTTTATGTAGAAGAGCGAACAACGTTTCGACCTTCCACGTAAAATATTTTTTCAACCCAAACGAGCCGTTTTTGCAAAATGACCATTTGTTTCAATTAATTTGCACAAGGGTGTATTTTGGTCCTTGTATGGGGCTGAAAGATTAAATAAACCCATAATGTTGGGAGTTTTGATCAATTACTTATCCTTATTTTGACCATCTTGCATGAAATTTGGTACAATGATACGACATGAATAGTGTTTGATTATTATTTTTTACTATTTTGTTGGTGTAAAAATTCGTTATGTAGGCATTGCATGGCGGAGACATGTTGCATTCGCCAGCAAATGCTGATCTCTTTAATTTATTAAAATGAAACTTTAAACACAGTTGCACCACAAAAATACAAGATCACCCTTTCTAGTTACATTGCTCACTTGTATCGAGATACCTTCACAAATTGGGGAAACATTATAAAAAAAGGTGTTAACAGCTTTCTGTAAACGTTTGTGGAACATCCTCAGCACTTGGCACAAAATGTAGTCGTTACTTGTGTAGCTAGAGAGAACAGTAGTAATTAAATTATCAAGTAGGCGGTAGCATTATCTATGTAGGGGTGGTTCGGATTGTTCATAAAAATTGTATTTTAAATTGTTTGTTTGTTTTTGGATTTTGCTCAAAGCCACACAAGGGCCATGTCTTAAGATAAATTTTACGCTCCTCATGTTAATAGAAAACAGTCCATTTTATCTTCTCGCACTTCAGATATAGTGAAACGTGTTCATATAATAACTGATCAGGCGATTTTCATTGATTCATAATATTGTTAATTCAGCTGCAAGGTATAACACTTCCTCCATATTGTGTCTTAACAATATATTTGAAACAATGTTTCACTTAACACTATTTATTATGTTAAAATCTGTACAGAAGGGTTTACATAAAATAAATTTTTTGACAAAATATTAATTACGTGTGTGAAATGAAACAAAATTACTTAGTATTCTAAACTATCAGTGTTGGTTGTTTTCAATGAAGGTGACAATTATCCCCGTGAATTTATATTATTTCAAGAAGATTCTGTTTTAGTTTCCAGTTCTTTCATACTAAAACGTTGCATTTCGGGAGCTTGTGAAGAAAGACTGCTCATTGGTTGGTGGGAAACGCTTGGATTTTCTTCGTTTAAACACAAAGTTTGTCCCTCTTGGGTTCGATGGTGTCGTCGAATCACTATGCGTAACAGTACGTAGGTAACCAACTGGCTCAGGCAAATGAAAACGCCGACACCAAGGAATGCGAATCCTACAATATTCATGGGTATATTGTTAGCTTGAGCCAATGACACATAATGAACTGCTTTTACGTAGACTAAGATGAGCATTATTGTTCCAGTTATCAAAAGAAATACTGCGAGAAGAGACGAGATTACAAAAAGCTCAAAGAACACTCCTCGAATCTTCATCTTCGGATTCATTCCTGGTTTAGGAGAAGTAATCCTACCTTTATCTTTCATTTTGAGCTTCTGTTAAACTGGAAAGTCTTGTAGGAATATCTGAAATAAATTCACATGATCGGTTACGTTTAAACCAGATATAACCATTCTGACACACCTAACCAACTCTTACGTTTAATTTAACCTGCACTGACTTGACTCTACGACTAGCACGTGAAACTCGTGTTCCGCGTTCACGTTACCAATAAACTTTAACACCCAAGTTTCTTGTTGTTTGAACATCACAAACCTGTACAAACATTATGTTACTACTTCAACAAATATCACATATTTCACGAGGTCACATTAAACTGTTAACAACGCAATGTTATTTCTGACTAAGTTCGTTTGATAAATAGAAATTATAAACACTACGTTCTTAATATATTACATGAAATCATGAGATACTTTAGTGGTATTTTTAAAAAATTCAAAATTTGTCATGTAGGAGGAAGCATAGGAAACAAAGACAAAATAATCCAAGATAAAAATCTAATGATAGTATTGTTAAATGCTTTATAAAGTGAAATTATGAAACATCTGAATTATAAATAAATTATAAATCAAAACCAGCAAGATAAAAAGAGTTATTTAAATTCTTAGAGAGCTGAGAATATCTATGTAATTGCAAAGTAAAAACTTTACTTTCTCTCTTTAATGGAAGGTCCACTGGATTAGTTTCGAATTTATGAAAGTGTTTCATGAAAGTGATTATAAAATGTCGACTATAGACCAAAAACTGACTGTTGTAAAAAGGCCGTACAGTCATTGAAACTCTTGATTATAATTCTAAATGGTGTATTTAATAATGTGAAAGTTATGATGATCGAACTGTTTGATGCAGCCAATTTTGGAAAATAGTCAACATTTTACACATCTGTATGACCTACACTAGTCAAACAAATTAACAGATACTCAAGTTTGAATATTTTTGCAGTGACAAGTGCACAGTTGATGTCAAGAAGTAATTTAAAGGGCAACCTTAAGCTCATTTTACTGCCAAGCAGGAACCAAGCGACCAGTCTTGCATTCCAACGTGCAAATATCTTCTGTTGGAACACATATCCACAAAGATTAACTTAATGTTATAGATTTTATAGCCCAAGAAATGGTCAGAAAATGATTGTTAGTAAGAAGAAATTCTTCTCAGATATCTGTCAAAAAATGTATCAAGTGTTTGATTTATCTTTCATTTTGTTCGATCCACCGATTTACGACAGTCCGAAGAATCTTCAACCCTTGTCTATATCAGACATTATTGAAGTAAAAGCTTAGTTGGAAGAGCAGATTTTCTGCTCAAGTTTCTAAATATACTAACCGCTTTACTGTTTTCATGATATGTTGACGTTTCCGCAAATAGTTTTTGACTTGAAAGAAGATGCTATAAAATAAAAAATATGGGCCTTTTTCAGCTCATTCCACAGCCACACACACATCTAGCAGAATAAAATTAAGATATTAAATATAAGGGAAGCCGAAGTAAATCATACAAGTAAACGTCAATACGTGGGTGTACGTGTGTATCTATTCCTTACAAGTTTCCACATTTCTTTATCAATCAGTACCTAACTTGATACAGTGATACAAAATGACATAAGGATAGTTAATTTCAATGTTGGATAACTCTCAGCATTAGAATGAAGTATCTAGCTTTTATTCTTAAAGTTCTAGAAAACAGTGCATATTTTTGTGTTGGTAACTTTACGTATTTTAATTGCACTTTTAACATTTATTACATTAAGAAAAAATCACAATTTCTTATCTTTTTACAAACGAGTTTTTATTTCACCCCTCCAGTAGACGATACCCTAACTAGTCTACTATATATAGGGGATAACTCGAGTTTGTTCCTTACGCACGGCCCACATGTGTGAACAGATTCAAACCTAATTTTGTATGGTCACTCCATTTGGCCTATGGATGGTCATGAAATGTTTCGTTTTCTGTTCGTAACCTATTCAGTGTTGCTCCCCTTAAAGGTGGTGCATATGAATAGTACCATTTCTGTGGGTATTTATACAAATGAGCTGAAATTTGATATGCAAACACATAAGAGCACTCTGTAGTCAATCAAAGAGTATCAAAAGGTTATTGCAGAAGTAGCAGAGACAATAAAGTTTAACGTACTGGTGTTATTCAAATAAGCTCTCTTCAGGATCTTATCGGTTGACTTTACCTTTGGTACTGGAGTGGCCACAGGTTGCTTTTAATTATGATTCCACAAACCAGTATGCATTGTATCTATTGCTAAACACTGATAGCAAGAATATTACCTGTAACTGCTGTTGGCCAAAAACATATGGAAATGAGAACTAGGAGTGTGTTGCTCCTATAAAGTAAGCCTGCTATCACTTGTAGAGCCTCCAGAGCCTTTAAAATATGTTATTTCTCGCACAACTCCAAGTGACAAGCATTTCTAATCCAACATAAGAAAGTAGAATAATTGTTTCTAAATTACATCCTTTTGAGTAAATGATATTAAAAAGTAGATTTCACGCCTATATTTAAAGTGCAAAGACAAAGCTCTCGCCTTATCGGATTTTTGTAGCTTTTTGCCTGTTGAAGAATTAAAGTTTATCCAGATATATTTCATAGGCGATCATCAAAGTAAAGCACTACAGAGATGCATCAATATCAAAGAATTGAAACATTATTTTGCATCTTCAGTAAATCCTGCAAACAAAACATGGTTGTGTCTGCGACTTTAAATATGCTTTGAAGAGTTACTCTCTACAGATTGCAGAGTTGAAATCCGTGGTGATAAGATTCCAACAGATGAGCACAATAGAAGGTTCAATGCTCCATCAAACATTGAAGTGGAATTTCTTTTAACAGGACAAGAGAATGAAGATATTATATGACAGCAGAGGAACACCTTAGAATGTATTACAGAAACCACATAGCATACGATGCTCTTTAGTACCCTCTCATCTTTCAGAACAGTAAAAATGGGTGCAGCATTTCCTCATCAATCAAAATCAGTTTTGGCAATGAAATTTTATGCATACAGAATGATGGTGAGAAGACCAAACTCTAATCATCCATTAATAGTTAATACTTATGCCAACATGTTGTAAACAATGATGAAGATATTTCTGATATGGGGTAAATGGTCATACTTCCTTGTAGTTTCAGAGGTGGCCCAAGATACATATGTAAAAAGACTCAATATGCCATGATCTGTGTGGAAAACTATGGAAGACCTGACGTTTTCCTTACATTTATAGATAATTCAACATGGTTAGAAGTTTCAGATGCATTAATGGATGGACAAACTCCTCAACATTGACATATATATTGGCAAGGATATTTCGGCAGAAAGTTGGTTGGTTGATTTCGTGTTTTATGGCAAAAAGCAGCTAGGCTATATGCGCCAAACGTCCGGTAAAAAGGTAAAAATAAATTAAATGTAGTAAAACACATAAAAGGAAATGAAGTTAAACAAAACAGCATTGAAAAACAGAAAAAGCATAAAACCAATGTTGACACCTAGTCTACAATGTTAAGAGAGAAAGCAGAGTAAGAGAAGTTGTAAAAGACTTTCTCTAGCATAATGGTAATTATTAAAACCCACCAGGAAGACTAACAGGTAAGTACAAGAACCACCGTCAGTCACCTGAAGTTGATCTTTCCAGTTCTGGTTCCGGATTACGTGTCATAACAGCCATTATCAAAAGGTAAAGTAATAAAAGTTTTAAAAGACATTTAGCAAAATCGTAATAATAATTAGCCAAATGTCCGGTAAAAAAGGTAAAAGTAAAGTAAATGAAGTAAAATTCGTAAAAGGAAACAAAGGTAAAAACAAAACAGCAATTAAAAACATAAAATGGCATAAAACCAATGTTGACATCCAATCTACAAAGTTGTAAATGGCTTTCTGAAGCATAATAGTAATTATCATAACCCGCCAGGATGACTAACAGGTAAGTACAAGAACCACCGTCAGTCACCTGAAGTTGGTCTTTCTAGTCCTAGTTCCAGATTACGTGTCATTATGGTCAGTACCAAAAGGTAAAGTAATAAAAGTGTTAAAAGACAAGCAGCAAAATTGTAATAACAACTCGCCAGGACGACTAACGGGTAGTTCAAACGGATAGTTCAAAAAGCAGCGTTAGTCACCTGAAGTTGGTCTTTCCAGTCCTGGTGTCGAGTTATTAATGTTCTGGCCATTTTCCAATTTCAAATTGAACTAGAGAAATTGAGACTATTAAAAGGGAACCACAATTAAAAAGGTGTAATGAATAAATATCAAACACTTAAATGAGATTAAAAACATTAATGGCCAGTAAAAAACTAAAAACTTTATCAAGGTGGACAGTGTCACCGTAACCAATAACACTGTCCAATGTTACGGACAAACCTTGGGACAGAACATGTTTAAAATAGTGCCGTCGTTGTGAGTTGTCGTAAAGATGGCAAGAAGGTAAAATGTGGCTTACAGTGATTTGAGTGTTACACAAACTACACACTGGTGCAACAGTTCCAGATAAAGGAAACGATGAGTTAAAAAACTGTGACCAATGCGTAGTCTAATTAGAACAACTTCCTCTTTCCGAACCTTACGAAAACTAGATGGCCAAAGCCCAAAATAGGGCTTTATATGGAAAAGCTTGTTGTCGCATTGTTCACTCCAAGTGGACTGCCAGCTGGCACGGAGCCGAGCCTTGAATACAGGACCATAGTCTATGTACGAAGTAGGCACAGTGGTGATACTGCCAGAGCAGATAGATTTAGCTGCCGTGTCTGCAAGCTCGTTCCCGTAAATACCAACGTGGCCTGGTATCCAGAAAAACTGGATAGAAGTAGATGTTAATGAGAAATGGGCTAGTCAGTTTTGAATATCAGGGTGTGAACCAATGTGAAGCGATTCCAGGGCCAGTAGAGAACTAAGCGAGTCAGTATAAATAGTTCAGTTGTAGTACTGCTTAGCTTCAATATGATCCAGGGCAAAAAATATGGCGTACAGTTTAACAGTGAACACAGAAGCTGTAGAGGGGATTCTGCGCGTAACCACCGAACCGCAACAAACCATGGCAGTGCCCACAGAGTTACCTGATTTGGAACACCATCAGTATAAATTGGAATGGAAAGATTCTTCGTAAGATGTTCAGTAAAGAAAAGACGGTACTTCCAATCGGAAGTATCTGCCTTTCTCTAATGACTTAAAGAAAGGTCACATTTGGGGACTGTAATTAGCCATGGTGGGATGGGCTGACCAGTGGATTCTGCAATGTTATCCAAGGACAGACCCAATTCATCCAATTACGCCTGGATGCGAAGGTCAAAAGGAGCAATGGCAGATTGCCTGTTCTGAAAAAGTATGGCCCACTGAGGAAGGAAAACACATCCCCAGGTGGGATGCTTTGGTAAGGAACGAAGTTTCGAAGAATATAGTAAAGACAGTTGCAAATGGCGAAGGTGCAGAGAAGGTTCATGCGATTCTACGCATAAGCTTTGAACAAGGGAAGTGCAGAAAGCCCCGGTACAGAGCAGAAGACACTGATGATGAATGGGGTCCAGCATCTTCAAGGCCAAGGTTCTGACAAAGCCATAGACCAGTGACCTATAGTCTAGTTTGGTCGAATAACAGCATAATATATTTTTAGCATAGCACATCGATCCGCTCACCAAATAATGGAAGAGAGGACACGAAGAATGTTCAATGCTCTTGCACATTTGTCTTGTAGCTGCTTGATGTGTGGTATAAAGGTCAGCTTATGGTCAAAGACAAGCCCCAAGAACTTTGTCTCAGGGACCACAGGCAGAACAACTTCACCGATACGGAGTTCAGGATCAAAATGAATACCTCGTTGGCGGCAAAAGTGCATGCAAATGGTTTTCGAGAGAGATATGTGGAAACCGTTTGCTTTGGTCCACTTCAGTAAACAAGTGAGGACAGTCTGTAGCTGCCACTCAATATACCTCATGTAAAAGTCATCGACATAGAGCCTGTTTGCAACAGTAACAGGGAGTTATTAAGTGATGGCATTAATATTTATACTGAAAAGTGTGACACTCGAAATACAGTCCTGAGGGACTCCAAGTTCCTGTAGAAAAGAACGGGAAAGTGTCGAACCCACACGACTTGGAATCTCCTGTCCATTAAAAATATTTTAATAAACATGGGTAAATGGCCACGTAATCCATATATATTGAGATCTCGCAAAATGCCATAACTCCATGTTGTGTCATAATCCTTCTCAATGTCAAAGAATATTGATTCAAGATGTTGTCGTTTGAGAAAGGCTTCTCTGATTGATGTTTCAAGTCGAATTAGGTGGTCCGCGGTGGAGTGCTGTCGGAACCCACACTGGGTGGGCGAGAGGAGGTTGTTTGATTCGAGGAACCAAACAAGACGAGCATTAACCATCCTCTCTAAGGTCTTACAGAGACAGCTCGTCAAAGCAATTGGACGATAGTTTGAAGGAATCTTGGGAGCATCAAGGTCTGATTGATCATATGTCTCTCCAGGGGACAGGTAGAGAGAACAAACAGTGATGGTATGACCCAAGGAAACACGGATGGCTACGGCCTTAAAGGGTGTGTTGAGTGATAAAGACAGGGTGGGCACATGCTGATCAACCAACAGTGCCACCCCTCCATGTACTCGTCCATAACACAGCCTGTCATTTCTGTACAGAGAAAACTGCCAAAAGGTGACTGTACCGGCAGGTTTCAGAAATGTTTCTTGTAAGGAAAGACACACAGGATTGTAGGAAGCAATCAGTGTTTTGATGTCATCCAGATTAGAACGTAAACCTCGATTGTTCCATCGTATCAAGGTGGCCAATTTTAATGACAGGTAGGCGAAGTGGCTGGAGAACCCTTCTGTTTACGACCACGTCTTTTTTCCCTTACTGTCCTTATTCGGAGGAGGTTCGGCTGAAAGTTAAAGGTCATAGATGTGATTACCAAAGGCAGAGTTTTGGACTAACCAAATGCTTTATGAATAGTACTGAAAGGCAACATTGTGGTGTACTTTATCATCACTCTAACTAAATTCATTTATCAGTGCAGAGCTTTCCAACCCAAGAAAAGAACCAGAACCTTTTGAAATTGTGAAGAACCAAATGCTGCCTAGTCAATGAGAAGACTTAATTCAAAATCTCCGTTATGCAATATGGAAGGTGCAGGAAATAACATTCAAGACTTTTTTTGCAAGAGATAGACTGGTCAAAATGATTATTTCCTACACATGTACCACAATTCACATGATGGATAATTCAAAGCAAAATTTAAAATAAAAACCAAAAATGAAGTGAAACCTAACAAGTGGATTGCCCCATATTGTCTTCTCTCAAAAACCTTCATTGTACATATCAACATTGAGTTTTACAAGTCCATCTGTTACATTTGTAAATATGTATTCTGCCATGACACTCTATAGCTTGTAAATGGAAGCTAGATATGAGGTCAGCCAATATCACACAGAATCTATGTCAGTTAAAACGAAGCACCTTGGCAACTTCCCAACTTTCCTATTCATAAAAACTACCCCACTGCGGTACATCTGATTCGTCTTGATAATAGGCAGTAAGTTGATTTTACAGAGGAAAACAGAGAATTTATACCAACGCTTAGGAGTCCCTCAGCAAGCCAAATTTACTATATTTTTCATTTTGCGAAGAGGATGACTTTGTAAAGAGTTTTATTTCCAGCTTTTACAGTAATTATTACACTTGGGATGCCAAAAATACAAAAAATATAGTAACTGCAAGCAGGGACAAATTGCCAATTTGGCGTTACATCAAGAGGTGCTTGAGGCTGAGTTTATATAATTCGTCCTAACCAACCGAAATGTTACTTTTTTGCAAATCTTGTTGCATATGTGCGTGTACATGCATCCTTTTAGTTATAGAAAGGCATGCGGATTGTGAGGTTTGCTAGATGATTATTCTCTCCGGAATAAAACCCTGAGTAAAGCAGGTAAAACACAAACACCTGTGCAGTTAAGACATTTGTTTCCCATCATGTTACTGTGTTGCGGCTTTAGTGATTCTCTACAACTATGGTATCAGCATAAGAAAATTTTGTCTGACGATATCTGGTGCAAAGTAAAAAGGTAAACCTCTGGCATTGAAGTCACACATAACAAAGCTATATTTTTATCAGTAGGTCTTGTTGTAGATAAATTGTTATCTCCGGATAACAACAATCTTCCGTAGAAATATTTGCCTGCTCCTATTAGAGAGCATGGTACAACTCCACCTCATGAAATCTTTATGAATACTAGCTACAACGCTGATGATTTGACAAAGTAAATTCAGGAAAATGAGCCACTGCTAGTTTTTGATCAAAGTTGGTTTACTGAAAAATTTTAAACAATGTACAAAACAAGTGTGGTCAGATCTTGTCTCTTTACGTGCCAAGACAAACAGGAAAAATATTTCTTTTCACTCTTATTTGGCAAAGGTTAGGCAAATAAAATACATCTCTCTCATTATTGCTTCTTCAGAATTAGCAGCAAATTTGCTTACTGGTGGATGGACAGCACATTCAACCTTCGAGCTTTAGCTTAATTTGACTAACACAGTAATGTAAGTGTGCAACACAGGCAAAGATACCGATGCAGCAACAGTTCTTAAAATTGTCACTCTATTGTCGGTAATGAGTGCACAATGTCACAAACTGGCCTCTAAAGCACTTGATCGCACTTTGAAAGACATGTGTGGAAACAAGTCTATCATAGGTGGTATTACTCTTGTAATAGTAGGAGATATCCGTTAAAACTTGCTAGTCATTCCAGGAGGTGCAGAATGAAATGAAATTTGTACATGTATAAAATCTTCTTACATCTGGTATAACACTATTAAATCAAGTCTTATAACAAATATGCGACTGCACTTACGTGGAAACCAAACAGCAAACCAATTTTTTAACATTTTACTCTTTATATTGGCAACGGACGGACACGTTACCGACGTTATGTCAGGTGACGAAATACTTCTTCCATGTGGAAAAATTGTTGCAAGTGAAGAGAAGCTGAAATAAAGGTACTTTTAAGAAGTCACAAGTGACTTGGTGAAAACCCATTACTGTTCCTATAAATGAAACACTAGATGAAATTATTACCTGGCCTAACAAAAAAAAAAAACTTTAACTCAGTTGATACTGTGATAAATATTGATCAGGTTGTGCGCTATCAAACAGAGGAGTTAAACTCTCTTAAACTTTCTGGTGTTCCTCCACACAAGCTGGAGTTTAAGGTAGGTGCACCCATAATCCTCTATAATTTGCATCCTCCAAAACTTTGCAATACCACAAAACTATGCTTCAAACAACTATTATCTCAAGTTTTGGAGGCCACAATCTTCAATGGAAGTTTGAAGGGTAACGATGTTTTTATATCAAGAATACCCATCATCTCTACATACACTTCTTTTGAATTTCAACGCTTGTAGTTTCCAATCCATTTAAGTTTTGCAGTATCTATTAATAAGACTCAAGGACAGTCACATGTTGTCATCACGTTTTTTTTTTGATGGACAAATATATGTTCTGGAATTGGTAAGTTACTTGTATATTCTTGTACAACAAGACAAAACGTTCAATGTGTATCATAAGACATTGAGCAGCTGATTATTTTTAATTTGTACTTAAAAGAATAAAGTTATTGTTTTTTACACCAAAGCTATGATATGTCTATTGATATGTCACGTAGTTTTGTAAAATAATAAAAGCACTAAGAATTTCAAATGTAAGACTGATAACTCATTGAGTATGCAACATTTTTTCCCCAAAAACGCTGGGCACATTTGACTAAAACATGAAAGATATTACATAAATTTAATTCCAAAGAAATTATAATCCAGATAAATAACTTTTTAATGTTACTAAAATAAGATTTAAAGATATCACCGAAATATATCTAACCAAGATTAACCTACCAGTGCGATCAAAAGGTTTAATCGAAATGTTTAATGAATTTTAATTTTACTAAAAGAAACTGGTAAGCATAAGCTAGTCTAGATGACTGTTTAATTATAGTTAAGTTAAAAGAGGCAATACCAAAATTAGTTAAATACATATTTAATCCTATTACAATAAAGTAAATAACTGATATCTATCCATTAATGTAGCTAACATGATGTTTATTTGTAAGCTGAATTTTGCGCAATTACTCGACAACTCTTTGCTCTATTTTTGCTTTGCTCACCACAAGTGTCGAAACCAAGTTTTTAATGTTATAAACCATCAGATTCTGCGCTAGCTGTTTTTAATTTAGAAATGATGGACTAGAGGGAAGAA
Source organism: Tachypleus tridentatus (assembly GCF_004210375.1). Classification (NCBI taxonomy): domain Eukaryota; kingdom Metazoa; phylum Arthropoda; class Merostomata; order Xiphosura; family Limulidae; genus Tachypleus; species Tachypleus tridentatus. The sequence continues at coordinate 69,721,993 of NC_134825.1, forward strand.
GCTATTCAACACCACCCACCTTTACATTTTGGACTATTATAATCGAATAATGCAATTGACCGTCACATTATAATGTCCATAAAAATTAAAGGAGCGAGCATGACAGTGAGAGATTACAATTCTACAATTCACGGATTAGAAATCGAGCGCCAAACCACCAGGCCAATAAAAGATAAGTGAATTTTGTTCAACTTACTTGCCTAATGTTTTAATGTGACAACAAAGTGTAGCAAAAGTTACTTTATCAAAGCCCAGGACCATTCCAAAGGTTTTAAATACTTATAAATTTGGTTTGACCTTTCACACAGCATAAGAATAGTTGATTAACACGCTCAACTGATTTGTAGAATTCCATAACCTCTTGTCGGAATCCCATTTCTTGATAACATGCATTATGTACAATATCTAATCGCGAAATGTATTCCAGATTTTAATTTGAAATGCCGAAGGTAAAAGAACTCTGGGAATACAGAACGGATGTGACACATGTAAATCTATTCTGTTTAATATTTCTTTACAAGTGAATTCCGGTTTTGTTGACCTTCTTTTGTCTACAATTAAAGAGGAAATGCATTTAAACAACCAGAGTAATGATGGGTATCCCTAGGAGGGAGTGGTTGAACTCGGGTAACAAATGTTTACAGTTTTGAAATCATCAAAAATACCTCAAAGGGATAATTAGCATTTTGTTAGCAAAATATTGTAGAGGTGTTCCATACAGTAAAGAATTACAACAGAGGGAAGTAAAGAAATCATGAAGTGTGCAGTGGCGAATTCTCTCCGCACTTAAAAAAGAACAAAGTACATACTTAACTGCTAGGACATTACCTTTCTCTTTAATAAATCAACGTCGAACATCAGCCTGAAGTTTAAGCTATTTTACGTTCCCATTTTAATCAGTGTAACTTAAGTGTTTAGTCGATCGTTGTTTTACATGTTAATACGTGTACTTCAGTATGATGCAAATGCGAAATTTTTGTAAAATATTCAACCCTTACAGAATTGAAATTAACTAACCAGGAGGCCTCAAATAGTGTCAGATTAAATAGTTGGGGAAGGGAGGTCCGGAGCGAATTTTATTAGGGGAGTCTTTCAGAACTGAGCTTCATACATATACCAAATAGAGTTCGATAATACTTATTAACCACACTTTGAGCAAAACGCAAACAAGTGATTGGTAAATACTAATATCTATATTTATAGTACATGTATATGACAATGACTTTTTCGGTTAAATGGTTGAGTAAATATTTATTAAATAACAATCTGTAACAATATGTCAATGAAAACTTACAAAATAATTGGTTTATAAGAAACGACTAAATTCCCTGTTTTCATAGTGACGATTGTAAACACGTATTTGTGAATGAGACATACAGTTTTAGTTAACTTTGTACCCTTCCTCTCCTAATACTGCCATGCATCAAGGTATGAGCTTACAGATACTAAAAAATAGACTAACTTACACCAGTAACAACAAAGACGTAAATAAATATATTATTAATTTAGAAATAACGCTAGAGATGTGTATTTCTACGATAAGACTAAACCTTATCCAATGATATTTTCATGTGTACGAGATATCCCAAATATTGGAAACTCTGATCAAACAGAAGCAGGGACATTTGAATTATACCTGAAAGTTTAACAGATGTCGCAAAGAGAAACCAGCATTAGACACTGACTAGCACATGCCCACAGTTTTCGTTAAGTTATTGTGGTAGTTAGAAATCAGGATCTAGGGTTGCTATTGTTAAAGGAAATGTCCAGTAGTTTCTAATTTTGCAAAAATCAGCTACGAGCTTAAGCGTATTTGCGCATTTAAACAATAAAACTACTAAAGCGATACAAACAAAAACAGTGACCGTCACCAATACCTTCTTTACTATTTGTGGCCATCACGTTCACGATTATCCTTGTTAGTACGCTGCAGGCCAAAATCTTAAGGTCAATGAGCATAAAGAAAAAAAACATACATTTTGTGTTGTTAGACTCAACCACTTATTTGAGCAGAGCTTCGAAAGATTAAAATAAGAAAAGGGAAAATACAAATAAATTTTTTTACCATTTAATAGGGAAAATGTGAACACTATGAAACTAGCCTAAATACTAACTGGTCAAAAGTTTAAGACCATATTGAAACGAAGCGTTAATAGGTAAACATGTAACAAAATTTATTCATTTGTGTTCAAGCATCAGCGTTGTCAACATCTACTGACATCTCCTATGTTACATTGGGTAAAAACATGGCAAAGGCTAAAAATTTGACAGAGTTTGAACGTGGCAGAATTGTTGAGCTGCAAAAGCAAGGTATCTCTCAACGTGCCATCGCTGATAAGATTGGGCGTAGTAAAACTGCTGTTGCAAATTTCTTAGACCCTGAGGGATACGGAACGAGAATTTCAAGTGGTCGGCCCAATAAAATTTCGCTGGCGTTGAGCAGGAGGATTCGAAGGGTTGTCCGGCAAGACACCAGCTGATTGTCGAACCAGATTAAGGCTCATACGGATGCAGAATGCAACTCAAGAACAATAAGATGGCATCTACGAGAGAAAGACTTTAAAAGCCGTAAATGTCTTCAAAGGCCACACCACGATACAGCTCGGTTAAACTTTAAGAAGCACCAAACATGAGACGTAGAAAAGTGGACGAAGGTTTTGTTCTGTGATGAGAAAAAAATTTCACCTGGATGGTCCAGATGGCTTCCAACGTCACTGGCACAATAAGGATATCCCACCGGATACATTTTCTACACGACACAGTGGAGGAGGTTCCATCATGATCTGGGTGCTTTCTCCTTCTATGGAATAATGGAGTTTCAGGTTATACAGGGGCATCAAACAGCAGCTGGCTACATTGGCATGTTAGAGAGAGCATCCTTACTGACTGAAGGCCCTCACTTGTGTGGAAATGACTGGATCTTTCAGCAGGACAACGCTGCTATCCACAATGCCCTCAGGACAAAGGACTTTTTCATGGTGAATAATGTTTTTCGACCATCCAGCGTGTTCGCTCGAACTGAACCCCATTGAAAATATTTGCGGGTGAGTCGCAAGGGAGGTCTATAGAAATGGACGTCAGTTCCAAACAGTGCATGATTTTCGTGAAGCCATTTCACCACTTGGAATAACATTACAACCAGCCTTCTGCAAACGCTTATATCGACCATACCAAAACGAATGTTTGAAGTTATTCGCAATGACGGCCGTGCAACTCACTACTGAGACCTCATGTTGGGCATTTCCTACCCTGTTTAGGATTTCTTTTTGGTATGGTCTCAAACTTTTGATCAGCTAGTATATTTAGGCTAATTTCATAGTGTTCACATTTTCTCTATTAAATGCTAAAAGGTTTTTTATTTTTATTTTCCTTTTCTTACTTTCATCTTTCGAAGCTCTACTCAAATAAGTGGTTGAGTCTAACAACGTAAAATGCATATTTTTTCTTCATGTTCATTAACCTTAAGATTTTACCCTGCAGTGTACTAGCAGGGCTAAGAAGTATATTAGCCTACACTGTTTAGATTTATGTGGTGGTCTATTGTGAAGATTTCCTTCAATATATGGACAAAATATATTAACATAAATGCAACAATATAACACTCTAACATAAGTATAAATTTACGCATCCAAGTTGGATACGTTTTCGCGACTAAACAGTCAATTTGAAACACGTGGATCTCAATATTGGATAATATGCAATATGACACGACTCTCGTATTACAGACATCTTAAAATAACATTTGAAAACACATTGTAATTGTATCAGTGTCTCGCTACTATGAGGCCTGGCATGGCCAAGCGTGTTAAGGCGTGCGACTCGTAATCTGAGGGTCGCGGGTTTGCACCCCCGTCCGCCAAACATGCTCGCCCTTTCAGCTGTGAGGGCGTTATAATGTCACGGTCAATCCCACTATTCGTTGGTAAAAGAGTAGCCCCTGAGTTGGCGGTGAGTGGTGATGACTAGCTGCCTTCCCTCTAGTCATACACTGCTAAATTAGGGACGGCTAGTGCAGAAAGCCTTTGAGTAGCTTTGCGCGAAATTCAAAAAAGCAAACAAAAAAAACTCGCTACTCTGTATACACAGCAACATTTACAAAATTTATACGAAACGACATGTGAGAATGAAGTACAAATTGTTTGTAAATTTGAAGCAGAATATCATTGTTATCTGGCAAACGAGATGGTGTTATTCTACAAGACAAAAGGAAATTGTGTGTAACGTTAAAAAGCAATATAGAAGCACCTGGAACTATTCTACCTCCATTAATAATTTATAAATTAGGTATTTTACTCTCCTTACTAATTATATGAAAATGGAACTCCTATATGCTATATTAAAACAAAAATCGTCTGAAAATTTTCAGATTTGTATCTTAAAAACTTTAAAATTCTATACTAGGGAACGAAACATGCTGTAAGTTATAGTCAAATTGTAATACGACGTAAATATATCATAGCTGTAATAAAAGTAAACATCATAAAGACAAAGTAAAGAAATAAATCTGAAACCACAAAATTATGTTTCTTTTCTCTTTTTCTTTCAATTTGGGAAACCAAGTATTAAGAACAGTCTTAAACTTGTGCTTGTTTCTTTGTAACATTGTTCAGTATGCTGCCAAACAATGTTATAGACGTTTGTTGCATTGAAGTACGCTTTCCATAGTTTTTCAGATACTTGAAAATGTTTTAGATTTTCAGTAAGACATAAATTACAAAATACTATATTAATTTGCAATCTAAAATGTTTAAGGATTCATTATTTCATAAACAATCGCTGCCTTAATCGACAATTTTAATAAAAAAACTAGGTTTCGATAAATATGGTGAATTCTAATGTTTGACATTACATTTTAGTTTGCCTAATGTTTAGCACAAAGCTACAAATGTATTATCTGGGCTCTACCTATAACAATTATCAAACCTTATACTATAGTGTTACAGCCCTCAAGCCTATAAGGCAGTATATTTCATATTTTAAATCTGAGTATCATTGTTACAGATATATATTAAACCTTTTTGTTGAAATGAAGTTATAGTTTTTGTTCTAATTACCAATATTTTATCTCCCTTACTTTTTACAACTTGTAACCATTAATCTCTTTTGATTGAAACTCTAGGTATGAGAAAATCCACTTTCTTCTTGAATTTTGAACCTGTTTTTTATTCGCAAAATTATTGTTTCAGTAATACGATAAATTTCATTATTTCAATAATTAATATTTTTAATAACAAATAACATCGTTATTTGTTATAAACATTGACTTTAAGCTTACATATTTTTATAAAGTACTGTTAACAGAAACAAGTGAGTTCTTTACCTAGAATTTAAAAATTCAACCATTATATTAAAACATCAGAATAACAGTTTAAATCTAGACATAAAGCTAATATTAAAACAAAAATATCCAACTAGTATCTTGTTCCAGTGTTTCGGTTTTGTATTAATATCTTCATAGCTAAGGTTTCTAAATTTTTAAGCCTTCTCCTAAACTGAACTATTGTCTATGTATCACAGCTATTTCTTAAACAATGTTTTATATTGGCTTAATACATTGCAAATTTTGATATTTTAGTTCCTCCAAAGAAAAATAACGAAGTTTGAAATTAGAATCAGAATGGTAAATGTCTCCTTACCGTTACTTTCTCGTGTTAATACAGTCCTTTTTGTTTGAATAAGGTAAAGGTATAAGTTCAAAGCAAGGCTTCCTGACTTAGAGTTACGCGCTCTGTGCTGAAGAAACTTTGATAAACAAGGCTGGGTCTTTACTTCCTGCCTCCCCTTTGGTTTTGAAGCTTTGTAATCTCAGAAGCCATACTTTTTCCTTTTTTTATTTTCACTTTCTGATTGGTCAGAGCTAACGGCACGTTTGATTAATTGCAGAATTACTGGTATTTCACTGATAAAATACATGGCTATTTCGCAGCGGTACTATTGACAGTTTACAAATTGTAATTAAATTTATAATAAGTTACACACTTTAATTCAAAAACAATATATCCGGTTAAAAACAAAAATAAATAAGGACTAAGTAAAGCGACTGTGTTTCTTATAGAAAAACCACAGCGGGCTATGTAATATTTTCACCAAGAGGTAATCGAGTCCCTAATTTTAGCGTTGTAAATCCGAAGACATACTAGTGTTCAATCGAAAGACAGTAAGAAAAAGACATTCTGGATTTTACATTACAAAATCGGAAGAGTTTCGTTGAAACTAAGCACAAAGCTATACAACGGGTCGAGTTAGAAGAGACTTAACACCGTTTTATATTTTTTGTACAAAAGGAAACCTGTTTTTATGTTCCCTGTTCATTAAACAGTTGTTTACCATAACTGAAATCAGTTCATTATTATCATACTATAGTGGAACTCTTGCTTATATGGTACTGGAAAAGCGTTTTTATTACGTGATGAGCAACCCCCAACTTTGCGAAATTTTTATCCTGTGTGAATGTAGGTTTGCAATCGAGGTCACGATTTTCCCGTTGCGCCTCCGTTTCCCTTCACGGATAACTTTATTTTTCTCCATTCTCAGAGTTTAGATATGATGTCATAAAACGTTACACGTGGATTTAATACATTAGTGTTATATATATAAATATAATGGATCTGTTGTTGCACACTCATATAAATACTTCGCAGGATGTGAATGGATCTTCACCAAAATTGATATGAAGGTGTATTAGATCCATGGGAAAATGCACACAATTTTTCAATTTTGCGAGTTTTATAAGTGTTTTTGCCGATTTTTTTTACCACTACTTCGCTCCTGTAGACGGATCTTCACCACATTTGGCATGAAGGTTTGATGGGTCCATAAGGAGATAAATGCAAACTTACGGTTTCACGTTTTGTATTTTTCTGTTTTTATGGACATTTTAGATTTTTTAAAATTTTGTATAATGAAACAACTTTACATGTCCTTTGATAACTTTTCATTAATCATGAACTTCCATTCAGGATATGGGTTCTCCAGTTCGTATCTATAAAAACTAAACTAAAGGATTTTGTATGTATTTTGTTCAACAAATAAAGGTGTTTTGTTTTCGATATGAGTATAATACATAAATATGTTCATATATAGCATTGAATACATTTTGAGATAGCAAAATGTAAATATATATATATAATTTCCATATGTTTAATCACATTTGTTACGTTCATATTGTAGGTTAAGGATTTTTGTTCGAAGGTAATGGACTCAATACAAATTCTACGTTAGCTTATGACTAAAAATATTCAAAAAACTACAATATTTTAAATGTATTGAAAATTAACTGAACTTTACTGACCGATCTCACTAAAATGATTTTTCATACCACCAGAACCTTAAAGAAGATCTAAGCAAATTTGAATATGGGAGAAGTACTATACAGGGCAGCGTTGTTTCCATCACACAGCTGTGAAAATACAAAGCTGTAAAAACATAAATCGTTTTCTATTTTAGTAATGAACTGTGTTTGTTGTTTCAGTTATACAAGTTGATATTGAGTGCTTAGAGCCTTGGTATTCGGTAATGGGACAGCTATCAATTACTGTAGTTCTTGTATACACTAGTACATAAATTATTACAACACAGAACATTATTTACTTTAATGTAAGTCTATCGTGCCCTAAGAAGACAAGACTTATTTCTACATAGACAAGACTTATTTCTACATCATTGACTTAGGATGGTCGATCCGTTCGATCTTAGAAATATAGATTCTGTTGCAATTTCATCAGGATTGCAGGGTAATTGGTGTAGTTGAAAAGAAGCGTCTCTGCTTTATATTTCTTTTTTTTCTCATGAGATAATAAGCGTTCTGTTTCATAAAATGTTGGCATTGTAGAAACGGTAACGATGATCCTACGATTGCATATAACAGTTAAAATGTCAAATTGATTGTTTGATTAAATTTCTGAAATTGCATGACATAAACACCCTATGATATGATCTAAAAGGTTGCAGTTCCTCATGAATCAATGGATTATGTTTATCTTCATTTTATCTATGTTATTTTTTTGTATGCATGCACAATATCAGCTGCGTATCCTGTATATTTACGCATAAGGGCTGGATTTGGGATTGTAGTTCTTCTGAAATAATGGACTTTTAAGGTTATTATTCCATAGTGCTATGAGAACGAATGTTATATCCCATACTTATTAAACATGTTGATAGCTATCATTGAGTAAAATTATCTGGTACCTAGTCAATGACAGAACTGCAAATTACAGTGTTGATTAAAACACTTCTGCATTTTGTATTTAAATCAAAGACAAACCATCATAGCGGCTGGTTCCCCGAATCCCCACTAAGATGTACCATTTAAGCTTTTCGTTTGAAATTGCTTTGTTATAGATCTACGAATTTGTTTATTAATCAGTTTCAACTTATATTGTGAAAACTTGAAGTTAGTCAAACCAGTATTTTTATTTCAAAGGTACTTGTCTAAATACTGGATTTTTAGAATAATACAAAATAATTCTAATCTTAGACATCGAAAGCGACAAGTCTACTTTTTTAGACTTAACATTAGTTAAGCCTTTGTTAAGTACGACCTGTATTTGAGACTCCTCCGCAGTGGCATAGCGGTATGTTTGAGGACTTACAACTCAAGAAAGTTTGGTGGGCAGAAAACAGACAGTTCATTGTGTAGTTTTGTGCTTAATGCCAAATAAAGAAGCCTATATTCGATAAAGTGATAAATAACACTGTAACTTGTGTACGTTAATAGTTATCCCTCCACCTACTCGACACGCCACTAGAGTGTACTGAACATGTGTTGATTCTATGGGATATAGAAAAGGAGCGATTACATCATATCTCCACGAAGTGGAAACAGAGGGCTCTGACGACATGCAATGATGTCAACAGAGAATTGCTTGCTAGGACGCATGCTAGGATGACGCCACGTCAAACGGACATGACGATATAGTTCCACTAAGTGAACCAGATGGTATTTTGCTAGCACCATATAAAGTGTATCAACATGTCTCAACAAGGCTAGATTTAATGCAGTTGGTATAAACTACTAATTCATCAGTTACATAAACAAATCTGCTATCGTCCATTAGTTAAATGAAGTCGCAACATGTGTCCCTGATTCATATATTAAAAAAAAACTATAATACATTGTCATTATCTATGTATTTATATTATCTTTAATATTGAAAATAAACGGTTCAAACTATACATAATTACATATTTTTTACAAAAAATAATGTTCGCCATACTTTAATCAGAGTTTTGTATGCCACTGAAATTTAAAAGCAACTAAACAGTTATTTCACTTTACATAGTGATACAAAACAATAAATGTATATTAATAATTGATGGGTCATTTTTGTTATTGTAAACTTATTGCATATGTTTTACTCAATACTGTGCCCGGGAAATAGTCAGAATTTTAAAGAGCTTAAATAGGCTTTTAAAATTGTTTATTTATTTTAAAATTAAACACAAACCTACACTATCTGTGTTATGACCACCACTGGCTTTGAAACCCGGTTTCCAACAGTGTGAGTCCGGAGACATGCTGTTGTGCTATTGGGGAGCTGGTTTGGAATAATTTTTCAAAATGAAAGATTGATTCAATTCTAATTTTAACATGCGCTTTCACATTGTAAAGTGACAATGGTCACTTCCTAGTTGTTCAAGTTTATTTTGTAATACACAGTAAAAACCATATTTAAACAGTTTTCAATCAATACAGATTCATCTTGAATTAACATCCATGATAAGACTTATAGTTCTACTAGCGATAACCGTGGACAACTCATCTGATATTAGCAAGATTGTTAAAATTATATCTAAACTAAATTAAACAAGTATTGTTCATATCTGTTATGCTTTTGATAGTATTTCTGCCTTACATGAAGCAAGTACTGTGACAGATCTATTTGATAAGTTTTTTTTTATATTTATGTAAGATATTTTTATGTAAGATTTTTGTTTGAAATTCGGCACAAAGCTACACAATGGACTATCTGTGGTCTGCCAAACACAGGAATCAAAACCCGGTTTTTAGCAGTGTAAGTTCGCAGACATACCGCTGTGCTATTAGGGGTAACAATATGGGAGCATAAGTTTAAGAAAATGAAGTATAATGATTCAGATTTAATGAACTTCGTTAGTGACCGTACGATAGTTTCCCATCTAGATAAAAGTGTTGCTTTTTATGAAATGAGAGTCAACATGACAAGACTTTATTTTTATGTCTATGTATAAACAAATATTGTGATTATCTCTTTGGACATCCTACCATAATAACAAAAAAATCTAATTTTAACAATTTTTTTTATTTATGAAATGTAAAATTGCAGCCCCAAGAATATTCCATCATCCAGTTTTACCACAAAAAACAATAGTAAACCAAGCCTTCCTGTACGAGGATCATGTGTAGAATTCAGTTCACATCTACCATCTACTGTGATTACAAGAAAGCTTTCATCAGTACTTGGGTCATAGAGCAAGTTAAAAAAAACAGTTGATTGTGGATACCAAGTAATAAGAATATAAGAAATTTACCATTTTTCTTTTAAATCTAGAAATATGTTTAAGAACTGTATGTATAAGTTTTTTTTTTTTTAAACTAAAGCAGGAAAGTTCTGGTTGGTCCTCTCACTATATAACATTGGAAGCAAAGCAAGATTACATCGTCCAGTATAACAAAAACAAAGGAGTGCAACAGATCCCAGAAAACATAGTATTTAATCTAGGAAAAAAGTCAGTTACAAAATTATGTATCAGTTTTTTGGAGACATTGGGATATATAAGAAGACAAATAACAACTTACCTATGTGACATCTCTTAAACAGTATTATCTCTCGGCGTCAGGATTTAGGTCTTGAAGACATAGTTGGGGCAGTCTTGAAACGACCTCCTTTTCTCTTGTAATATGTTTTCTTACTGATTTAATCTTTGGGCTATTGCTTATTTATCTCCTTTTCTGGGTCATGTTCATGTAATGTTATCTGGTTTCTGTTGTGGTTATTGTAAATTAATTATTTTCTTTCTTGTATTGTTGTGTTTTGTACATCTTGTGTTGTAGAATTCATGAACTGTTGTCTTATGTATAGGATTACCGGTATAAGGTGCTATTTAGCTATGTTTATGATCAGTATGATCCGATGTTCTTGTGGTTCGATAATGAGTTATGAAATCGTAAATTTTTTGTATTGCTTCAATGATTGGATTCAATGTTTCTTTATTTTTTCTTCTTTTGGTTGTTGTGTTATGTTTACCTACCCGACTGTAGGTGTGAATTTTTGCGTCATCGGCGTGTTATGGCGTTAGTAGCAGTATTCTTTTTACTGTACTGCTTGGTGTTTTTTTATCTATGTTATTTCGTATACAACTTATGGACCACTATTAACAGGTGGTGAAAAATCACTTTTGGAGTTAAGTCAATGAAAATGAAAATGGGAGATTACGGGAATCAACCATTATCACTTATATCACTGGAAAGGGCGGTTTATAAACCTGAAACTTCTCACATGCAAAGCAAGCATTCTTCTAATGAGCTATGTGTTTCTATGTTTTTCTTATAGCAAAGTCACTTCGGGCTATCTCCTGTGTCCATCAATGGGAATCGAGTCCCTGATTTTAGCGTTCTAAATTCATAGATTTACCGCTGTCCTTACTGGGGGAACTCCATGAGATACACCCCCAATATCTTGCAGGAGTGCCATTAACTAATAACTAATAATCTTAAGATAATAAAACACGTTATGATTATTAACGAAGAAGTGATAGCTTTTCATTGGAGTTACAAGCATGAATACTTGTCCCAGAAAGATCAAATCAACATAATTTTTCATGGTTTTTGCGCTTGTCTGAAGTTATATCAGTTAAAACCGATTATTTCGATAAAGCAGTGACCGTCATCACAGCTAATGTATATTGTAGTAATGAGACTAACGGCTGTAACTAATAATAAAGATATGGTTTGGTTTGTTTTGAATTTCGCACAAAGCTACACGAGGGCTATCTGCGCTAGTCATCCCTAATTTAGTAGTGTAAAGCTAGAGGGAAGGCAGCTATTCATCACCACCCACCGCCAACTCTTGGGCTACTCTTTTACCAACGAATAGTGGGATTGACGGTTACAATTTAACGACCCCACGGCTAAAAGTGCGAGCATGTTTGGAGCTATGGGAATTCGAATCCGCGAACGTCGGATTACGAGACGAGTGCCTTAACCACCTGGCCATGCCGGGCCCTAATAAAGATTTCACTTGTCATTGTACTGAAGAATGTCGGTTTTGTGTTTATTGTTCTCAATATATTAGCACAATATGCCTTAAAATAAGCCCGCCCATGGTTTACATCCGTTGAAATAAGTGCACGCGCATTTTCAGAATAAACAAAAAGTGAATGTTATTATAAAAGATACTTTTCAATACAGGTAGAGCCAAAACTCATATTGAATAGGTATTCCAAAAACACATAAAATAATATTTTTTTTCTAGTTGGTTATTTTCGAGCAAAGCCACATTGAACTGTGTACACCGTGAGGTATCGAACGCCAGATATTAGCAATATATGTCTGTAAACGTACCACGGTTTCACTGAAGGACTTACAGTGAAACACTACAGCTTCCTTTCGAAAATCAGCTCGTGGTGGCTCAGCGATAACTGTGAGAGCTCACCTGAATTCTGTATTTTTTTGTGGGCACAGTGAATACTGTCCATTCTGTTGCTTTGCATTTGAAACAAACAGTCCCACAAATTGTGAAACTTATCGCTTGTACAATACTGTAATGTGGTTACAAATGGTGGAAAACAAAAGAAAATAGGGATTTTATTTTAAATTTATACCTTAAAAGTTATTTTCATTACAGATAATGTTGACGTATATTTAAAATTGGAGATATAAAGAGCGTATAGGAAAATACAACGATCACAAGACTAGATGTGAACACGTTTCTGTTCTTAGAATTTTGTCTTACAGCTTTTACTGAATCACAAATGCACGATTCTTACTGACCTGACGTGAGATTCTATTTAGACAGTTTTAGTAACGATCAGGCTAACTGCACAAACTAATCCTATGGACGAAATTTCAAATTCAAGTTTGATAAAATTACTACTTCAAGTTAAAAAACAATTAGTAATGCCTTAAGTTCTGCTTTTGTGAGTTATAACATTCTTATGGTTTTTACAAATAAAGTCAGTAGTGTTTTTGTAACTGCAATTTCTCTGTGTTCAGTTCCTTTCCTAGAATAATATCACAATTTTTTTAAATATTTGAATTGTATGACTGATAAGTAAGATACACATTTTTTTCGAAACTCAAATATGGATACACAATGAAAATTTGCAACTTTACAACAATTCAAGTTGAAAATAAAAAGAAATCAATGTTTCATGTGACAGAAAAAACTAGGTGGTTGTATTTTAAAAATCCTTTTATGTGTCACTTAGTTATTTAATTTCAAACAACTGTAATTATGTAAAACAGTTCGGCACATTACACACACACGCACACATATTCACACCTATAAAAAGTATAAAATAATATATCCTAAATTTCCTGTACAAAATCAAACAAAGCAGTGAGCGTCATATCGTACCTATTTATACAAATTACAATCTAAAACTTCAAAACCTATGCTACCTCCTCCAGATGAAACGTGGAAGAAAAGCCGGATTGACACACTACAGTAGGCCTAATCGCATCGTGAGCTAGGCTACTTTGTTCAAAGAAACGGTGTATTGAGAATAAACCAAATTATTAAAACTAATATAAATGGATATTATTTATCTTACTAGATTTAATACATAAAAATTATACATGACGTACTTTTAATAATTTTCAAAATTTGTCTTCAAATTTGATTTATCACCTTCTTCGTATGACGCAAACGGTATAAAGCCGTTAATGACTTCCGCTATTTCAAACTTATCGCGCGAATTAAGCCTCACGGTGTATTAACTTCAAGTCTGAAAATTTTGGCAATAAAGTTGGGGAAAAAATTATCTTTACTCTCCAAATAATAATAACAATGAAAAGGTACGCCTCAAATTGCGAAAAATTTAGGAGTTTTACGTTCTTTATAAGAAGAGATTGAAAAAAAATAATAATTCAAGGTTGAAGACAACATGTTTACGATTTAGTGAGCTTCGGAAACCTGCAATTTTTTGATAGCATCAATTTTCAATATTCATTGTTCGCATACGATTTGAGCTAAAAATAGGATTCAAAATTATTAAAATCTACACATTTCCATTTTTATTATATCTGTTGATAGTTTTTCTCTACGCATGTGAGAAGTTTACCAATTTTACCAACTTATTAATAATTACTAGAGGAAGCAAACATCGATAATTACCGATAACAATAGTAGACTATTGTAAGGCTTACGTACAAGAACAAATGTAAATAAATTATATATTTTTGTCGATCAAAGTTAAGTACTCAAAATAAAATAATGAAGAATATAACGAATAGCATAAAGAAGGCCCGATGGTTAAGGCACTTGACTCGTAATCCGAGGGTCGCGGGTTCGAATTTCTGTTACACCAAACTTGCTCGCCCTTTTAGTCGTGGGGGCGCTATAATGTGACGGTTAATTCCATTATTCGTTGGTAAAGGAGCAACGGTGCCTTCCCTCTAGTCTTACACTGCTAAATTAGGGACAGCTATCGCAGCTAGCCCTCGTGTAGCTTTGCGCGAATTTTAAAAACAAACAAACAAAACAAAGCATATAGAAAGAACGAAAAAGGAAGAATTTTATGAAGAAAAAATAATTAAAGAAAAGTGCACAGCAAAATATATTTAATTACATTACCTGAAACAGTTATGTGACACCCTAATCCATTCACATAAACCACAGGTATAAAACACCAGAAAATAACCAAGAAAAATCACAGGAAAAAATACTAAGACTAAATTCAAGGACAGCTTTAAAAAGAAAATTTTCACCAGAGAATTCAACTGAACTTGTTATTTAAGAAAGGAGCAGAAATTCCATTCAAAACATGAAAGAAAGTAAAATAAGAAGACAAAGAGAAAACCACTGGTTATAAGAAAAAGTTGAAAAGTGAGTTCAGAACATACATGGAATAGACAAGAGGAGAATATTAGTAAATAAATGATGACAACATTGCAATAAAACAAGCCGAAGATGTGTTGATGAATTTGATGCATAAGTAAGTTTATCCAACAGCATCAGTTCAATCGAATGAGTGTAGTTTGCTTTCCATGCCAGGCTAAAGTTTCTAAAAAAGAAGGGTTTGGTATGTACTTCAACACTGGAAAAATGTAAATCCCGATATTATAGAACCTTCAAATATTAGATAGAACCACTGGTATCTCATTGTATGAGGTGAAGACATTTCGTTTGGCATTCTGCTATGGAGTTCAGTTCTCTCAGAGATGATTATGATACAAACTTGGGCAATGCTGAACAAAGAGTATATATATATAATGTATTAATGATAAAATTCATCATACGATTGAGCTTCTACAACCACGCCTGTGTTCATGAAAGAACTGTAGAAGGTTTGGAAGAGAGAATGTGCCCGTTAAATATAAAAAATTTAATACTTAGATACCGTAATGTGAAAACTGTTTAAAGTGCTCAATCATGCAATCCTTATGTGGAATGTTTCAAATAAACTTTTGAAAAAATGCGTGCCAGAACAGCGTATGAAAAAGTCGATAGTAATTATAGTATATCTTGTATTTTATTTCAAAAATTACAACACTCCAACCGCTCCTGAAATTACAGTATGGAAATAAAACAAAAGCAGAATACGAGACATTATTATTCACGAAAAAGAAGGTGGTTTATAAAGAGTAAATTTAAAGAAAATGTAGCAGAATATTTGCTGGAACAAATGGATAATATATTAATGCTTTTAATTCTTATAAAACTAAGAGAGTGGTCATGAAATATTTTATTAATATCATTTACAAGTTCAATTTTCATCATATCCTTGTCTTGGAGGTAGATTTTGTTTAATAATATGTTGTTCATGTTCATTATTATGCTAAAATAGAGCCAAATCGATCAAACCACGTGCGTACCGTAAACAAAAGTTTTGAGAATAATTGTATATATATGCACTACAAGTGCAAATTATTGCAAAATACATTCATTAGCTGTTGTTACAGAACGTGGGGATCGAGATTTTCTTTCTTCTTTTGCATGAACTTCAAAGTGTTCAAAAATCCAAGATGAACTGGAACAGCAAAATGATAATTATAAATCTCACTGAATTGCACGTGTGCTTTATTTAAAAGTTGAAATGTTGATGAATGACGCTAAAGAGCAAGATATAGTTGGGCATGTAAATATACAAATACGAGTGGTTGAGATTAGAAAAACATCATTGAAGGTATTATTATAATATTTAAGATTAAATATTTATTCCTTTTGTTAAATATTTTGTGCGTTTTTTTATAGTAAAGCCACATGAAGTTATCAGTGGTGCCCACCGACGGGAATCGAACTAATGATGTTAGCATTGTAAATCCAAAGACTTACCGCTATCCTAGCATGATACATGAAATCTATTCCGAGAAGATAAGACAAGGCCCAACATTACTGGTTATCACTCATATTTTACATATTTCGTCCTTTGTTGATTTTTATGCTCGAGAATCTTCAACAAATCTAGAGTTTATTTGTTTGTATGGAATTAAGTACAAAGCTACACAATGGGCTATCTGTGCTCTGCCCTTACGGTTATCAGAAACGGTGTTATTCCGCAGACATATCATTGTGTTACTGGGGGACGCACACATTGAGAGAATAGGAAGGACCTGCGCGATACACATTTAACAACATACGTTGCATGCATTAAACTAAAACAAACGTATATATTACACTAAATGCGTAACAGAAAACTTCGTTAACCTGAAATAATGGTTAAGGATGAGATATTATAAATTACAATACAAAATGAAGATCAAAGTATGTAATTAACAATTTTGTGATATATTTCGTACTTCCGACCTGTCAGTACCATGTGCGACACTTGAGCTACATGGCTAACTTGGTCACAGTCTCCAAATTTCCGACCAAAACAAAAGCAGTCATTCTTTAGCATTTCCTGCTTACTCTTATCGGTTCAGCAGATAGCCCGATGTGGCTTTGCTATAAGAAAACAAACACTCTTATCGGAATATTATATATTCATCGTTACAATATCTTCGCAACTGAAACAGTTTTGCTAGTTCACCGGCATATCTGATTCGATATGTTAACAGGTATGCTACGCATGACGCTTTGTAGTATTTATTGAAAAAATGTCAGGATTGTGACGTCTTATATCACAACAAAGATAAACATTAAAAATAAACGTGAAATTAATTTTACGTTATATATATATGTATATATTTATATCTCAATATGCATATACGTATATTGGTGACGAAATAAACCTTAACAAGCGGTAATGTACACTTTCAAATTATGTTTAACGAATTAAATATGAATCAAAATTGTGGCACTTTTTAATGCAATCAAGGAAGGTTGATAAATAATGACTCTATGGTCTGATATGTGAAGGTGCAAAGAGAAAACATAACATCATTTTCATGTTCAACGAGTCTGATGTAAAAGGGTTAACAAATTAAAACATTTTACACTATCAACTGAATAAAGTATTTTCTATAAAACAAACACCACACTATTACTTATAAGACAAAAATATGTTGGTGTCATATTTTAATTACTGTTTTACAGTTTTCTTTATCTCTTAGTCATCTTCTGAAAAATGCCCTGGCATGGCCAAGCGTGTTAAGGCGTGCGACTCGTAATCGGAGGGTCGCGGGAATCGAATCCCCTTCATACCAAACATGCTCGCCCTTTCAGCCGTGAGGGCGTTATAATGTGACAGTTAATCCCGCTATTCGTTGGTAAAAGAGTAGCCCAAGAGATGGCGGTGGGTGGTGATGATTATTGCCTTCCCTTTTGTCTTACACTGTTAAATTAGGGACGTCTAGCGCATATTACTCTCGTGTAGCTTTGAGCGAAATTCAAAACCAAACCAAACCTTTATCATGGTTGATAGCCTATACGACCGCCTAATTCGTTGCTGTTTTTGTAATTATAATTACTAGATATGAGACACTTATTATTATTGTTTGAGTTTGAGCTGGGTTTCAGTTACTGTATTAAAGTCGGTTCTGTGACGAATTATATTTGGTGCCTGGTAGGTCTAGAGCGCGAAAAGCACATTAGGAAAATGAGACAATATGATAATGTAATTCAGTTAAAATATTGTTATTTCTGTAGCTTTATACAATACAATATGGATTAAGATATATTTATTTGATGCATAAACAATTATGAAATTTTAACAATTAATTGAATACCTTTATCATATTGATTACTTTTCGTATACCTCGAATATCATTTTTATAATGTGCGTAACATGCATTTGTTGAGACCAGTATTAAAATGATGTTTTAACAAACCAAAATGGCAAGTGAACAAAATATTACATACTCTCTTATTGTATTCTTTGGCAATTAGTTTATCATATTTATGTTACGTTTTTCTCGCACACTGAATGTTCGTTTTGCCTTCTGGGCTAACCTTCACCATCAATTGAGACTTGAATAATAATAATTTGTTCAGATGGCTTAAACATAAGTATTAATGTTTTACGAACTGCTTTCTTATCCCGTAATAGCGCAATTTACAGATTTATAACACGATAAACCAAGTTCCGATTCTCGAGGTGGACACAGCACAAAAAACCCATTGTGTAGTTTCGCGCTTAATTTCAAAGAAACAAAAAGCTTGATGTATTAAATATACTATTACTTTGATAGAGATGAAGTGTGATTATCCTGAAACGTTTAACAAAAGTGTTATTATTCATTATTTGTGTCTTTATGTTGTTTATCACTGGACTATGTTTTTCGCCTAGATAATCTAATAATCACTAGGATAACAACAGTATATTGGTAATTAGAACAAAAAGATCGCATACACGTTTATAATTCAAAATACAGATCAAATTGAACAAAAGTGTTCACAATACATATAACTGTTATTTATACATATTTGATTGAACTGAATCTGATTGTACTCATACCAAAGTGAAAGAAACAAATATACTTTATTATGACTCTTCATTACCATGTTGTCAAAGTTAGGACAGGAAGATAAGGGAGAATTCTTAATTAACTATTAATTTCTTTTCTTAAAGTCAAGTGTTTTTCATATTATACTACCATTGAGTAATTTTCTTCAACAAACTTTATCCTATAACTAATCGAACCATTGATTAATATTTTGTTACTTTTTACCCATTTAATGGCAAGGGAGGATTTTTTTTCTCCTTCGTGATTGTTAGATAAACTTGATAAAACACGAAACTTCGGACAAACTAATATGGTGCATAACAAAATTTTTCTCCGCTAATTCCGAAAGTGGAAAGAAAGGTTGTCTATAAGCAATAACGCTATATGCTTGTCTAACGATTGAACTTTTTTTTTTCAAGCGCAAAGCTACACGACTGACTATCTGGGTCCAGCATGGCCAAGCGTGTTAAGGCGTTCGACTCGTAATCCGAGGGTGGCGGATTCGAATCCCGGTCGCACCAAACATGCTCGCCCTTTCAGCCGTGAGGGCGTTATAATGTGACGATCAATCCCACTATTCGTTGGTAAAAGAGTAGCCCAAAAGTTGGCGATGTGCGGTGATGACTAGCTGCCTTCCCTCCAGTCTTGGACTGCTAAATTAGGGATCGCCAACGCAGATAGCCCTCGAGTAGCTTTGCGCGAAATTCAAAAAACAAACTGACTATCTGCCCTCCGTCCACCGCTAGAAACTAAACTTCAGACGTTAACGTTGTAAATCCGTAAACTTACCAGTGTCCTATTGAGAGAGTCTTGGCGAAGTGTAATGCACAAGGCACATGTATAGCAAATATTTTACTTCTATAGTATGTATTTATGTACTTCATCACAAACACCTGAAGTGCTTCTGTTAATTAGATTTGGATAAGCCAATATTTTAAGATGTATTCTATGACAATAGCATAACATGGCCTAACACAATAGTGTTTTGTGTTTTAAAAGAATATTTATATACTTTTATAATCTCGAAAGGAAGTTTGAAAGCCAGTATTTACGGTTAACTAGATTATTCTATTTATAAAATTATTTTCATCTATAGTCAAAATAAATGTTGTGTAATTTTTTTCAAAGTTTCAGTGTTACGAACTAATTTATACAAAACAGTACTTAAACTTCCTAAAAACATTTGCTGGATATAAACAAAAATTATAACTCAAAGCTATGGCTATTGCTCTTAATTTTTTGAGAAACCTAGTGTATGTACTATTTATTATAATAAAGGTATTGCATATTAAATTAACACTTTTAAAAGTCTTATGCTAGTACTAGTACTGGCGGTGAAGTAAAACATAGTTGCTACATGAAATGAAAAGCATGCCATTTAAACTCCAGCTCTTACTATGACTATACTATTGAAAGAGAGGTAAATTGAACAATGACTTTTGGTAAACCAAAGTTAAATTTAAAATGATATGTTTATATATATCTTATTTGAAATCCAAAATTGAAAAATTAAGAGAAATGTATTTTGTTTTGGTTTTTGAATTAAGCACAAAGCTACACAATGAGCTATCTGTGCTCTGTCCACCACGGGTATCAAAATCCGGATTTTAGCGATGTAAGTCCGCAGACATACCGTTGAGCCACTGGAGGGCTAAAAGAAATGTACAAAGATGTTACCTACAAATGAGATTAATTTTTATCACAAATGTTAAGCCTGCTAATGAATATCATTTTTAATTTGTTTTTGTTTGCCAGTGGGTCAGAAGTAAGTTTACGGATATACAATGCGAAGACCCAGAGTTCGATTCGTTGTGGTGAACAAAGTGTATAAAACAGCCTATTATGTGGCTTTCCGCTAAAGCGAACATACAGATCTAATTTGTTAATAACAATAAAGATTAAAAGATAAGAATTACCAATGATTTACCTTACGTCCTTATTGAGGCCCGGCATGGCCAGGTGTGTTAAGGCGTTCGATTAGTAATCTGAGAGTCGTGGGTTCAAACTCCCCGTCACACTAAACATGCTCACCCTTTCAGCCGTGGTGGCGTTATAATGTGACGGTCAATCCCACTATTCTTTGGTAAAAAAAGTAGTCCAAGAGTTGGTGGTGGGTGGTGATGACTAGCTATCTTCCCTCTAGTTTTACAGAACGGATAGTGCAGATAGCTCTCTCGAAATTAAAAAACAAACAAAACAAACAATCCTTATTGAGTGTAGAACCATCATTTACAATATCCCTTGTAAACTTGGATTTCAGTAAAAAAAATGACCAATATGGGGTATAACAAACAATCTTACAAAAAGAGACATTAATTCCATTAAAAACCTGAAACAAGACAAAAACATTAAAATTCTAAAAGCAGATAAAGGAAACGCTATAGTCATAATGAACACGAAGGAATACATCTAAAAAATGAAAAACATCCTATCAGACACTAACAAATTTAAACCAATACACACAAATCTAACAAAAACACACGAAACGCAACCAAACAAAATACTACTAAAAATGAAAAAAAATCCAACACAATTTCACAAACACTTTATTCCTACCTACGTAAAACCGACTCACGCACACCACAAATATACGGCATCCCGAAACCTCATAAACCAGATTGTCCATTACGACCAATAATGTCCACATATGAATCGTTTAATTACAATCTTGGTAAATACATAGCATGGGGATTCTCCAAATATGTAACATCAGCCAGCTCATTCATCAAAGACTCTTTTAATTTCAAGTCTAATCTTAATCAACTTAATCATAAAGCCTTAATGGCCAGTTTCGATGTCATATCCCTCTTTACAGAAGTTCCAACCGCTGAAGCCTGCAAGATAGCCTTAGAACTTTATTTCAAAAACCCTAATCCATCAATAGACATTCCCAGCAACCAATTAGCAACTCTCATAGAATTAACAACGATGAAGACAAACTTCATGTTCAACAACCAAAACTATATACAAACAAATGGCCTAAGCATGGGCAACCCAGTGTCACCAGTTCTAGCCAATATTTTTATGACACAAGTTGAAACACAAGCAATTAACACAGCATTACATCCACCACTATACTGATACAGATATGTAGATGACACGGTTGCGGGATTCAAATCTACAGAACACATACTTAATTTTTTCAATTACATTAACTCTATACATCCCAACATTAACTTCACATGTGAACAGGAAGAAAGCAATCAAATATCATTTCTTAACCTCAAAATTACAAAAACCGACACACAATTCAAAACAGAAATCCACCGAAAAATCACCCATACTGGACTATACATTCCTTGGGATTCAGCACATGAAACAAAACAAAAACTCAACATACTAAGAAACCAAGTAAACACAGCCATAAAACTATGCTCACCGGATAAAATTAACGATGAATTAGACAAAATAAAACAATACTTCATCAACATCAATAAGTTTTCTCCACAAACCGTAGAAAACATTATACGCACACACCTAGACAGAAAGCAAAATCAACCAACAAAAGTAAATATATCTCATAAATAAAAAAATCACGAAACCATATACTGCTGTATACCATATATTCCTGACATCAGCAGACAAATAACCAACATTTGGCAAAAACTAGTAACAAAATATGACATTCCAGTTAATACCAAATTTATTCAAAAACCAGGCACAAAACTGAGGTCAATACTACGTAAAATCTACACTGACAATCACAACATTAGTTATAAAATACAATGTGATAACTGCCACGACTTCTATATTGGAGAAACAAGTAGAAAAATGGAAACCAGGTTTAAAGAACATAAAAATTCACCTTCACACGTTTTCGAACACTGCAAGTCAAATGAACACAACATAACCATAGAAAACACTCAAATACTAAATAAAGAAACAGACATAAACAAACGCAAAATTAAAGAAGTCTTACTTATACAACAACTTAAGCCCAAAATAAACCAATACAAAGGAACACCTTTATACCTATATTAAAAAAAATAATATTAATAATAAAGATAAATATTATAAAATTATTTATTAAAACATCTAAGCCCGCCCTCTACATTCCGACACTTAGTTACACAACCCCTTTCAAACATGTAGTCATCTTCCGGTCAGTTACCTCTTTCTTTCTTTGTGAACCTGACGATGACCGAAGAAGGTTGAAACGTTTTTCACTCCTCTACGTAAAAAATTTTCTCAACCCAAACGAGCCGTTTTTACATATATAGTTTATTTGTTTGTACTAATCACTGGCTGGGGTGGGATGTTTTTGTTTTTGTTCAACCAGAAATATTCGTAATGGACATGTAAGAAAGTGGTGGGCAAGAACCTGTCAATGATGTAGGATGTACATCTACAATAAGTAAATGTACCTACCTAACTGATGAAAAGGAATTCAAATAAACTTAACTAGATAGAAGCTATTATTTAAGCTAGGGAGATTGTATTTTAAAAAAGAACAATCTTAAATCAGAAGTACCAAATTTTTTATAGTCCATAGCTAAAACATGGGAGGTCGTTGATGAAATTTTGTGTCCAACAGTTTTATTTTGTGTATGGATAGCAGAAGCACAGAAATTTGTAAAAAAACTGACCATTTCTGAAGGAAATGTCCATGTTTTCATCGATAGCTGTACAAGTTTTGACAATACAGATAACTCTTCAGCGTCCATGTGATCCATGAACTGGAGTGCATTTAAGTAACAGTTTAGTAATTTGATTTCTAGCAGTTTAACTTAAGTAAATAAAACATAAATATGCTGGTATTTAGTTATAGTTATCATTTTAATGTGGCTAAGTTTTCATTAAAAAATCATTAGTGTTGGTTTCGAGAATAGGTACTGGATATAAAGTTTTTTTAAATGACAGATGCACAAATTTTATTTTGTTGTAAATAGATAAATATGTTTGTTTTGAAGTTTGCGCAAAGCTACACGAGGGCTATCTGCCCTAGCCGTCCGTAATTTGGCAGCGTAAGACTGGAAAGAAGACAGCTAGTCATCAACGCCCACCACCGACATTTTAGCCACTCTTTTCCAACAAATAGTGAGACTGATCGTCACATATAACGCCTCAAAGAATAAAAGGGTGAGCATGGTTGATGTGACGGGAATCCGAACCTGCGACCCTCAGATTACGACCTTTTTGTATATCATTTGTCAATAAAGATATTTTACTACTTATTCACCTGGACCAGCCCCTACTTCAGTACTCTTGGTAAGTTAAACTTTACTGAAATATAACTCTTAAAAATGTTTGTAAAAATGGTTGCCCTTCATTTGGTCAGCAATTCTAATAATTACTAAACTAATTTCTGCCAGTATTGTGAATTTAGGTGTAAGATAGCATTGCTAAAGTTGTGTGAATGTAAGAAAGCGAACGACCTGTGGTGAGTGTAATGAATTATGGAAATCCAATATTCTTAGTCATTATAAAATGATAAGGGTCAGAGAATGTTACTTAGCCTATCTATTTGGTCACTATGGAGTGTAATAAAACATTATAACATTAAAACATTATAATCCGAGAACAAGGTGCAATATGAGAAACAAAGAGACCTGTTCTGCAAATGTTTGAAAAAGGGAGATAAAGATAGAACTTCAATAAGAAAGAAAAGAAAAATTGGAGGACTACATAAATTGAGAAAGAGACGCAGGAAAAATGTAGTATGTTGTTATTAAGAGACTAGGAATCTAAGTCTATTGTTATCAATTACTACTATTAAAAACAGTTTGTTATGTTTACAGTAGCATGGTACCTGGTCAGTACCTGGTAACAAATACAGTGTAACGGATTTAGTGTTATACATTTATTTTAATATCTGCATTTGTTTTAGTTTGACTTATGTGGCGTATATTGTTGGATGTACATCAGGTACGTCCCGAGTGTTCTCTAAATTAGTAAAAGATTTTCAAGAGCAAGAATCAACAATATATGTTTTGCGAAAATACCACTGTGTCTTCGAATATTGTTGTGCATTCGAGAATCTCGCCTAATAAGTGTGTTAACCAAGGCAACAAGAGCCAGAATACAATATTATTAACCAGATACCGTCAGTATATTATAAACTTCGATGACTATAATTATGATAAATGCTTACTAACCGGAGAACTACATACATTTGACCAAGAATGTTTTTAGATTTCGAACATGGAAAAATATCATACTTCAGAAGAACTCTTTTTACAAATATTTCCATTTTGATATTCTTGTAACAAGAATAAAACAATATTTTATGAAAAGTATTTTATTAATAATTTTAAAACCACATTAAATGATATATAGCTTAATATATAAAAGTAGTTTAAAAATATATATGAAGCGTAAGGTAAAAAAACGGGGGAAGTTTTACATTGTTCAGTAGGTCTTGTTCAAGAAAGCGTTATTGTAGATACTGAATATCCTAAACGACACGCAACCGATTTTTATGGTTTTGTGTACTTTAGCTTTATTTATTTCTTTTAAATTAACAGTTGTAAATAAAGTGTTTTTAAAAATATTTTAATATTGTTTCATTTATATGTATATAAATGTACAATGTTTTCTGATGAAAATGTCTGTTGATAGTTGTAACGGCTGCCAAAAGATGGCAAAACAAGTTTTAAAAAAGAGATAAGTCTTGAGTCTGAAAGTATTTATGTTTAGTTGCCCTAAGTGTTTTACAATTTTTATGTTCTTTAGAAAGCATAAGAATTGAATATTTATGCAACACAAATAATTATTTTTACGTATTTACATTTGATGACCGAGTAGGAGAGAACAGGAACATTTCTAACATGGAACAGTTGTAACAAATCGAATTTTTCCAGTCAGAAGTAAACTACAGCTATCCTCATTCACTCAGTACATGCTCCATTCAATGCCCCATGTACCTGTGCAAAAAGAGTTATCTGTGTCAATTCCTAGAAATTTCTTTTAAATATATATATTTTGACCACGGTAAGAATTTTTTTCTTGCAGTTTTTTTTTGTTATCCAATAACTTATTATAATGTTTATGGATTAATGTTTTTTTATTATTACCATTTCCGATGTCTTTACTTATAAGTGACGCAGTCGGCTGCACTTATTTTTGTTGTTTCTTGCGAGAACATAAGATTTAATAACGGTTTTCCAGTTTGGAGCCAGGTGTAACATGTATTATAGATGACTCCAGAGAATATTAGCTCAACTTTTTTCTCCTTTTGTTTTTAGTGTGTCACGAGTTAAACAAAATAATACAAGTTGAAACTGTGGAACAGACACAAAACTATGTGCAGAACGAAAGAAAAATATTTAATATTTGCCATGTGAAGTTAGTTTTTAAGGCATAGAATAGGTTAGTTGTTAATGGTCCACGACACTGCCAAAGGTTGGCTACCTGATAAGCAGGAAAACATCTATCGAAGACTACAAATTTATGTAATGGACTGACTTCCTATGAGGTAGACATACTAAACTGTACAATGTGATAAAGAACTATTAGATGGTTAGATAAGTTAGTAAAAGGACAGAAGAATATACTGAATACAAGTGGTAAGAAAAGAGGAGACGCCCACGCAGTGTTCATGACATTTTTTATTTATTCTATTACACTGCACAACAAGTTTTTTGAAAAGTTTTGCTTCCTGAAAAGTTTTTGCTGATTGTGACAGGTACCTGGTGGGTATGCACAAATATAGTTTTGGTTTTGCTTCATCACGTAGGAACTCTGAGAAATAGACAGCTAATTAAAAATAGACAATTAATTAAAAATGTTTTGCTACTGATTTTCGTTTGTATTCAATGTCCGGTGCATCACGTTGCAGTGTCCAACAGTAGTCAGCAAGCATTGGCGGATTCCAGTTGCCCTGATATTGCTTTTCCATCGTGGCAATGTCGTAGTGAAACCTTTTACCGTGTTCGTCACTGACAGCACCGAGATTTGCGGGGAAGAAGTCAAAGTGTGAGTGGAGGAAATGAATCTTGAGTGTCATGTTGCACTTTATTGTTTTGTATGCTTTGAGAAGTTTGTCTACAAACTGAATGTAATGTGGGGCTCTGCGATTGCCAAGAAAATTGCCAACAACGTCTTTGAAGGCTTTCTAGGAAATTTTTTTCCGGCCCAACTAACAGATCTTCGAACCGCTTGTCACTCATAACATGTCTGATCTGAAGACCAACAAAAATACCCTCTTTGATCTTGGCCCCAATTATTCTTGGGAACATATGTCTTAAATAACGAAAACCTTTGCCTTCTTTGTTCATTACTTTCACGAAATTCTTCATAAGTCCCAATTGTATGTAAAGAGAAGGCAAAAAAATCTTTGTCGGGTCGACAAGCGGTTCATGCGCCACATTTTTCTGTCCTGTAACTAACTTTTTACGGAGTGGCCAGCTCTGTCTTGAATAATATGACTCTTTGGCACGATGAAACAGATGACACAACAGTACTTTGTATAGCCAAGCTGCAGTCCCAGTAACAGAGCAATGACTTTCAGATCTCTACAAATATTTCAGTTGTACTTGCTGTACTGGATGTACTTCAGCAACATTTCCATGTTCTCGTAGGTTTCTTTCATGTGTGCTGCATAGCCAACAGGTATTGAAAAGTGAACGCTGTCATTATGTAACAGAAGAGCTTTGAGGCTTAACATTGATGAACCAATAAAGAGACGCCACTCTTGCGGGTCATGGTCACAATCCAAAGCAGAGAACAATCCTTCGATGTCAACACAGAAAGACAGACTGTAAACCTGTGCTAAGAATTTGGTTATATCATCTTAGCGGCTTCGAAAAACAGAAAGTTTCATACCTGGTGACAGCAAACACCATTTCTACAATCTCAAACCCAGCAATTTGGCTTTTGCTTTTGACAGACCCAAATCTCTGACCAGATAGTTTAATTCTGACTGTGTTATGAGATGTGGATCACCTGAGGATCACGGTTTAAAATCCGGATCAATGTCACTGCCAGGTCCCTGCACTGCAGTTTCTTAATCTGGTTCGTCTAAGGTCTATTCCTCTGGTGGTTTTGGAATTGGAAGACTGTCGTCATGTGGCACGGGTCTCATTGCTGAAGGCAGATTAGGTATTCAATTAACTTCTTGTTTTGGCAGAGAAATCAGACACATTAGTCAAACAGAAGTAACAGTCCGTCACATGGTCTTTCTGTTCTCGCCATATCATCGGGACAGCAAACGGCATTGTCTTTCAAGTGCCTGGAGCCAAGCTCTCATACAGACAGCATATATCAAACAACAAATGTGAGGCACCCATTCCTGGTCTTGATCACCAATTTTACAGCCGAAGTACAGATGATATGCTTTCTTCACAAGAGCAGTCATTGAGCATCTCTGATGAACAAGCGTATACTCGCCACAAATATAGCAGAATGTATTGCGGCTGTTACGACATTGACGAGACATATCGACCGACACCAATCGTCCGGTAAAAAGTCTATAACATCTAACTTACTTGTTACAGTGCTACTGAGGCAATGCTATATTCTGAAATAATACGCACACACTATAAGGTCTATATTAATCCATTGAGCAGCATCTGTGTATGCAAGCCATTTTTATAGCCTGCTGAGACAGTGTCAAGCTGGCTCCGGCCTAACATATCCGGGCTGCATACTTCCACAGAACAGCTTCCAACCAGGCCTGATTTCATGCCTGGATATGCCCAAACTGCACAAAACATTGTTCATAGGTCTCTCTCTTACAGAAACAAAAATTTTTGGACACAAATATAAGAAAACACATGGCAAAACTGAAGATTTCGATGAAAGAGTACGTGATGGACAAATATGGATGTGATTTTCGTGATCAGCAGCCAAAAATATATAAGGAACACTCAACAGTGTTCAAGAAGCAAAAACGTTGTTGTGCAGTGTTATCAAACAGTAATAAGTTCATTTTATATATTTTTGAAATGAAAAGGAGCAATGAATTCAAAGCATAACTATACATTGTGTTTATTCTTTGTTTTCTGCACGTGCGTAAATTTGTATACCAGTTAGCACAAACACAATTGCAAGTGCCCTACGTCATGAAGTGACAATGAAATGGCTGATCCAGATTGACGCATATTTGAAAAGGTACCAGCACCTTACCATCAGGAATTCTTAAGCGACCAGTTTGTCTAGAGTAATTAGTTTCAACTGCACAAATGTATCATGTTTTTCAACAACTTGTAGCCATTTTTTGTTTGACAAAGATTTAATGTCAAAAAATATTTGAAATATGAAATATGAATAAAATATGAATTACAATTATCCAAACATCAGACAGAATTATTGCCAAATATGGTTTGAATTAACTGATGAGATGATATTTGCAGAACGTTTGTTTTTGTCGCTATGGCTATTGCGCGTAAATATTTAGGGAATAATACTCCTCTTATATTTGTCTTTCGTCATAAGCGATACCATAACCACTTTTTACGAAATGGACACTAGGTTGTATTTGATCCAAAAGGTGGTTCAGACGGAATGCATGAGGTGAGCTCGTGGTATTTATCAGCTACGTTTATAAACAACCCGGCGCTTCTCCTGAAGCCAAAGTTTTGTGTTTAATGAACAACCACTAGTCACGTAATTCAATACAATGCGTTGATTTGTACAAAATTAGTGGTATAATCCTCCTGTCGTTTCCTACACATTGTTGATAGAAACTACGTTTTATCGAGGAAAATGCCACTAACGAAACTTGTGAGTTTCTGTGCTGACAGTTGGATAATGTGAATGAAGGTAAGACTACGTCAATGTATGACATACCTGGAATTGTGAGGACAGTCTTTCTTGTATTTGCAATACCTACACAAATATAATCAGGATGTATATGTACAGAGATATGGAATTTCAATATTGATATTTTTGATGAATGCGACTTTGAACTATATTCTGTCACTGACTGACCACTTTTTCCTTTCACTCCTGTTTCACTTTCATCAGGCAACTCACGTTTTAGAGGGTCATCTCGGCACCATTCCAACCACTTAGTGGTGACCTTCATCTGACGAAAGTACCTTAGACCTTGAGATCTCACAGGCAGAACCTTTATTAACCTTTGCTCTTTCGAGATCACTCGCTTTTACCTTAAATCTGGCCCAAGCAAAGCAATAAGGAAAGGTAGAAAGACATTGCAGCTATTCAGACTGACACACTTTCCATACTTTCACTAGAAGTGAAAAAGAAGTCTATTGCTGAGAAGGTGAAAAGAAAGATTGTTTTGACAAGTAAGAAAGAATACCAGTCGTGCATTAAGTGAACGTACATTTAACTCTATGCTTCATCAAGGCTTAAGGAAGTATGGCCAAATATTGATCACGCAAGTCTTAGGTGCACGAACGAATCTTGCACTGAAGGAAACAACTTGTACACATATCACCACTGTGGCTTAGAGTTGCATATATATATTTTTAGAACAGGTTTATATAATTTTAAGATTTATTTAAAAGTTTAAAAATATATCTTAAAAATAAATATGCACATAAATCCTATTCAGTAGAAATATGTAAATATTCAGTTGTTGCCCATCGCTAGTACAGCGGTATGTCTACGGATATACAACGCTAAAACCAGGGATTCGATTCCCCTAGGTGGGCTCAGCAGATAGGCCGATGTAGCTTTACTATAAGGAAACACACACACACACATATTGAGTCAAATATAACGTATTAAACTTTAATTATTATTCTTTATATAATGTTACATCTGACCCTAACTTTTGTTAAACTGACCCTAGCCACGATGTCGATATTGGAACCATGACAAAACACATTTTTTTTCTACTGTTTATATATTAATCATTAAAACATGAAAACTATGAGGCCTAGTAGAGAACAGATTTAAGTTGTTCGTGTCAGATAATTTCTGCATGATGCAAAGAAAAGTTTAAATTTTACAATTCTTCATTGTCTCACTTAATAAAAGTATTTATTGAAGATGAAAGATGCTTTGCTTGCTATATGAAGGCTAGTTTGCATTTGTTTTTGACAGAGGTACATTTAAAAAACTGCTACATTTTTCTTTAACTGCAAAGCATCAAACATGTTTTTTACCATTTGGGTTTCAACAGGATCAGGAATGTGCTAATTGATAGAATATCGGGCACTCAGATGATCCAAGATTGAAACGATTATTATACCGCTGAACAAATTTTGCCTTTAACTGTAACAATCAAGGTGGCAGGTGCTCGCTGGACGTCCAACTTCTCTCATCAATTCTGAATTAGAGATGGTTATTCTTTAATCTTAGGTTTTTCTTAGCTGGTTAGGCCATGTGTAATACGAAGTGTAAAAACATCATATCCTTTTCACTCTTCCAGTAATTTGTCATAGAGCATGACTTTCTTGTCTTTTATTATTTCTTTCCATGAATTTCGCGCAAAGCTACACGAGAGCTATCTGCGCTATCTGTCTATAATTTAGTAGTGTAAGACTAGATGGAAGGCAGCTAGTCATCACCACCCACCACCAACTCTTAGGCTACTCTTTGATCAACGAATAGTGGGATTAACCGTTCCTTTATAACGCCTCCATGGCTGAAAAGGCGAGCATGTTTGGTGTGACAGGGATTCGCACCCGCGACCCTCAGATTGCGAGTCGAGTGCCCTAACCACCTGGCTATGTCAGGCCGTGTCTTTCATTGTAGTCCATTCATTTAAGACGTATATTATTCTCGTGTAGTTCATACAGTTAAGGCTAAATCATCAAAATAATTTCATTTTGCGTTTGATATTGAAAAATAATTTTCCAGAGCAAACTATGATCTGACTAAATCATTTCTTTAAGCATCTTTTTTTTCAGTTTAAAGAACTGCTAATTTTGTATCAGGTCATCCCATAAGTAATGCCGTTTTTGGGAATAGGATAAGTTTAAATGCATATTTCTTGGCTGAATGTTGTTATTCTAAAAGTCATATAAGTTATATGGTATGACTTGATAGCATAAACTGAAAGCCAGTTTGTTTCAGTTTTTGTTTTATTTATTTTAGAAGCCCCAGTTATGATGGATATCAGATGAGCTACCGAAGTCACCCGAAGCATTCAGGAGGTGTACAGTAATGACATTCTGGATGTAAGGAAGTGTCAAAGATGGTTCAATAAATTTAGAACTGGTGACTGCAGTTTGACAGATGCAGCTTGCACTGGATGCCCTATTGAGTTTGATAATGACCTGTGTCTAGCGACACTTGAGGAGGATTGTGCTGTAACTGATGAAGAATTAGCCCAGAAACTCATTTCATCTCCTTCCACTGTCCATCGACATCGCAACATCTTGATAGAGTTTCAACGTTGAGAAAAACAGTACCACATGATTTGTTGGCTGATAATCTGAGAAAACGAATAGACATCTGTACGTCTTTTCACTCTCGTGAACTTCAAGCTTCGTTTTTGAACCGTCTAGTGACTGGAGATGAGAAATGTGTACTCTGTCAAAATGTTAAGCGTCGCTGACAATGGGTTAGTGCAGGAGAATCAGCTACATTATAGACAAAAGCGGACCTGCACACTATGAAGGTTTTGTTTAGTGTTTGTTGGGATAAAGGTAGTGTAATACATTTTGAGTTGTTAAAACCAAACCAGACAATTACTGCTGATAGACACTGTCAGTAACTGTATCGACTGATCACTGCACCCAAATAAAAACAGAGACCTGCTTTGGTGAATCGAAAAGGGGTTGTTTTCCATCATGACAATGCACGTCCTCACATCGCTAGGATCACTTCCAAAAAAAATTGAAAAGGTTGGTTAGGGAAAATTTCTCCATTCTTCTTATTCTCCTGATCTTACTCCTTCAGAATACCATATTTTCAGAAGCTTGCAACGTCATTTGAATGGAAAAAACAGTTTATTTCTATGGATGAGTTATAAAATAGCCTTTATACCTTGTTTTTCTCAAAACCACCTGATTTTTATAAGCGTGGTATTGAAAATCATTTGAGACGTTGGCAGACTGTTATTAAAAGCGATGGATAATACAAAACTGATTAAAGTTGTTATCTGAGTTATTTTTTCTTCTTTTAAATATTAGTGTTACAAACGACATTACTTATGGGATGAGCTGATATTTCCATGATCAATATACAGAGGATTGAGTACGATATATGAAAACGATTTTGGACATTGAAATGAACAAGCCACGTGACAATTAAAGTCAACTCAAAGTCGTGGTGAAACTACACATAACAGAACTACATTTTTATCTTAGTTTGCTTCGTTGGTAGTGTGAAGCTACTGAAAACTGATTGATTTTGAAACGATAATAATTAACACGTTTGGACGCAAATTATTCAAGCAGAAAACTGTGTTCAGACCGGAATGTCCAAAACGGGAATATCCATTTTAATTAATAGCATTAGAAAACAGTGCAATATGGATTAACTATAGTACAATCTAGAAAAATACTTGCAATAAAACATACTACAATTGTGTTACACAAAATGGGACGTTTTGTAATAGGTAATAATCCAAAAACACAAAAGACAGTCATAAACGTCGTCTATGAATCTCTGAAAACAATAAAAACATGCTGAAGAGGGATTTCTATCTGCAAAAGCAACATATGCACTTCGTACAGAAGTTACTTCCACAAATTACCTTTTCAACAGATGGACATATTCAGCTAGAGAGTGAAGTAGATATTCGTGGTATATACAGAACAAGTTCTCGTTACACAATATATTTGGATTTTTGTGCGATAAGACCGTTAAAATGGGCAAAGAGATATTTTCTCTAGTAGACAGATTACTGATAACAACTGAGAGAAAGAGTGTGCTTCGAAACTTATAACCTTATGATGGTGACTTGAAACTGTGCTGCAGATTTATTTTCAAGATGCACAGTCATCAGATAGTGCATGACTGTACGCGGCGAACTATCGTAACGACGTGTGAAGCTTTAAAATTAATTTACTATGACAACTCAACATTTGTAATACATAGATTCCTTCAGATGTATTGAGATAATGTTTCTAAATGCTCATACGGATGATCCGGATATAGTTAGCATTTTTCTTTTAAATCATACCAAGGTTTTATTATAGCGGATATTCTATACAGTCTATATCTGCTTTACCTTGTTTCTGTGTTGGACATCTTGAGTGAGGTTATATTCATAACAAATCACGATACAGAATTTGTACGAATTATTATTATTTGATGTTCATCTCTTTGTATATGATTATTTGGAAAAATCGTCCATGTAGGTAATTTAAGAATTGTAGGATACCACTAGGTCCTCGTTTTGACATAAAATGGGTTAAACCAGTGTCTGTGAGCCTAGATCTCTCTGTTCATTGTTGTTTATGCCTCGTGTAGATGTGGAAATCCTAGTTTTTCACCTTTTAAACCAGCTGCGTTAAATTAAAGGCCAACCAGTAGGTTAAGACTTTCAGTGTGAATGAAGGTACTATTTAGTTGCTCACGTTTCTTTGCTGTCTTTGTCTGAAGTTATTTTTTGCAACAGACATTTTCAGACTTTGTATTTTGGGAATGTTTATACGGATATCAGGGTATTTGAATGTTGCACACATAGTGCCCAATACAGTAATTACTATGAGTCTATCTTTATATTATTAATAACTGGTTGCAAAAGCAGCACAATATACTAAATAAAGGAATAGGAAGTACGTAAAGACATACACACTACAATGTTGGCCATGCGAAAATATTACTTTATTCAGTGAAACTGCTGATTTTTCTTTACATTTGGTTAACATATCAAAGCTGGATATGCGTGATATTTTTATTAAACCGTTATTGATCTATAATAACGTTAATTACCACGAGTATGACACATCAGATAGAATGATCCATGAAGAACGTGTTTAATGCCAGAACTTAAACTACTTACAGGCCCAAGAGGGCACATCTTCAGAGAACTAGAACTTAATATATTTTATAATTATTTGACACCAAACATTATGCGCATGTACGTTTTAAAATTGGAAAATTACTAAACACACAGTTTAACTTGGACACAATTAGTGTTTTGATCTGGATGTCACCAACCATGGCCAATTTACGTAAGTAAAAATAGACAAAGTAATATTAAATCAGAGAAAAGAGATGCTTGAAAAGTAGAAATAAATTGTGTCTATATCTAATATATATATATATTAAAATATACAGTGTGCTCGGAAAGTCACTGTGCACTTATATATCTATTAACAGACATGTTTCAATATAGAATACAGGAGGTAAATATGAATGACAATTATAAACAATGTTGAAAGTGACCCTCGTTGGCATCAATATAGGCCTGGATCCTTCTTATTTTGTTTCTAAACACCGCTGTCAGTTGCTGGCTTGAAATAGACTGAATAAAATATGATTACAAATCTGCATAGTGACTTTCCGAACACCCTGTAATACCAGATCTTTATGCACTAACAAACATGACATTTTTATTTGCACAAGAAGAAGAGGGATTGTTTTCGTCAAACAACATACTGTGTATTTGAATGTATTGACAAACAACTAATTATATTTTGAACATACAGATTTTTAAAAATAGAGTTTTTTTTTCTATAACTTACTAAACTGACAACTCAAGTTGTTCGCAATTACAATGACAGTTAAAAAACCTAAAATATATAAACCACGTTTTATAATTGAGTTTTTAAGCCTTACTGTATTTCAGTAGTTTATTGAAAACTTAAGTTTCAATTAAATTGAAACACAATTCAAAAAATATCTAAACAAGTCTATAAATTAAACCTTCGACCATTGTCAGTAAAGTATCCTAAAAATATAACATGTCTGAACCGTCTAACTCGTTTTTATAACTACATACTAATTTTAAGTGTTGGTAACTAAATCAGCGTCAACTGCTATATTTTTATGTAATTCAACGTAAAACAATTGTTGCTCATTACTATTATGGTAAATTCAAAGAGTGTAAACTGTGGATACCTGTTGTGATGTAAGATAAATTACATTTAGTATGACTTCTAATGTGATATACCAGTGTGTACACTTATTATATTGCACATCCTTACCACATCGAAAACTTTATACTGTTGTCTGTTAAAATTAGCTCCATCGTCCATATAAGTTTCTTCAAGTGAGTTGTTGAACTGTAATATCTAGTGTTTCACCAATACGTCAACGATTAAACGTGCAAAGTCATATCGCCCAGTTAATAAGCTTTTTTCCCACTAAATAAGGCAGTCAATAATTATCCACCTACCGAGGACCAGCCCAATCTCGTACTTTTATCTGCAATTTAAAGCCAAGTACTTTATTCAAGAGGTGTTTTATAGTTTAACAGTTTTCCCTCTGGACAAGTCACAAATAATATTTATTTGACACTGACACACATTAGCACAAACATATGTGATAACGAGCTGGTCCTACAGACCTTGTATTATGCAAAATTGATCTATTTTTGTGCTTACAAGCAATGAGCGTCACTAGCCGTAACATAGGTTGAGAACCATATGCTAGCTTCTAAAACTAATACAGCGCACCTTCCTGCCTACATAGCTGCTCGCATAAGTGCCAGAGATTAAGTATGTTTCTATTACATTCCTCTGTCTATACTTGTAGCACTTCACATGTAATCCTGAATAATAATGAAGTTTTTTGCCTAAATCGAGTTGTGATTTCATTTATAGTGCTTGATACTGCGCGAGGCCAACCACTTTTCTAGAAAGTTTTGTATTAACCGAGAATCTCACAAATGTAACATTATTGACATGTAATAAGTACTATACACTACTGAAAGAGGCTAGCATTAAATCTTTTAACACCAGCTGATAGGATAATGCTATCCCTAAAAATATAGTCTAAAACGTCACTAAAAAAAAGGCTACAAAAGTGACGTTTTAGACTAAATTGAAACATACGTTTGTGCTAATGTGTGACAGTGGTTTCACTGACTGAATGTGAATCGAGATGTGGAGTGGTAGTATAAATATTAGGTTGAGGAATAATTCGTGAGCGTTTTTAAATAATTTCATTCAAGCATTACATGTAAGACTATACAATACTTCAATGCATGAACACATTACACCCAAAACATTTATTATGATACTTTATTTCATGTAATACCTAGGTATATAGTATGCATTGTTTTAAACGAAATTGCAAGAAATTAAATGCGAAAAGCAGATGGTGTCGAAAATGCTCGATTTTGTCCACTTGACATTCGATTTAATGAGCTGAAAATGAAAGCAAAAATTAAAGACATATGAAAATCAAACACACCATCTATTAGAGCAAAAAATTACCAACAAAATGATATGAAATATTTTGCGAAAGCGTTTCATTTATGAATATATTTTTTTTACATGAAAAAACGCTCACGAATTATTCCTCAACCCAATATTATTTGTGGGTTATTCAGAGGGAAAACTGTTTGTACGATCAAATTTTGAAAGTAGGATGCGGAAATAAAAAGATGCTTGACGTATTGCCATTTTAATTGGTAGATAATGTTGGTTAAATTTGTGTTGTTATACTGTTCACAAAACACTATACAATTCAACAAACATGTGTTTAACAGTCTGACAATATTATAGCTTGTCAAGCTTCGTAAAACATGAGAATGGAAATAGCACGTATAATGTACTTACTAGAACAAGTATTCTCTAAAGCATGATTTTTGAAACTATGCACGGCGGAGCCCATGGGAGCCGTCATACTTACCTGTAGCTTCGCGAGGAAATTTTAGAATGTTAATATTTTTTCCTAAAACTATAAAATTGAATCAGGATACGCTGTAGGAAAAAAAAAGTGAAATATATCTTTAATATAAACGTTTATCGCGTATTGGGCCTTTGAATATTTTATTCTGCCTAACGTCAAACGATTTTATTTAGTTTAGGGGAAGTTCTTGTGGTGAAAATGTTAATACAATCTCAATTAACTTTGACATTGTCACCACTGACTGCTAGTAGATATGGAACCATCTCAAGATCGCATGCGTTACTGGAGATGCAAGATAGCTTAGTAATTTTCGTATGAAATATCGGTCAACCCTGGGTACTGATGCCAACTGTCTTTTAGAAACCAGATATGGATTAGCAGCTAAATCTCGAACGAAATGAAGCATGGTGTCATAGCTGAAACTTGTCCAAATTTAAAACATTGTGATGCAATTAGATGCAGCATCATATGTTTTAATTTCAAAGTATATTTATATGAAGTATAACTATATTTATGACATTTATAATTGGTAATTGTTACGGTAGGTTAAATTCGTTGTATTTTAATTAGACAACTTGGCACCAATGTACTCTGTGACGTCACACGTCCGTATGACATTATGTTTCATTTTGTTCGGGATTTAGAGCACGTGAGATGTGGCTTAATATATTTTGTTATTTGGCTCAAAAGTTTCTGTAAAAAATCAAAAACAAAACGTAAAAATAATAGATTACCCTTTTGCTTTAGAAAAATATATTATTCTAGCTGCATAGCCAACTTCCACAAATCTTTATTTCTGACTTTGTTATATCAAACACTGATCTTAGGTCAGCATGTCATTGTATGATGATAAAACCCAAGTGCTTGAACGAGTTTTCATTAAGAAGCTAATTTGTGTCCGTGAAAATATTTTTGGAGTGCCAAATATATAAGAATACGTTTTTATACAAATTAATAATTAGTTGCCAGCCTTATAATGATTGTTTATTTGTTTGTTTGTTTTGGAATTTCGCACAAAGCTACTCGAGGGCTATCTGTGCTAGCCGTCCCTAATTTAGCAGTGTAAGACTAGAGAGGGAAGGCAGCTAGTCATCACCACCCACCGCCAACTCTTGGGCTACTCTTTTACCAACGAAAAGTGGGATTGACCGTCACATTATAACGCCCCCACGGCTGGGAGGGCGAGCATGTTTGGCGCGACTCGGGCGCGAACCCGCGACCCTCAGATTACGAGTCGCACGCCTTAACGCGCTAGGCCATGCCAGGCCCGCCTTATAATGAATGGTCTGGCATGGCCAGGTAGGTTAAGGCGTCGACTAGTAATATGATGGTCGCAGGTTCGAATCCTCCATCACACAAAACATGCTCGCCCTTTCAGCCGTTTGGGCGTTATAATGTGACGGTCAATCTCACAATTCGTTGGAAAAGAGTAGCCCAAGAGTTGGCGGCAGGTTGTGATGACTAGCTGCTTTCCCTCTAGCCTTACGCTACTAGATTAGGGACGGCTAGCGCAGATAGCCCTCGTGTAGCTTTGCGCGAAATTCAAGCAAAAACCAAAACTTTATAATGGATAAGCGGCTGAATTTTAGTAATAAATCTGATACAAGTGAAAACTTTCCTAGCCCTAGGCCTAATACGAATTCATCGGCGTTATCGTCTTGTGCAAGCATTTTAACGCAGGATGATGCAAGAAGTACAGAAACAACAAATAAAAGAAAGTATGATGAAAGTTTTATTGAATATGGTTTTACACAGTCAGGCAATGAAGATGGATTTAGTGGGTTGTGTGTTGAATGTGGAACAATGTTAAGTAACAGTAGTTTGCATCAAACAAAGTTAAAACGACATCTAGAAACCAAACACTCCCAATTAAAAAATCCAGATTCTGAGTATTTCAAAAGAAGATGCTTGCAATTAAATGCAAGGAAAGTTAAATTTTGTTCGTTTGTCCATGAGGACAACAAAGGTGCTTTTTATTGCTTTATATAGTGTTAGTTACCATATTGCAAAAGCGAGTGTAGCCCATACAATTGCAGAAGATTTGATAAAACCAAACGCAAAGATTTGGTAGATTGCACGACATGATGAGAAAGTTCTCAAAAACATTAAATTTGTGCCCCTTTCTGACAACTCGGTTTCTCAAAGAATCAAGGATATGTCAGCAAATTGTTTAATGGAGTTAATAAAGCGAGTAAAAGCAAGTTGATCTTTTTCGCTTGCGATGGATGAATCAACAGGTTATGCAATGTTGCTTGTGTTCGTTCGCTATATTTACGTAGCTAGTTTTGAAGAAGACATGCTAATTTGCAAACCTTTGCTTACTCAAACAACAGGCGAAGAAATATTTAAACTGATCGATTTATTTATGGAAGAACATGAGATCCAATGGCAGCTTTGCTCAAGTATTTGCACCGATGTGACTGCAGCTATGATTGGAAATTTTTCAAGCGCAGTGGAACGCATAAGAAAAAAGACCCGGATATCAAGAGTATCCACTGTTGTATTCATCGTCATGCACTTGCAATGAAACAAATACCAGAAGACTTAAAAGAGGTATTGGGTTATGCCATAAAAATAGCTAATTTTACAGAATCAAGACCACTCAATGCGAGGATTTTCAGTTTACTCTGTGAGGATATGGGAAGTTTGCATAAACAATTGCTGCTTCATACTGAAGTCCGATGGTTTTCTTGGGAAAAAGTGCTTGCTCGGTTTTACTAACTGCGTGAGGAGATAGGTTTCTTCTTATCTAAATGCGATTTTGACCTTGTATACAACTTAAGGGACAAATGCTGGATACAGAAAGTGGCTTACCTTTCGGATGTATTTACCTATTTAAATGAAGTGAATGCTACAATGTAGGGTACCAGGGTAACGTACTTCAAAACTTGGTCTAAAATGGAAGCGCTTCAACGTAAACTAAAACTTTAACTTGAATGTATATTTATGGAATAACTTAATTGCTTCGATAATCTCA
Source organism: Tachypleus tridentatus (assembly GCF_004210375.1). Taxonomy (NCBI): domain Eukaryota; kingdom Metazoa; phylum Arthropoda; class Merostomata; order Xiphosura; family Limulidae; genus Tachypleus; species Tachypleus tridentatus. The sequence continues at coordinate 69,762,606 of NC_134825.1, forward strand.
GTGCGTTTTTACTTATAAATGGAATTTCCTTAAGTAAAGATGCAAAAGTTTCAGTCTTGCAGCACATGTCTGATTTGTGTACAATAATATGGAGTACTTCCCTCCTCATTCAGAAAAATTACTGTGGATTCAAAATTCCTTTTATGACTCTGCAAATACAAACAACTTGTCTTTGAAAGGGAAAGAACAGCTTATAGAAAATTTTCAACTAATTACACCCTAAAAACAAAATTTCAGCGAGAAGAAATTAAAATATTTTGGATTCAAATGGCCATTGAATACCCTGAAATAAGGACAGAGCTTTGGAAATTTTGATACGTTTTCCAACAACACATCTTTGTGAGCAAACATTTTCACTGTATACAGCTACAAAGACCAGATTTAGAAACAGGCTAAATATTGAAGATAATTTGCACTTACAAGTAACAACCATAACTCCAAATATTAAACTACTCTGTGAATGAAAGCAAACCCATCCGAACCACTAATAAATAAATAAGTGCACTGTACTTTTATCTGATATAAATGTTGAAGCGGAAATTTTTGAACAAGAGGAAATAAAAATTTTTCTTCAAGTATTGATATTTTTAATAAACGTATGTTTTTAAAACTTGAAGTAAACTTTATCTAGTGCTAGTGACCGATTGTTTCTACTTTTAGTGTATTTTTTTAAATTAAAACTCTGAAATGATTTTCTTTCTGATGCGAGCTCCGCAGGTCTAAAACGTTTGGGAACTTCTGATCTGGAGCAGCTCATAAATGTTGAAAAAAATATAATTTTCTATACATGTAAAAACGGCTGGTATGGATAGAAAAAACTCTATGTAGAGGAGCGAACAACGTTTCGACCTTCTTCGGTCATCGCTCCTCTACATAAAGTTTGCTCTATCCATACCAGTCGTTTTTACATATATATTTTCCTCTACAAATGCGTTTTCTCGTCATCACGGAATATAATTTTCTATCATAATTGTAAAATATATGCAAACAAATGAGTATATATTGTAATACTAATACAGAGCATAGAATAATTGATCTGACTAAGCCGACTCATCGTTCAAGTTATCATTTAACATAACCTTGTGGGACTACATGAGACCTATCAGTCCATCTCGGTTGTTCTATCCTGTAAAATAAATTAAAACAATTAAAAAAACATAAAGCCAGCCCTTATCATTCATATACTTATGAAGCTTTTTTACATTCACTTAAATATAATGCCTCTACACCATCTGAACGCAACCCATTCGAAAAGCCGACCACCCTATTAGAGTTTGTTTGTTTGTTCGTTTTTTGGAATTTCGCACAAAGCTACTCGAGAGCTATCTGTGCTAACCGTCCCTAATTTAGCAGTGTAAGATTAGAGGGAAGGCAGCTAGTCATCATCACCCACCGCCAACTCTTGGGCTACTCTTTTACCAACGAATAGTGGGATTGACCGTCACATTATACGCCCCCACGGCTGGGAGGGCGAGCATGTTTAGCGCGACTCCGGCGCGAACCCGCGACCCTCGGATTACGAGTCGCACGCCTTACGCGCTTGGCCATGCCAGGCCCCCCTATTAGGGAAATGAAACTGTCTTAGCTGAAGATGATCCCTACCCTACCTAATTTTATATTTTCTCATGCTCCTAGTATTCTTAATGTTAAGTATGAAAAACTATGGTGCTAATGCATCTTTTTTTTCTCAAGAGAAAGCAATTTAAAATATTTCGTTCTCTGCCAATGAGACAACCTCTCCATCCTAGGCATCATTATAGTAACCTTTATCTGTACTCTTTTCAATAATTCGATGTCTTTCCTAAGGTAAGGTGCCCAAAACTGAACACGATATTCCAAATGTGGCCTAACTATTGACCTGTACAGCAAACGTATAACCTCTTTATACTTCTTTTTCCATATTTATGTAGATACAACTAAAAATCCTGTTTTCCTACCTCTAGCAACAGCACACTGACTGCCTGGATGACGTTGGAGATTGATTGACTATTAGACTAAGATTCTTTTCTTTCATAACACTTTTATGGGTATTTCCACCCAAATTATACTTATAATTCAAGTTGTTTGTAGTTAATTACAAAAGCTACACTATGGGCTATCTGTGGCTTGCCCACCATGAATGTCGAAAACTGGTTTCTACCAGTGTGAGTCCGCAAACATACTATTGTGCCGCTTCGAGGGGGGACATCTCCATAATACTTTCACTAGAACAGGTATTCTTCAGAACAACTCCTAAATGTTGCGAACTGTGCCACTTTCTATCATTATTGTGAAACATATGAACTAAAATAAACGTATGGGGTAGTACTAATACAAATTACAGAAAAATGGATCTAACTTAACCAAACTTTAAGTCTTTATCTGAGTTTTAACTTGACTAATTTACCTTTGACGTATTCATGAACTCTTTTCAATAATTTATGGGTATTTCCACCCAAATTATACTTATAATTCAAGTTGTTTGTAGTTACGCTTCTCACGTGTCCAGAGTAGCCTTTACTATGATACTGGAAATTAGTGCAAGAATACCTAAGACGTTAATGAAATATTTCTTAGTAGGAGAATTTGTCATTACCATACAAACTACATTTCTACGTTTTGTCTAGTCACCACCCACATTCAATAAATTGTGGCAGATGTGGTTGGACAATAAAGGAAGATACTCAATATTGGTCTACCTCCGTAGGAATATATAATAACAAAATGCACCACTTCCCATTGCAGAATGCGAAGCCCAAATCAGGACAGCGAAGTTCAAGTGTAAAACCAGACTTGTTCAGAAAATAAGTTTGTACCAATTATATAAATATTAATGTTGAGGGCCTGGATCAGTTACATGTAGAATCTATCCGGTGTATACTTCCTTTTGTGAAGAGCAAAGATGGTTTACGTACCGCTGGAATAATAAAGCCGCCATCTTGCCAACTAAATGGTCACCTGCTACAACAGCTTCTTTTCATGAAAGTAGGGTTTTTACATTTTCATTCAGGTGACAATACGAAAATATAAAAATATTATATTTGTTCATGTTCAAAGTAATATATATATTTCAGTATTTTGGGAGTGGAACTAAAGCGTCTACAACCATACTTCGGTCAAACATAATACAAACAAGACAATAGGGTTGATACTTGCTTAATCCCGACATAATAACACAAGCAATAATTAAGATATAGCGATATATATATCAATCACAATTTTAATTTTCCTATTTTTGTTTGGTAATATTCTACTACACTGTGTTCTCGTGCTGTTATTTAGGGATGATGTAAGTACCATCTCTACTATCTTGTCTTTAAAGGATTGATATTAGCTATCCCTACATTTACTTCCTTTTTTGAAAAGTTTTTGTTTACTCAGTGCTCATAGAATTAATCACACTTTTAACTCAAAGATACTGCAAAATATTAGCATTTAATATTACTGTTAACATTTTTAGTAACCTAATCCGGTCATAATTTATATCTCAAAATGTACGACTTACTTACACCTATACTTCATTTAAATTTTTATAATTAGATTAAACAATAAGTTATAATAAAAGGACCAGTATATAAATTTATAATTTCTTTCTTGTTATATAACTTTAAAACATTTTGTTAATTAGAGCAACTTATATGTCATCGATAATTGCATTTCAACGACAATGATGTCTGAAAGCTTGTATGATTATTAACAGCCATTGTAAGAGAGTTGGAGGGGCAAGGATCACATCTTAGTTTTATAGTTTTTTTATTTGTTCATGTTAATGTGAAGGTTTTATGTTGTATTTTACTGTGATGATTGTTTTACATGTTTCCTCTAGTTAGTTTTAATTATTATTCTTGTTGTCGATGCAATTGTTTTTATTTAGCCATATGGTTATGACGTTCGATTCGTAATCTGAGGGTCGCGGGTTCGAATGCCCGTTACATCAAACATCCCTGCCCTTTTAGTCGTTGAGGCGTTATAAAGTGACGGTCAATCCAACTATTCGTTTGTGAAAGGGTAGCCCAAGAGGTGGATGGTGATGACTAGCTGCCTTCCCTCTAGTCTTACACTGCTAAATTATGGACGGCAAGCGCAGATAGCGCGGGTGTAGCTTTGCGCGAAATTTAAAACAAACAAATAAATTTAATTATTTTCACGCAGAATGTGATATATACAAATATCCGTTATGTCTATTTTTATGATGTGTCTTTTAATACTTCAAACGTGCTATGTTTAGCTTTGTTTTAGTTAGGGCGAATTTAAAATTATTGAATATAAAACTTGTTGAATTTAAATATCTATTAAAACTTACTTAAAATTCACTCTATATTACCGGAACAGTTCAAACTGTTGGCTTATTCATGTACATTACATGGTCAAAGTATGTTGATACCCATATGTGCTTGTTGAACATCTCATTCCAAAGTCATTAATGTGGAATTGGTCTCCTCTTTGCTGCTATAACAGCTTCCACTCTTCTTGGAAGGCTTTTCACAAGAATTTGGAGTCCGCATTCCAATTAATCACAAAGATGGTAGATTGGGTTGAGGTCAGAGCTCTGTGCAAGCCAGTCATGTTCTTCCACACCAACTTCGGCAGACCATGTCTTTATGGACCTCGCTTTGTGCACAGGAGCATTGTCATGCTGAAACAGAAAAGGGCCTTTCCCAAACTGTTGTCAAAAGGTTGGAAGCACACAATTCTCCAGAATGTCATTTTATGTCGTAGCATTAAGATTTTCCTTCACTAGAACTAAAGAGCCCAGCCCAAACTATAAAACCAGCCCCACACCATTATTCCTCCTCCATATATTTCGTTTCCACTACATCACTCCAGCCGACGTTTGGCGTTACGTATGGTAATCTTAGGCTTGTGTGTGGCTGCTTGGCCATGGAAACCCATGTCATGAAGTTCCTGACGAACAGTTTTTGCGCTGACGTTGCTTCCAGAGGCAGTTTGGAACTCTGTAGTGAGTGTTGTAACTGTGGACACACGATTTTTACACGCTACGCGTTTCAGCACTCGGCGGTTCCATTCTGTAAGCTTGTGTGGCCTATCGCTTCGTGATTGAGCTGTTGTTGCTCCTAGACATTTTCACTTCACAATAACAGCACTTACGGTTGACTGGGGCAGCTCTCGCAAGGCAGAAATTTGACGAACTGACTTGTTTAAAACATGACAGTGTTATGTTGAAAGTCACTGAGCTCTTATTTTATGCACCTTTTAACAATGGGAGTAGTTAAAATAGCCGAACCCACCAATTAGAAGGATATTTATGGTCATATAGTGTATATGTTTTATACAGAAGTTTGTTGTATATGCATAAGTCTTCATTAAGATGTTTAACTTTTTAATACGTGATGAATATGGTTGTTATTGTTAAAAATTGTCAACTATTTCTGACTTCAAACAATTCTGTTGCTAACATTATTATAAGACGTTATAGTAAATCTACGTTATAATAAATGAGTATGTCAGGCATGCTTTTCTTTAGGAATTCCAGATGATAGCAACTAAATACACAATTTGATTAAGGTACCAATAAATAGGATACAGTTAATGTTTCTTTATCGACAACTATTTTCTCCAAGCCCGTTCTGTTGGCTGTCGTTTTGCTATATAGTAGATAAGGACAATGGGAATCTCGTTAATCCATTCATGCTGGTCACTAATTAGATGACGAGGCATTTGGCTACCGTAATTGATGAATGATAAAGAATTTGAAGTTATCTTTGGTAAGAAAAAAGATATAAAATAACTAATGACAAGTGATTTCCAGTCAATCGTTTAAAAAATCCAGTTATAATACAATAAATTAGGATAACAATTTCAATGTGACGACCATGAACATAATGATGATGCAGCTGAGTTTCAAGATTTGATATGAATTTCGTGCAACACGAGAGCTATCTGTGGGAGTCGTTCCTAATTTCATAATGTAACACTAGATGGAAGATAGCTAGTCATCACCAACCAGCTCCAACACTTGGGCTACTGAACGTAGCATTAAACGCCACCACTGCTGAAAGGGTGAACATGTTTGGTGGGCGAAGATTCGAACTAGCGACCCGCAGGTTTTAGTAAATAGAAGTAAATTTGAATGAATGAAAATTTAGTAGAACCGCAAAATATATATATAAAAGAAGTATTAAGCATTGAAGCTGGAACTTCAGTTAATAATACAACGACATCTGCTGCTGGCAATGCTTGATCATAAAGCAGTATATGAACTCTTGCATTTGACTTTCATAGTGGCACGTGCCTCGCCAAGGTCATCCTCAATGCTTGTTAGGAGAATTCAAAGTACAGTTAAAAGAACAACAACACATTGTTGTACTCAAATCCCTAAATAGAAGTTGCTCCATCTCATGGAAATGCAAGTTTAGGTAAGATGAATGGAAGTACCATTACTGAAATTTCTGTTATGCTTGATGAGTCTATTACAGATACTTATTTAGATTTTTCTAAACGTATTGGTAGACTTTCATTGTTATGATGCTTGACTTATTCAAACGTTTCCGCAAAGCTACACAGATGATTATTTGCTCATAGGTGTCCCTAATTTTAAGCTGAAAGACTGAAGAAGATAAGTAGATAACAGTAACCACCACCAATATTTGAACCACTACCATTTGATTGAATAGTCGGACTTGATTGTCATTCTTATATATAGAGAGAGCACCCATGGAGCACGATGTTTTCCAACAACAGAACTCGAGAGACGAACCATCTGGTTCATAGTTAGAACGTGCTATACTACTAAGCCACGTCTGCCCTTGTTGTGATGAAAACTAACTATTAAAGACATCTGAATTATATCTTTTAAAAGTTAGATTTGTCTAGACATTGTAAAAACTGTGGTCATTTGAGAATTTATTTTCTTCATGTAAGTTGACCCTATGGTAGAGCTGCATAATAATAGTGACAGTCAATCCCTTTTCGTGGATGGTGGGTAGTAGGATACTGATGACTGGACGACTTCTCTTCGGTCAGTAATTAAAGTTAGGGACGACAGCAAATAGCTTTAGTAACTCTTTATTAAGTATTAACTAAATTAAAGATTTAATATTTGATAACTAAATTTACAAAACATTTAATTTCTAATCCAAAAAGAGTTAAACGTTAGTTAGATCTTGTTAGGTTAACTTTAACAGACCCAGAATCAAATATAGTACAACTAGAATACTAATTAACATAAGCTTGAGCAGCAAAATAAATAAATATGTATACATTTTATCATATAAGATTCTATAACATTAACTCTAATAATTATTATACCTAAAACTATTGAGTAGTTTAAAATCATTGGTTAAGTTAGTGTAAAAGATATGTGCGACAGTTTCTCTCTTTTCCTTAGTTGTTTATAACATACCAAAGTTATGCTGTTTAGTTGAAATAAGTAATCTATTGTTTCGTTGTAGAACACTTAATTGAACAATCAGACAGAATCATTTTATTTGATTTCAGGGTGTTATTTAATTATCAGGTTATAATCTATTGTATCATTGTGGACAGTTCATTAGTACATTATCACTTTATTTTATTACAGAACCTTTATTGTTTGACTCTGTAAGAAAATCAATTGGCAACTTGTGATGAAGCAAGACATTTTCATGTCAATGTATTTGAATGCTATTTTGTTCATTGAGTGTAGACCAATAATTAAATATCAAGTATGAGCTAAAGACATTAATTTATTTTGTAGTGATAAAATGCAACAGTAAATAAGGTCCCAGGTAAAAATATAATAACTGATAATAGTAAAAACACAAATAAAAAGAAATTCGATAATATTCTTTGAAAAGATTTAGAATGGTTACAAATCTTATATTGTGTTATCACATTAACCGTAAATCCTTTTGAGGTAGACCGTCTAAATGTTGCTTGCTGTTTTGGTAGTGCTAATTAGTGCTAATTTTGCTTGGTTGACCTCTCTGGTGTTAAATATGTTCAGTTCAATGTCGCTGTTTTTTTCCTATAAATGCCATCTCAATATATTCCTTTTGGTGTTACTTACTACTTTTTTCTACAGTTCCTTTTATTGTACTTACCAGTCCAACATTGACGACAAAAAAACCCTACGTAAACACAGTAATATTATTAGTACTATTTTACGTTCAATCGGTATTTTATAAAACAAATGTTTTAAAACATTTGTATTTATTTATTTAACAGATAAGTAGACAGAATAAATTGTACCTCATAAACATTCTGTGTTTATGGAGTTTAGTGCATGGATTCCAACTGAATTTTGATAAATTTAGTGTTGTTTTTACAAACAAAGACAAGATTTCGTGGGAGTGACCTCTAGGAACCCTTGGCGGTAAAGTTTGTCCAGTGCTGGCGACCCGCTGTAACGGATATTGGTGTTATGTGAATCGAACTTCCCCTCATTTGTCAGAGGTACTTGGCTAAGTAGCATGACATTCATGGAGGCTAAGGAGCCAATAATAATTTGGCCTTATTCAGGTTCTTTGAACTGACCATTGTTCCTTTTGCTTTAAATAAGCGAGTAAGAAAGCGTAAAAGATTTGACATAAGAACAAGAAGGCAATGATATAAATGCCTTTCTTGGATAGGCTCAGAGAAAGGAAGACTACTATGAAACCATTGAAAAAAAGAAAAAAATTCACCTCATTGATATACGGTCTTGCTTTAGAAATAGGATGTATACATCTGTAGGTATTGGGCCGAAGAACAAAAGAAACATGACCTTTTCTCGCAGGACTGTCATGTTAAATTAGTGTTCAACAGTTTATTGTCTTTGTTAAACTTTATAATAGTACCTTCGAGCGATGATTCTTTAACGAATGAGGGTCCGGCATGGCCAGGTGGTTGGGGCGTTCGACTCGTAATCGAAGGTCACGGGTTCGAATCCCTGTCATACCAAACATGCTCGTCTTTTCAACGGTGGAAGAGTTATAATGCAACGTTCAATCCCACTATTCGTTGGTAAAAGAGTAGCCCAATTGGTTTTGTTGAAACGTCATTCTCAAGTCTACGTTTTTGAAAATGTTATATCATATATTATTTTTTATTACTTATAATGATGTATCAAAGAACATAAGAACAACCTTTTCATAAGTACATAAAATAACTTCAGTTAGTGTTATATCTCTTCCTTGACGGTTCTGTATTTTTAAAAGATAACACTAAAACGTGAAGCACTTATAAAAGAAGCGTGAACTGCAGTTGGTTTTCAGTTACTTTTCCGTGTCACATAAAATTTGTACTGTACACAAATGTGGCATTACAATGTGCTGGTTAGGTAAGGAAGATAGCAGAACACGGTTATTGTAACGCTAGTTCAACATTTATAAATCACCTTGGAAAAAATAAAAAACGACGAATGGTTTAGTTTATCATATTATGCTTATCTATCTGTTATTCCTATCTGTATTCATTCATTAGTTACAGACGTTAGAGCGGATTATATTACGTTTTACGTATATTCATGTTTAAACAATATTGTAAATTATAGTCTATTCTTTATCTGATGTTACTTTTATTAAACGTCTAAAACGTTTAGTATATATATATATATATATTAGTATTAATTTTATCATTATATGTTTTTATTTTATGGACAATTTTAGCTTGTTAGCTTAGAACATGGGCTCAGAACTAGCCTAATTTTTTAAAGTTAGTCAAACTCCATGAAACATTATTAGAATTATGGCCGAAAATGGAAAAACAATGCTTTAAATCATTGTAAGTATGAGTGCTAGAACATTATATTAAATTAGCCATCCTCTTTATTTGGTTAATTTTTAGTTTTGATCTATGAGGGTTGCTTGTTTTATCAGGTGTAGCAATTAAATAATTCTATCTCGACACCTTAAGAAGTATATACAGATATATTCAGTATGAAAATACACACACATACATATATGTATACACGTTTGAAATTGGTTCGTATTTGTGAGTTTTCTCTCTCGTTACTATTGTTTAATATTCTTTTCTCATGCCATCCTTCTGTTTCAAGATTATACTCCACGTGATTGTAAAATATTTTGTTTATATAAAAGGTGTTGTATTTTACGAATTTGATCACACAATTTTTAGATTAAAATTTCGTATTTTGTGACATTTCGTATTTATATATATATAAAGAGTGTGACAATATGACTTTGTATTATTTGAACATGTTTATAATGCGAACAATAGATATATAATATTAATACTGTCATTATTACTATATGTTTGCGAAGAGCCAATAATAATATTTTAATGTGTACATTATAGTGGTCTTTAAGTGGTATATCGTACTTTTAAGTTATTGTAGTGTTTGGGTTCAGCCAGATCGTTTCTTTATAATTTCAATGTGCTTATTTTTGAAACAGTAAATTTTATTTTCCCTATGCTGCACGCAGTGATCTACATGTACATTTCAAGTATGGTACTATACACTAATATTTGCCCCCCTCTAGTACAGCGGTATGCCCACGGATTTATAATGCTAAAATCAGGTGTTCGATTCCCGTTGGTGGGCTTAGCAGATAGCCCGATGTGGCTTTGCTGTGAGAAAACACACAAATACTTACATCTCTGACATTAGATCTCTATTATCGTATTGTATAATAATATCTCTAACTTTCAATCTTGGGTATAATATTATACACCAATATCTCTGACATTAGACCTCTATTATCGTATTGTATAATAATATCTTTGACTTTCAATCTTGGGTATAATATCATACACCAATATCTCTAACTTTAGACCTCAAGTATCATATTATTCTTTAATAATATGGACTTTAGACTTTAAATATTACATCGAACTTTTTCATTACTATTCTGAAATGTGAATTCAAGTAATACATGTAATAAGTTGTAATTTTGTGAGGTTTTCATATCTGCCTATAATAAAACAAAACAATCAATAACTTTGATAAACTTACACTAAAATATCTCACTTCGGCTACTTCCACAGAATTGTTTGATCACTGATCCCTCGAGAATATTCTGCTAAATAAATCGATATTTGCGATAAATTTTCTAATAACACTATTATTATTCTTCAGCATGTTTCATCAACACTTTAACACATCGCATGTTTATCACACACTAAACATCTATACATATATACTCTTCTATTATATTAAAGTCTAGAGGTCAACAATGTTTTGCACTGAGCGGCACTGCATTTACAATAGCATTAAAACTTCACGAAACTAAGAGGAAGCGTGGAAACACAATTATGTAAACTAAATAAACCAATTCTTTAAACGAATTATGATCGCATAACTGTTCGTAGAGCATATGCTTTATATTTAGATTTTGGTTGTGGAAGTTTTGTTTTTTACGCCAAACGTGCATGGCCTGCCAGTATACTTACCAATAAAATTATTACCTGTAGCAGGGTTAGGAAGTATTGTACTTTTTATTGAAGTCGTCATCAGGCAAAGCCGTGTGAAAAACTTGCGCTAACATAATATTTCCTGATCAGTCAAGACAAAATGTTTCTTAAATTATAAGCGATATTTACCCAAATACACGTGCTTTCTTGTTTATAGAAACACAAAACAGTCATCATAAACAAGAAAACACGTTTTCTCTTGTATTTTTCGCTTTATTCATGCGATAGCGAGCTGGAAGTATTGTTACTGAGACATCGTGATATTTGTTAATTGAAATAAATACTTCTGTATTTAGATCCAAGAAGAAATGGTGGAAAGGGCCGCTCTCTTCAACTGTAGCCTCGAGTGTCCTTCAGCAAGAATTGATTTTCTAATTCCAGTCCACGACAAAGCATAGCAGGCTCAGCTTACATCGATCTCGTAGTTTATAAAAAATCAACCCAATTTTGAAGTTTTATGCTGCGGGTATAGGTTAATTAAGTTATAAAGAATATAACTAAAGCATGCTTTTATCCATTTTTATATTTGAATGTTTACCCATGTTGCTTTTATCCAGTTTTATATTTGAATGTTTACCCATGTTGCTTTTATCCAGTTTTATATTTGAATGTTTACCCATGTTGCTTTTTTCCATTTTTATATTTGAATGTTTACCCATGTTGCTTTTTTCCATTTTTATCTTCGAATGTGTTCCCATGTTGCTTATTTTCACTTTTAACTCTGAATGTGTTCCCATGTTACTTATTTCCAGTTTTATCTTTGAATGTGTTCTCATGTTGCTTTTTTCCAGTTTTATTTTTGAATGTTTACCCATGTTGCTTATTTTCATTTTTATCTTCGAATGTGTTCCCATGTTGCTTATTTTCACTTTTAACTCTGAATGTGTTCCCATGTTACTTATTTCCAGTTTTATCTTTGAATGTGTTCCCATCTTGCTTATTTCCAGTTTTATCTTTGAATGTGTTCCCATGTTGCTTATTTACAGTTTTATCTTTGCATGTGTTTGAAGTAAGTACCTTACGAAATCGCCATTCTTTTTTGTCATACAGGTCTGTATGTACATCTTGTGCTATTGCTGGTCAATAGTTCAAGATTTGGGGACTGTGGCAGATAGTTTTAGTAGTTTTATTACAGATATAAATATGGTTCAAAAAGCATATATCCCGTGCCTAACCGCTGACTTCATAGTTTTAACTATTTTCACAGAGCTTCAGAATGCAGTTGGCCTAACTTGAATCTGTAATATGTATTAAAGTTTCTTTTCTCTCAATGGAAAACGTTTCATCCGCCAGAGACCAATCAAATGAAATAATACTGTTTACGAATTACATGATATTGTGAAGTATCTACAAATGATTTAGGCGTATTTTGTATTTTGTTAATTTACCAAAATACTGCATAAAGTCAAAATAAACATGCCAGGATAAGGAACGTATTTGATCCGTACGCTCGGGGACTATAAACATAATCTATAAATACCGTAATAAACTCATTTGTTACGAGGGGTTACACTAACAGATAGGACTAAACAAGTTTTAGAAGATAATTCGCGTAGTTTTCTAGTGTTAGGAAGATAAAATAACAAACGAAAATGCACAACTTTTTAGCTTGGTTAAAAAACTAATAAATTCCTACCAAATGTTAACGTTGATAACTGTTAGCTTGAAACTGAATGCTTTACTAAATCCTTACATGTAGCCCATCCTTACAAAACAGTAGCAGCCACGACATGATGTTGCTAACCGAACAGTTTCCAATAGCTCCGTTCTTACTTGGCAACGGCATGATCAGCGGCTGAAGAGGTTTTTTTGTTTGCCGTTGAGAGACTCTTGTCTTTTTGCTTGCAATATCCACAGCAAGCCGTGGGATAGTCAGTTGGGAATGATGAACCCTCAAGTAAAAACTAAATAATGAAAAGTTGACATGTTACTTGTTGGGTTGGTTACACAACATGGTAATTAGACTAATATATCTTGAAATTGGTAGGCCTAAAATGCTCATAGTTACAAAGCTGTTATGCAGAGACAAAAGCGATGCTTCAGTTTCTTGTAAACTTTTTAAATTAATCAGAGAATATCAGATAAATAAGGAAGGTAAATAACACATGTAAGATACAAATATTTGAAATGTTTACATAATAATATATATATATACAACTGACGATACTGGTTTGAAAGTGGTGAAATTTAACAGAAAAATCTACTTTTTAACCGTTTTTTCTTGAGGAGGTTAGAAACGGTGAAACACTAAGTTTTAAAGATAAATTAATGAGAAATATGCAATTGTTATCTAGTTGCTGCTAGATAGTGAACAAAATACAGTAACAATGTGCAACAATACGGTAAAATACATACGAAGTGACCTAAATTATGAGTATTATTACACGTATGACTCAAGTATGACTCAAAGGAAAAGTTATTTAGACGATTATAAATAAATAAAATAAATATTTACCTTTTAGATAACTAGCAGCGCTCTAGTGAGTAAGAAACTAACAATTAAACTAGTGAGTAACTAGAAATGTCATAAACAGATAAGTAACCTTATAACTTGTTATGTTAGAAACAAATAACATTGAAAAACTAAATTATGAAGAAACACATAGTTCAATAAGTGAGTAAATAAGATATAAAGAAGAACTCAATCTAGTATGTAAGTAACAAAGTCACACACACTTAGTCCAGTAAGTATTTAACATTTAACAACCTTATACACACTTAGTGTAACAAATGTAAGTAACAAAGTCACACACACTTAGTCCAGTGAGTATTTAACACTTAACAACCTTATACACTCTTAGTGTAACAAATGTAAGTAACAAAGTCACACACACTTAATCCAGTGAGTATTTAACATCTAACAACCTTATACACACTTAGTGTAACAAATGTAAGTAACAAAGTCACACACACTTAGTCCAGTGAGTATTTAACATTTAACAACCTTATACACTCTTAGTGTAACAAATGTAAGTAACAAAGTCACACACACTTAGTCCAGTGAGTATTTAACATCTAACAACCTTATACACACTTAGTGTAACAAATGTAAGTAACAAAGTCACACACACTTAGTCCAGTGAGTATTTAACATTTAACAACCTTATACACACTTAGTGTTACAAATGTAAGTAACAAAGTCACACACTTAGTCCAGTGAGTATTTAACATTTAACAACCTTATACACACTTGGTGTAACAAATGTAAGTAACAAAGTCACACACACTTAGTCCAGTGAGTATTTAACATTTAACAACCTTATACACACTTAGTGTAACAAATGTAAGTAACAAAGTCACACACACTTAGTCCAGTGAGTATTTAACATTTAACAACCTTATACACACTTAGTGTAACAAATGTAAGTAACAAAGTCACACACACTTAGTCCAGTGAGTATTTAACATTTAACAACCTTATACACACTTAGTGTAACAAATGTAAGTAACAAAGTCACACACACTTAGTCCAGTGAGTATTTAACATCTAACAACCTTATACACACTTAGTGTAACAAATGTAAGTAAAAAAGTCACACACACTTAGTCCAGTGAGTATTTAACATTTAACAACCTTATACACACTTAGTGTAACAAATGTAAGTAACAAAGTCACACACACTTAGTCCAGTGAGTATTTAACATTTAACAACCTTATACACACTTAGTGTAACAAATGTAAGTAACAAAGTCACACACACTTAGTCCAGTGAGTATTTAACATTTAACAACCTTATACACTCTTAGTGTAACAAATGTAAGTAACAAAGTCACACACACTTAATCCAGTGAGTATTTAACATTTAACAACCTTATACACACTTAGTGTAACAAATGTAAGTAACAAAGTCACACACACTTAGTCCAGTGAGTATTTAACATTTAACAACCTTATACACACTTAGTCCAGTATGCAAGTAACAATCTTATACACACTTAGTCCAGTAAGTAAGTAATAAAGTTATACACACTTAGTCCAGTATGCAAGTAACAATCTTATACACACTTAGTCCAGTAAGTAAGTAATAAAGTTATACACACTTAGTCCAGTATGCAAGTAACAACCTTATACACACTTAGTCCAGTAAGTAAGTAATAAAGTTATACACACTTAGTCCAGTATGTAACAAAGTTATACACACTTAGTCCAGTAAGTATTTAACACTTAACAAAGTTATAAAGAAACATGTATTCTTGTATTTTGTTTCGTTTCAAAAGTTTTGTGTGAAGCTACGCAAGGGTTATTTGCACATGATCCCTTTAATTTTGAGCTGATAGACTAGAAGCAACATTCGGGCTACTTTTGTCTGACCGAATAGTGTAATTTGAACGTCATTTTATCGCATAATCACGGCCTCAAAGTGTGGAGGGTGTTTCTGTGCCAATCGGACGCAAATCATGGACCCTTGGGTTCACAGTCCGGGCACAGTTACCATTTGGTTACGATCGACTCGAAAAGGAATAAACGAGAAAACACCACAATAGCATCTTATAGTTTCGATTATATTCGGTGTTCACATAAGTGTTTCTCAAGTTTCGTAGCGATTTCTCATTGTACCATTAAACACTAACTTACACTTAAACACTAAGAGACAAAAAGTCTTGTAATATATTCAATCCAAAAAGCGAATAATTATAACTTAGTAAGGAAGATATGCTGCAGTCGTTTTTATAAACACGTGGTTAATTGTTTAGGCTAAATGGTTTTATCAAAAGGAAATAAAATCGAAATGTGATATATATATATATATATATATACATTCACAATGAATGTAGATTTTGCATATATTTTAAATAAATATGAAATTACTTACTTAGCAAAACACATTCTAATATTTTTCATGTGTTGTTGATATTTTATTCCCAAACTTGAAAATTAAGACATTCAGTTTTTCTGAATAGAAAATTTGCTTAAATTGTTCATGGTTGAAGTTCGTGTTATAAGTTTGTGATATAGAAAGAGAGAATAGTTCCCGATTTTGCTTACTTCAAAGAAACGAGAAGTCTTGAAATATATTCTACCTTTCAACATTTTTATATGTTTATTTAAAGTTTTTTGTTTGTTTGTTTTACTCGTTCTTGTAAACTTTGTTCATTTCATTTTTATTATAAGTTAAATTTATTCAATATTATTTAGAATAGTGTACCAATATACTGCAAATTAGAAGTCGTGGAGTTGTGTGTTTGTGTTTTTCTTATAACAAAGCTACATCGGGCTATCTGTTGAGTCCGCCAAGAGGAATCGAACCTCTAATGTTAGTGTTACAGATGTCGTGGAAAAGATCTTCTAAACTACTGATATTAATAACAACATATATTATGATTTGTAGTAAATGAGTATGTAATGCATGCTTTTCTTTGGGAATTCCAGATGATAGCAGGTAAATACGCAATTTGAATTAGGGTACAAATAAATATGATACAGTTAATTTTTTTTATAGACAGCTGATATTTCCAAGCCCGTTCTCCTGGCTGTTGTTTCGCTAGATAGTAGATGTTGACAGTGGGAATCTCGTTAATCCATTCATGCTGGTCACTAATTAGATGATGAGGCATTTGGCTACCTTAATTGATGAATGATAAGAAATTAGAAATTATCTTTGGTAGGAAAAAATTATAGAATAACTACTGACCAGTGATTTCCAGTCAATCGTTTAAAAAATCCAGTTATAATACAATAAATTAGGATAACAGTTTCAATGTGACGACCGAATGAAAATAGAACCGCGAGCCATTTTATTCACCACCGTCTGCTTTTCGGATGATTACCATAATTCTCGTATGTAAATGACTTAAATAAAATGTATAATAGTTCGACCAATAATAATAGTTCTATAATCTGGTTCACACAGTAACAGTTTCTATTCACACAGTTGAAAGGTGTGTGTGAGCCTGTGCGTGTTTTCTTATAGCAAAGCCACATCAGACTATCTGCTGTGCCCACCGAGAGAAATCGAACCCCTGATTTTCGCGTTGTAAATCCGTAGACTTACCGCTGTACTAGCTGGGGGTCAGTTGTAAGGTACATACAGCGTCTGGAACATTGCTGTGTATGTCGTATATCAGCTGGACTGATAAAAATCGTCAGCACTGGACAAGTCAACCATAGCATGGTAGACATGTTGTTACATATTAATTTTATTATATGCTATTAAGCATTATGTAAATTTAAAAATTACTACTAAAATTTAAAACAAGTGACGCAGCGTAAAGGTATATATCTCATGTCTGATACCGGTTTCCCAAATCACGAGGTATATACCTGCTACACTGACCACCAAGGACGACAGGACGAGGACAGCGAAAACTCCTCAAGTGGTGAGCAAGCTTTCCGACATCTTTTCGAGAACCGCGTGTCAACAAAACTCACAGAAACTTTATTTTCTTGTCTCATTTCGCATTGTACCCCACTGGTAGAGCGATAAGTCTGCGGCTTTACGAAGCTAAAATCTGGGGTTCGATTCCCCTCGTTGGATTCAGCAGATAGCCCGATGTGGCTTTGCCGGTTATAAAGGCTAAGTGCGATCTGAATGGCAAAATTTATATATATATATATATATATATATATATATATATTTATTAGGCCATGAATAATTTTACACATTAAATTAAATATATTTCATCGATATTGATGCAACAAATCACTTCTTTAAGCAATGTCGAAGAAAACCAGTTTGATGTCTGAAACTGACATTTTGTTCCTAACTCATCTCGATCAGTTCTTCTGGAAAGGACGATGGAAAATGCTTTATAAACAACTTACTGAAGTTTCCAGGAGGAATGGTTATCATTTTCTGTAATATTTCCTAATATAATGAGAACTATTATCTACTGGATCTGTGAATGTGACAGTGGTTTCTAACTACTACACATGACACGTGCAAGACATTGATTTTTATCTCAGATATACATATACAGCTCATTACATATATAAATAAATACGCAAATGTACTTATAACTTCCATATGTAAATACACGTGTGAAAAATTTAATCAGACCTATATACGTATATATTGTGTTTCTCGAGTGGCCTAGAAGTCAAAATTGTTGTAAACTTTCATATGTATACAGATCACTACGCGGAATCTTTAGTTGGAATGTAGCGTTATGCTTTAAGACGACATACTGAAAAATTATTTAACTATATTAAACACAAAATAATCTACACGAAGACCTGTTGTGTGAACACAAAGAATTAAATACTTGCTGCTTGGAAACAGCAAAAGACTGAAACAGTGAAACGTAATTTAAGTAGATGAATAACAATGACAGTTAACTGTTATGTGATGTAATATATAGAATTTCCAAAAGTATGCCTGATTCGTGACAAGTTCCCTATGATACAGACTGGGTTTTACGACAGCTGGACGTAACAACAAGATATAAAGAATAATTCCCTGCGCTTCTAAAAATACAATATCTCAATAAATGCATAGCGAAAATTTCAACGATGTGCAGTTCATACAAAATAAGGTTAAAAGGTAAAGGGCGATATAGTTTTTTGGGGGGGCTGGACATTTGGTGGAATATTTTTCTCGGATAAACAGAACAGCGTCAATAGCCTGAGAAGAGACGTTAAGATGACTTATGTACATTAAACGGTGCATCAAATAAAAAAATCTTAATAAATTTTAAGACTTGATTGCCTTCTCCATTGACTTACGATGACCATGATTAGCCTCTGCTTTCACTCACTTTCCTAATTGTTATCTTCGAATATATGCAGGAGGTTGTTATTTTCTTTTTCTTCTCAAGAAACTGATTATAACTGAAACTTAAGATATAGTTTGGTTACTGTAGCACAAGATGTTGTTAATGTAAGACTTCTGGGTTGACATCTGAGAATAAGACTTGGTGACTTCAAAAGTTACAACAAAACTGCCTACAGAATACATTCGCATACGATTCACTCTGTTATTTTTCACAATAGTGAAGCAAATTAAAAAAAATCAAAGTTTTAACCGGAATATTTTACTTCTCAATTTATCTTTGATGAACGAAGCAAAGACCAAGACTGAAAAGCTGATGTTTAAACGTTGATAGATTAAAATATATTGAAGTGGCACTCCATTTAACTACTCCTGCAATCAAACTACAATTCCAAAGCACCTAAAAACAAATCTATCACTTTATAACTGCTACTTATGACCAAATCTAAAACCAAGATAGATAAAATTGTTCATGTCTATTCAAATAAAATATTGGTTATAAGATTTTGTACAACAGTGATATCAGAAGAAGGGTTTATGACCCTCCTAAGTTTAAGGAGTGCGTGAGCTAACATTCAATTTCATGATCCAATATCTTATTCTTGCGTTCACTGATAATATTTAGAAAGAGGGGTTGTTTAGAAAATATATGAAAATCTAGCGTACGCCACATTCGGTTTATATCGTAAAACACACGTTGAAATCCTAATAGTATACTTTGTATTTAATGAAAAACAAAAACTTCTGTTCCAAGTAAAAAAATAACTTCCATTATCAGTATTGTAAATGCTATTTACTAAGCAAATAAAATTACGATACTCGTAATTTCTCCTTCAAATAAACAGAATAATAACGTTTCATTGCCTGAAACCATAAACTACCCATGCTGCGTTCTTCATTTCTTTAATAGTAATTTAGCTAACTTTGTAATTGTGCTCAAAGTTTTTATGCATTACGAATCTAAATACGACAGTTGTTTTTGTGAGTACTGGTGAGACTTTTATTTGTTGAATTAGAAAGCAAAACTTTTTTGTTTGTTTAGAATTAAGCACAAAGCTACACAATGGGCAATCTGTGCTCTACCCACCACGGGTATCGAAACCCGGTTTTTAGTGTATAAGCCCACGGACATACCACTGTGCCACTGGGGGGCGAAAGCAGAACTCCGCTTTTAGAAACACAATTATGTTTTCTTAACCGAAGTAATGGATATGACACTTATGCTATCCTGAGATTGGTTTTCATACATATAAATATATCTCTTATAAAACATAATATAAACAAGTCATATTGAAAAACAAAAACGCAATGGTATGTGTGAATGACATTATGAAGATAGAAGACACGTTCGTTTTTATATCTTTGATATAAAAATATACAAGTGTTAATAAGGCAGACTTTGGCATTCTCATGATGCGAGTATAAACGAATATCCAGCCAAACGAATTGTTTTACTTTTGATGTGTTTGTTTATTTTGAATTTCGCGCAAAGCTACACGAGGGCTGTTTGCGCTAGCCGTCCCTAATGTAGTAGTGTAAGACTGGGAGAAAGGTAGCTAGTCATCACCAGCCACCGCCAACACTTGAGCTACTCTTTTACCAACGAATAATGGAATTGACCGAATCTATATAACGCCCTCATGGCTGAAAGGGCGAGCATATTTGGTTGGACGGGGATTCGAACCCACAACCCTCAGAATACAACTCGAGAGCTCTAACTACTTGGCCGTGCCGGAGCAGTTTTGCTTTTGACTTAACACTTTAAACCTGCAAAGTAATATTTAAATTTTTCAATCATAAATAATTAGATAGAAAATAATAATTTAAACCTTGAAAACTTATAAAAAATAAACGTTTCTACGGTGTTAAGCACATGACACACAATGTTATGAAACCTATCTTCTATGTGAAAGCCACCGAGCAAACGTTTCTCGGTCGAGAAACCTGTGTCACAAATAGTCTTTCTCAAACTTTCCATCCATGTTTATATACGGTTCTTTAAAATTTAAGAAGACGATCAGATATGAAACACAAACAATCCAAATAAAAGAACGGGAAAATTAATACGATAACTGCTATTTTCTTTATTTCATTGGAAAATTAAATGAAGGCGGGGCTTTAGACGTTAATCAAAAATTGAGCACGAACCTATAGCTCCGCCTTTTCTTGTGACAAAGAACCCTAACAATAAAAAATTGGTTATCTGTTCTTGAAGAAAGATTCATCCTTCATACCAGGTTTTTGAAGCCAAGAAGAGCAGTAGGTTTATGAGAAAGTAGTTTGTGCAAGTGACGCACACACACACACACACACCTTTTAATGTAAATTTTAAATTCTGGGTACGAAACAGCGCATGCGTATAATCAAAGAAGAACGTTTTACTACTCAGTCACACAAGCAATGGATTGAATAGTACGATAGCAGCGACAGTGGGCTGCCCTTTCTTCTTTGTTGCTATTGTTTTCCTGAAAACTCAATCCATGGGCATTCATCCGTGCTCCTAATGCACAAGTCCACGGAAGATCCTGGACATCAAAGGCAGGCCGGGAACGGAAAATCACTGGTTTCCCCTCTCCATTTCTCTGTGAGCTTCATATGAGGCTTTGACACGTGATGTTTTCAGTGTATAAGCCATGCCATTGAGCCCTAAACTCTCCACTCCGTTTTTCGTGACTGATATTCTGAATCCATTCGATGAAAGTTACAAAAGAACCGTTATCGTTACCACTATCGATGCGAACGAATCTCCTACACCACTAGTCACTACAGCATCAATCGCCTACTGCAACCTTCACAACGAAGGAAATATGAACGAGCCTGCTATTAACCCCTACATGGTACCTCAACTGGCCCATCCGAACTCTTTCGCCAGTCAGTATTGCAACGATGCTGAACTTTCACACTACGGCGACAATGTTCGTCAGAACGCAGTAGGGTGGTATGGACCGTCCCTGACCCACGCTTCGCAAGTGAGTGTCAGTGATTCACATTGTATTTTTAATCTTAAATGTAGCATCATTTTCAAATGCGTATAGTGAAAAAGTAAACAAAAAAATACACCCAAGCATCAAAGATTCATGTTCTCTGATAAATTAAGTCTTTAGTTTAATTTCTCTTAAAAGTTATAATTTAAACCGTAATTCCATACTGATAGTCATTCTTTAAAATTCATGTCAACCCACTGTTCTCACATTATGTGGCGAAAACCCAAAATATGTATCCAATAGTACGTAAATAAATGGGTATCGGTAAGGAATTCAGTAATCAGATTGTAATTCGGTATTGCATGTACATAAACTACATCTACAATTAACATAAACCAGTTCACTAGGTCTTACCGTTTCTGTTGGGTTTGATCTAAAAGGGACCTCAAACCAAATGCTCGCCCTTTCAGCCGTGGGG
Source organism: Tachypleus tridentatus (assembly GCF_004210375.1). NCBI lineage: Eukaryota > Metazoa > Arthropoda > Merostomata > Xiphosura > Limulidae > Tachypleus > Tachypleus tridentatus. The sequence goes on from NC_134825.1 coordinate 69,785,048, forward strand.
GTGTTATAATGTTACGGTCAATCCCACTATTCTTTGGTAAAAGAGTAGCCCAAGAGTTGGCGGTAGGTGGTGATGACTAGCTACCTTCTATTTAGTCTTGTACTGCTAAATTAGGGACGGCTAGCGCAAATAGCCCTCAAGTAGCTTTGCGCGAAATTCAAAACAAACAAACATAAGATATACAGGTTATTTTACCGAAAGGGATAACCATAGTTCCTCAAACCTTTTTCGTTATTTATAGTAGTCACCAAGCCGATTGTTTTATAATTATGTATCACTTCCTTTGATGTACATGTATAAAATAAATCACATGTGATCATAGAGTTAGGAGTGTCTTATTTTTATTGGTTGAAGGTATTTAGTTTATGAGCTATATACTATGAATATTATAATTTTTTAAAATTAATTATTTAGATAATTACTGCTTTCGTGGGTTATATCTAAACTCTAATAAGGAGACACATATATACTGCATGAAGAACATTGAAATAACTTGCATCTTTAAGTACATTTCATAAGTTCCCTGTCTTCTTTATCTATGTATGGTATAGAAACCACAGCCTGTATAAATGCAGTGATGATCGACGGTAGCGAATCAGAACTACTTTTCAGAACTGCATGAAGAACATTGAAATAACTTGCATCTTTAAGTACATTTCATAAGTTCCCTGGCTTCTTTATCTTTGTATGGTATAGAAACCACAGCCTGTATAAATGCAGTGATGATCGACGGTAGCGAATCAGAACTACTTTTGACCTTATTTGGCGTTTCCTACGTGGTTTGATGCCACCAGCAATTGATCACTTTTAGGAAAGGCATTTAACAGCCCTTACCGAGGAAAAATATTCGTACTGTAAGATAGTAAAGATGTATTCAGGTTGGGTATTTAAAATTTACTAAACTAGGAAAATCATCATATAAATAGTATTGAAAACAAAGGAATGCGAATCAAGTTGAGGAACCGGACAGTTGAGAATAAGATCTGAAAGATGTCTCAACCCACGAGCGCTAAGTAAACTGCAGCGTCTTGTAACACGTAAGTATCCACGAACATAAAAGTCAGCGGCAAATGTCGTCCGTGTATTCCAGGTAATATAACGCAACATAATCTAGTATAACTTCACCAAGATAAGGTTTTCAGTCAAACCTCAAACAGTTGAAGAAAGAAACAGCTATTCATGCTATTCTAAACGAAAACAGATCGATCAAGTGGTTGGACGCAGCACGATGAATGTCTTTACGATTAGTGTTTTGAAACAAGCGCTGTAGGTCATTCTCCAACGTTAGATGGATTATGAAAAGCAGTGAGGGAGGAGTAGTGCGTTTTTGGTATAACATTCTCATAAAGGTGTATTTTGCAATAGTAACTGCGCTGCAAGGCTATTGTAAACGTAAGACAGAGTATGATCGGACATAACAACGCCGACTATAACAAGGTTATGCAGTTAGAAAATCGATTGTAACATAAAGAACTCTATACATGAGAGTACACTAGTTTGTTACAATTACTTAGACAGAAAGCAATGGAAGTGAGTTTACCTTAAATACATCTAAGTGTCAAATGTATAGTAGTCTGCAAACTAGAAAAGGAAAAAACAAAGTGAATGTATGGAAAGTGTACTCGTACAAAACAAATATTGAACGTGAGACTAGTCCGGCGCTCAGAGTCGCACGAATATAAAAGTGACACAAGTTATTTGTAATCGTATTAAATCGTTGAAATTTGGTATAAATTTTACGACAAAGTTCAGTTATAACTGAAAATAATCTAGTTTTTTGACAAGCCTCCACTGTCTTTAATTAAGAAAAGTTGTAGGTAAGTCGTCTTTGTTTCTACCTAGAATATCTCGGTCTTCTTTTCGACACAGCGAGAGAAGTTTGTTTGTTTGATTGTTAATTTCGCGCAAAGCTACACGAGGCCTATCTGCGCCAGCTGTCCCTAATTTAGCATGTAAGGTTAGAGGAAAGGCAGCTAGTCATCACCGCCTACCGCCGACTTTTGAGCTACTCTTTTCCAACGAATAGTGAATCTGATCGTCGCGTATAACGCCCCCACGGCTGAAAGGACGAGCTGTTTGGTATGACGAGGATTAAATGCCGGCGGCCCTCAGATTATGAGTCGAGTGCCTTAGCCATCTGGTCATGCCGTGCTCTGTCGAGAGAAGTACATCCAGAAAGACGAGCTAAGTTAACCTCTAGTTTTGCCAGTTTAGTAACTACACACTTTTGTTCGAATATTGTAGAGCAGAAAAAGGTATTCGTTGTTGAAAATCAAGAGGTGTTATATCACAAAAAAATAAGTAAATTATCACAACTATCCTTTGAAGTTTCTAAAAACAAACGATATTTCCTGTCCAACAAAGATTTTTGTCAGCCTTTGGCGTGGTTTGGCGACGTGATTTTTCAAAGACGAAAAAAATGTTCCTTTACGTTGCAGTAGCATCAAAACTATGATTTCTCAATATCTTAGGCTTATGTTTGGTTTCCAGAAACTGTTCTCCAGCATTCAAAATCAAAGTTAAGCTACTGTGGTCACCAATGGTTTAAAATTTCGTCTGTCTTTTGTTTGAAACCATTTTTTTTTTGAAAGCATAATATTGTCCTGCTCTCGAAAATTGTTTATTATTTGCAAGACTCCATTTTTAACACAATTTACTATTATAAGAAAGCATAATATTGTCCTGCCCTCGAAAATTGTTTATTATTTGCAAGACTCCATTTTTAACACAATTTTGTGTAATGTATATGGTTATAAGTAATTGTAGTAAGGTTCTCACGGTCCGATCAGGTATTAATCGTTGTCACGGTTGGTAGCCTATATGATCATCTTCAAACACAAACGTCATGCAAAAGTAGTCCACATCTTCCAGACAACATAATCAAGAAGGATCTCTATCTAGAAAAATGACATAATTTCTGGGTACACAAGTTGCTTTTATGACATATCCTTTCAATCGTGGCCTTCCTCAAGCTATTCCCTACGGGGACATTCTGGACAAATCATTCATTTGTGCGATCCGACTGTTAAAATGGCGCTGAGAAACTATCATCCTCATAAGCTAGATGGGTTATGAAAGGTATAAAAGGAAGACTGGTGTGCTTTGGATATGATAGCCTTTAAATTGAAGCTACCCTGGAGGGCAAGATGGACGATCGACAGATAAAACATTACTGAATATGGCTACTCTTTTAACTACGAATAGAGGGATTGACCATCATATTTTAAGGTTTTTATGGCTAAATATGCGAGCAAGTCTGGTGAGACGGGTATTTGAAACCGCGACCCTCACATTATAATCTGAGTCAAGCGTCCTAACTACCTCACCATGCTGAAACCCTTTACTGTCCTAACATTTATTGTTCATTTAGGGAATGAAAAAAAATAAGCTATTACGTAACCTCAAAAACTTAGCTCATTAACAATTCCTAGAACGTGGATTATATAATATAACAGGCGCAACAGTTACTTTTATCTTGAATAATTAGTCACTATTTGTGTTTATGTAATATAAATATCTAAATATACAGACAAAACATTTTGCTAAAAGAAATATTTGCATTTTTCTTAAAATTCATGAAAATTAGTTTTGCTTCTTGTTTGCGCTGGTAAACTAATATTATATATTTCTTTTTTAAATATAATAAGTATATTTTTTATGTGGATGCTGAAGTATGGTTACAGTAATTAAATTTAAAAAGAATGGTTATATTGGTTCATATGTATATATATATATATATATGATATCGTAAACTTAGTTTAACTTAATAATAGTCAATGTTTTCAACATCAAAAACATCCCAAGTACTTTCTTGATTATGTATGTATCCATTAAAATAAGCCAACAGTTATATGAATTACATAACCATATTCTTTTGTTTCTTTTTGCAGTGATTAGACATCAAATACGATCTGGAAGATGAATCAAAATCAAAACAGTCTGAAAATCTTACTTAGCTTACATAAGCCTACTCAACCTTTCAACAACACTGTATTATGTTAATATAATTACTATATTTTAGTTCGTGCTTTATATTGCAAACCTGTTACTTGACTTTAATAATTGGAACAGTAATTATGAAGTTTATAACTTTGTTTATAGTTGTATGAAACAGTAATCATGATATTAATAACTCTATAGTTGTATGGAACAGCAATAATAGTATTAATAACTTTGATTGTAATTGTACGAAACAGTAATCATCATATTAATAACTTTGATTGTAGTTTTATAGAACAATAATAATTATGTTTAATAAGTTTGATTCTATTTGTATGGAAGAGTAATCATGATATTAATAACTTTGATTGTGGTTGAGTAGAAGAGCAGTTATTACGCAATTGAAATGAAAAACAAGATTCCAATAAACAAGTTTCTTTCGTTAGAGTAAATATTGTACTTCTCTTTCTGTTAGTTTCCCGTTTGATTGGCTCACCTCCCATGTCCAACATGTCGACCTTCAATACGTGCAGTGTGGTTACAACATCTGAAACCAAGGCTGTCCAGTTTCCTCTATCACAACGACGTAAGAGACGAGTGCTGTTTACTAAAGCCCAGGTGTATGAACTGGAACGTCGCTTCAAGCAGCAAAACTACCTTTCTGCTCCAGAGCGAGAACACCTGGCTAACTTGATCCGTCTAACCCCTAATCAGGTTAAAATTTGGTTCCAGAATCACCGATACAAGTGCAAGAGACAGGCTAAAGAGAAGTCTATGACCGAGCACGAAACTCAACAGTCACAGCAATATGCCATAAGAAAAGTCGCTGTGCCCGTGTTAGTTAAGGACGGCAAACCCTTTACAACCAGCTCGGGACACCACCAAAGAATTGCACCAGTTAACAACAGAACTAGCAGTAACATGATTGTACCAGTTAACAACAGAACTAGCAGTAACATGATTGTACCAGTTAACAACAGAACTAGCAGTAACATGATTGCACCAAAGTTACGTTTATCCGACCCACATCAATTTCAGACTATTCTTGAAGGTTCTCCAGATCTGATCGAGCCGTGTGCACAAAAGGCTGTAATTAATAACAATTCCCACTCATTCTCACAATCTGCAGGGGTCTGCGGTCAACTCCTTGGTCCCCACAGTAGGCTAGACCTTGGTTCTGGACTGACTATGTCAAACAGTAACGTCTGTCAGACCTACCTTCAGATTGAAGGTAGAACGTGGTAATCATGGTTAATATTACTGACTGATCTTTGGTGGCTCTTTATTCCTTATAAGAAGAGCCAGTACTGTCGCAGTTATACATGTATACAAAAAATAGATTGTAAACATAAAACATTTCGAAAACCTTTATCATATTGGTTCTAAACTAGCTCTGAACGTGTGAACAACAAGACGAGCTTACGATATTTACCCGTACGAGTAAGGAGCAGCAGGAGATGCTATACAATATTTGTTCCTGTGTTTAAGGTTCATCTAGGAATGATTTACAATGTTTATCTCTGAATATAAGGAGTAGAAGGGTTACTCTATAGTTCTGATGAACAGGATAATGAAAAGCACGAGACTGAACTGACAGAGTAGCAGCTGTAGTGTCAGCCGAACATGTGAACATCTGTAATGTAAAGGTAAAAAAGTGTGAGGTCTAAAGAACAGATGTATTTTGTGCATTTTGATATGTATCTCCAGTTCACTTGAAGTTTATTTTAGACGTATATTTCCAATGCTGTACACGTATCTGAACATGAATTACATACTTGGGTTCATAAAGTGTCTCTGTATTCAATATGCGGTGTGATGGTTGGTTGGTTTGTTCGTTTTTTATTTTTTCCAGTTTTTATACAATATTATACAATACTGTCACGAGATATCTCAGTTTCACGCATAGTAGGTATATAAATATGACATTTTATACAGTATTAACATTAAACTTGCTGCCACAAGATATCCCGGTATGAAATACACCAGACATACAGACATGGAAATATGTACAGTATTAACATTAAACTTACTGCCACAAGATATCCCGGTATGAAACACACCAGACATACAGACATGGCAATTTGTACAGTATTAACATTGAACTTACTGCCACAAGATATCCCGGTATGAAACACGCCAGACATATAGACATGGCAATTTGTACAGTATTAACATTAAACTTGCTGCCACAAGATTTTTCAGTACGAAACACGAGACATATAAATATAACATTTTAGGTACTGATTCTCTGAGTCACGACCGATTGAGCTATAATGTTGTATGTTTAAGACATACTTTTCTAGTTCCTAATGATTTTCTGAATCATAACAGATTGAGCTATCCAGTAATATGTTTAAGACATACTTTTATTATTCTTACTGATTCTCTGAGTAACGACCGATTGAGCTATACTGTAGTATGTTTAAGACATACTTTTCTTGTTCCTAATGATTCTCTGAGTCACGACCGATTGTCCATGTACATTATTAATATGTACTCAGCAAATATCATCTTTATTTTTATGGGATTACAGTAACGTACGCCTTGATTTGTCACAGTTGGTTTTGTGTGAAAAGCACGTTCATGTGTATTTGAAATATTAAGATGTGTGAAAGACACGTACATGTGTGTCTGAAGTGATGACCGGAACAGTTAAAAATATAATTGTTTGAGAGTTACCTTGAAAAAAATCAAAAAAAATCAAACTTTAATATCTGTAAAACCAAATTATTTAGACTGTAGAGGTGAAACTTGGCATAATAATGATTTTATAAAAAGGCCCGGCATGGTCAGATAGTTAAGGCACTCGACTCATAATCCGAGGGTTGCGGGTTCGAATTCCCGTCATACAAAACATGTTCGCCCTTTTAGCCATGGGGGCGTTATAATTTGACGTTAAATCCCACTATTCGTTTGTAAAAGAGTAGCTCAAGAGTCGGCAATTGGTGGTGATGACTAGCTGCCATCCCTCTAGTCTTGCACTACAAAATTAGGGACGGCTAAGCAGATAGCCCTCGTGTAGCTTTGCGCGAAATTCAAAAACAAAAGAAATTTCATAAAACATTAACGACATATATATGATTTACGTTAACATAAAAAGGTTTATATGACTTATAATATCAAACTGATAATAGAAATTGTTTAGGATACAGCTAGTTTAAAAACTGCATATGTACTAATATATGACTGTTTTTATTATTGATGACTAACACCTTTGGTTCTTTAGTACTTCATCTTCTCGATGTTTTGGTCAAAGCTATGTGTAAATTTTAAAATACGTATTAATTTCTTAAACTAGAAGTATTATATATAATCATATTAACCTATCAGCTCATGGTATTTTGTGCTAATGGCACGAGAAACTCAGAGAAGATGAAAACAAAATGCAACTCATAAAATTATTCCGGTATACACTATCGCCACATATAAGTCGCCACATCCTAGCGTCAGTCATTAAAACTAATTTGATACCTATTCTTATTAGAGTTTAAAATAACGACTCGTAGAATGTTTATCTCGTACAATAGAGTCGTTTCATGTTCTGTGGACGTTTCATATTGTAAAGAATCAGTTCGTAAATGCAACACATATTTCGTAAACAATTACAGTATTATTTTGAATTTAAGACGCCCACTATTTTAACACACATCTCACTTTTAAAAAGCGATTTTCAGGAAATATAATTGGATGATAATTAGCAAGGAGTGAATATGTTTTAAAATAGTTTATTAACGAATCAAAAATAATGTTAATAATGTATTTAAAATAAAATATAGTTAACTTAAATAAAATATACAGGAAATTTAAAATTCGCATTACAATAATGTTTCTTCCTGCTTTCTTTATTTAATCAGGATGATATTACAATGTTTCTTCTGACTCACTGTTATATTCTGAAGTTGAAGCATCTTCATCATTTGTTCCAACAAATGTCATCTTGCGTTCCATCTTTCGCATCTTCAAAATCTGATGGCAATTTTTGACTAATTATTGTACTTCTCTTTTCATAAATTTCTCACACCAGTTACAACTAGCCTTGAAAGAAATACCACTATTCCCTGCTCATTCTTTTGCTTTTAACATTAAGACTTCTCTCGTTACAGGCAGTCCTTTATTTCGTAACTCTGAAATACTTTAAAACAGCGGCATCAATTTCAGGATGTCTTCCTTTTTTGGGTGCCAGAAACTGACTTTGCAATTTTCCTGCAAGAAAACAACTTGGTTTTCACACCACGTTAACGATGTACACTTGCCTCTCTCACTGTACACGTTTTACCTGCTGCGCGACTGCCAATCTGTTCGGTGTAGAAAACAGCTTTTCTTTTAAATTTGGTATCGTACGTAAAACGCTTTTCCATGGGTAAAAAACGCGCTAAAAATAAAAAAAACACAATAAAATAGCGTCTGTACAACATGAAAGTCAGACAAAGACTGAGGACAACAATATTCAATTATACTGTTAGAGGCGCTGTCATCGGCAAATTTGACGTTTTGTACGTGTTTCGTTTAGTCTTTCTAAGCTAATTTTTGTTCGAGGAAAATGATGTTTTTGAAACTTTCAAAGAGTGAAAAGTTATACCTCGAATTTAAGACGAACCCTAATTTTCAGTTCGGAAAAATGTGAAAAAAGGTGCGTCTTAAATTCGAAGTAATACAGTATACCATATATATATTTCCAAAATGATAATACACTTATCATATTATATTTATATTCCGCATAGTACAACTGAACTATGCCAAGTATATATTTCATATTTCGAAGACTTATCTTGCACTGTATTTTTTATATATTGTTAGTTACTTCATATTTAATGAGAATGAAGTTGTGATTTCAAACTGAAGGAAATAAGTATTAATATGAACCACTTGAAAAAGAACCATCTTTCAAACAGAATGAAATCATAGACGTCTACGAGGTGAAACCTTTTAAATTTTATATAATTACTTAGTTTGTTTAGTGTTACCTCTCAGTAAAGTACTAAATTATTTTATACGTCTACGAGGAAAAATATTACAACTGTTATATAACAGTGTTCTAAATCATCTTTCAGCGAAGTATTAAATAATTTGATATATTTACGACATGCAATTTTCTTGTTTATGTACTCACATCAGATTATTCAAATCTTCTTGAAATAGTTTAATGTGCAGCTTATAATGTAAATGATTGATATATATATATGTGTGTGTGTGTATATTATCTTTAAAACTAGTGTTATTAGTGTGCAGCTTGTTTATTATGACGTAATTTTCAAATGTCAACAGAATTAACCTCAAACGGTTGAGAGTAAAATATTCAGCATGAAAAGAGCTATTATTATTTCTCATAACTATTTGATAACATTTTGCAATAAGTCTGTATATGCAGTCATATTTCTGCAAAAGCTTATAACACCTGCAGTAAGCACATACTTTTTTATAGAAGACACACAACGCGTGGTGGCTTCATAAGCAGTCGTTTCTCTGTCCTAAAACAGAAAAACATGTCTTAAACATACTACATTATAGCTCAATCGGTCGTGACTCAGAGAATCAGTAGGAACCAGAAAAGTTTGTCTTAAACATACTACAGTATAGCTCAATCTGTTATGACTTAGAGAATCATTAGGAACCTGGATGGCAAGTCTTTTAAACATCACCGGTTAACATTATTACTTACTCTGGAGGTACTAGAAAAACATTTTAGATGTATTGTATACTGATGTAGTAGTTCAGATAAGATATGGAGTGCATTTGACAAGACTAATCTTCATCTGCACAAAGGCATCGAGAATATAACATTATATTAGGTAGAGTGCTATTTAAAACATAATTATTTTAAACAATGTATTCCTACACCGAAAATTACCAATAACATCTGCTGTTGACCAATAAGATCCATTTAACCGTAGGTTAAATGCAGCAACATTACACACATAAAACCAAATTTGTTACATTAACCTCATAACAATTCTTTGAGGAATGTAGTCGTTCAGAAGGATCGTTATTGGTCTATTTCATGACATTAAATGTACTTTCAGCTGCAGAAGTGTTTCATCCTGATATTCACTTTTGTTGAGGGGGGGTCACATATACAGCTTTTTGTTATTTACATCTAAATATAAATATTTGAAATAACTAACATATACATAAAATATTTTTTATAGAACGTAACACTTTGTCACGGAACAGTTTATTCATTCACTTAATGGTTCTGGGTGATGATAAATTAAAAACTAATGGCACATCTGTAATATATATATATATATATACACCAGAATTATGAAAGAAGGAGAGGCAATGCGATCAAATGTACAGGTTTGGAAACTGTTGACAGTTTTGTACTTAGTTTCACGTTCTTCGTCTAGGGAACAACTAAATAGAATCTAGTCACCGCTCTGCAGCCAGACTCCTCCCTTGGATGAGAACTCTAGGGAACAACTAGGTAGAATCTAGTCACCGCCCCACAGCCAGAATCCTCCCTTGGATGAGAACTCTAGGGAACAACTAGGTAGAATCTAGTCACCGCCCCGCAGCCATCACTCGGTTGCCTCTTTTACCGTGCAGGAGTGATGTGTGAATACTTGTGGTGAGCTACCGTGCTTCTCTCTGTGTGAGTAATAGCCTCTTAATGAATTTTATGCATTTAATACATGGGTATATATATATATATACACACACACGTATATATCTTTGAACCAATGAATCACAAATTTATTAGAATCGAGTCTATGTTTTATCTTGTATCAGTTAGCACAGAACTAACCCTCTCTTTATATATTTTTATATTTACATTTAACGATTTTGGAATTGCATGATTTTTAATGAGGATAGTGTTATTATCTACCATGCTGTACGGTATTGGTAAGTATAGTGTCACTAATTTTAATTATTAGTCATACTTTTGTCGTTCTTCAATTGGTTCCCAAAGAAACTACATGAATATTCCCCGTGTGAAACAATAAAACATGGAAACGTTCTAACATTGAATGAATATGGTTTTATAAAGTATAGAAATATTTCTGTTAAAACAACCTGTTGTAAAGTGTATCAAGGTAAGTTTTACAACACGAAACAAAATAAATTAGGTAAAAAAAATATCTTCCATCAATCTTCAAGCACTTCAGTCATCTTTAAAATGTACCGGTAAACAATAAAACATATTACTGGTTAGAGCGGATAATACTCAAAACTTCGCCATCTTAAAACAAATTTTATGATGAATGTTAAATAAGACAACTAGTTAGGGCATATTTTTTTAACTCTTGCTATGGGTTTAAAAATAGGTTATTGTTTATTGTATATCTCTTAACTTTCTGCTAACGTTAAAATTATTTTGATAAACAGTCCTGAAAATGATTTTGATGAGCCTAAACGAGGATTAACGTGTAATGTATACATTTTGAAATATTTGCCATCTCTAAAAGTAGGGCTCATTAATTTATATTCGAACCATGATTATTACCTTTAAAACGGGTTTGACTAGCATCAAACAGGGCTATTGGTTCGACTATATTCTCCAACTGTTTTTATTTCTTAAAACGGGTTTGACTAGCATCAAACAGGACTATTGGTTCGACTATATTCTCCAACTGTTTTTATTTCTTAAAACGGTCTTTACGAGATTAAATCCAGGAATACTGGATTGTGTACATTCTCAGATTTTCGTAATAATTAAAACAACACTGATGAGCTTAAAACAAGATTACGTAGCTGAAATATATTCCACAAAGATTTCCACGCCTTAAAAAGGTTTTCTTAAGCTTAAAACAAGATTATTGGTTCGTATATATTATCCATATATAGAGAAATATCGTTGGTTAATGTAGGGGTTCCCAAACTTTCTCAACATGAGGTCTCTCAGAACATTTTTCATCTTGACTGTGGCCTCACACGAAATGAATCTGTTGTTAAAGACTATGTTAGTAATATTGTGGATACAGTATATTTGCCTCGCTACGACAGATTTCTGCGGCCGTTTTTGTAGAACTTCTAGTGTAACGCATATCTCAGGATGTTTTCCATCATTAAAACGCTCTTAACGAGCTTACAATGACATTGCTAGTTAGGATATGTTCCCAACATTTTTGAAACAGGAAAATGATTTTTTAAATATATTCTCAAACTCTTTGCCATATTTTAAACGTTTTTAACGAAACTAAAACATTATTAGTTATTGTATATCCCTAATATGTTTTACCACTTACCGCTTTTGATGAACGTAAAACAGTATTATGGGTCAGTACACAGTTTCTAAAATTATTGCTGTCCTTAAAACGGTTACTGATTTGCGTATATATTCGAGACTTTTGAAAGAGTTTTGATGTGTATAACAAACATTTGCTATAACAGAAATTCTCGTAATACCCATATGACAAAAGTAAACAATAATGTAATTCGTTTTACGTTGTAACTTAATTATATAATTTAAATTATTAGACGACATGTATTTTTTTTTACTATGTGTATAAATTATCCGAAGCTGTTATTTTCGTAACAAATAACTTGCGTTAGTTTTTAAACATTCAACGAAATAAAATAAAAACAAGGAAATATTTCTATACGTTTTTTCAGTTGGTTTTTTTAATTTCGCACAAAGCTATTCGAGGGCTATCTGTGCTAGCCGTCCCTAATTTAGTAGTGTAAGACTAGAGTGAAGGCAGCTAGTCATCACTACCCACCGCCAACTCTTGGGCTACTCTTTAAACAACGAATAGTGGGACTGACCGTCACATTATAACGTTCCTACGGCTGAAAGGGCGAGCATGTTTGGCGCAACGGGAATGCGAACCCGCGACCCTCGGATTACGAGTCGCACGCCTTAACACGCTTGGCCATGCCGGGCACTCTATTTATATAATTAATTTTTAAAAATACATACGAATATTATGCAACATTATACTGATTGCAATATATAAATTTTGGGAGTATTAGTTGGTATATTTGATAGATATTACATGTGTCTAATGAAATATATGCCTGAAGGTTTAATTTGGCTTGTTTTTGTTTCTGGAAGTTAATTAGTTGCTTTTTAGGATCGATACCATTTGTTTGACTAATAACATAAAAATAGTATTCAGTTGTTTATTAAATGACAAACCCTAGCATTAACTGCTTCTAGATACAAGTTCGTTAAAAACGTTTAGAAGTTTAAGAAATTAAGGAGAGATTGTTTGTTGTGGAACGCAAGGGTACACAATGGTCCATATCTGTTGTGCTCACTTTAGGAATATAACTCTAAATATTAGTGTTATAAGCCCTTAAAGATTGAAGCTGAAACACAGAGAGATTATAAAAGGAGAGACAATATATTTATTGATCCATGCATACTGGTTGTTTATAGTTAATTAAAGACAACAGTTAGAAACAACAAAAGTGTAGAAATAACAAAATCAACACAAAATCTTGAATTTAACCTAATAAACCTTTTTTTTTTTAAAACTATGTTAAAAACAAATCTAAATGAAACAAAGTTGGTTTGTTGAGTAGCCATTGTTCTAAAACTCGAAGAGTTGAAAAAAGTTTTTGAGAACAACCGTCTCTGGATAAATTAAGAAGTATCAAGTTGGTCTATTAAGAACAATTGGTTTCTTTAATATTGAATGTTCCTTAGGCTGTGAGAATACGATAAATTCAAGTTGTTTAGTTATAAAAAAATAACTCGGTTGCCTCTTTTACCGTGCAGGAGTGATGTGTGAATACTTGTGGTGAGCTACCGTGCTTCTCTCTGTGTGAGTAATAGCCTCTTAATGAATTTTATGCATTTAATACATGGGTATATATATATACACACTCACGTATATATCTTTAAACCAATGAATCACAAATTGATTAGAATCGAGTCTATGTTTTATCTTGTATCAGTTAGCACAGAACTAACCCTCTCTTTATATATTTTTATATTTACATTTAACGATTTTGGAATTGCATGATTTTTAATGAGGATAGTGTTACTATCTACCATGCTGTACGGTATTGGTAAGTATAGTGTCACTAATTTCTAATTATTAGTCATACTTTTGTCGTTCTTCAATTGGTTCCCAAAGAAACTACATGAATATTCCCCGTGTGAAACAATAAAACATGGAAACGTTCTAACATTGAATGAATATGGTTTTATAAAGTATAGAAATATTTCTGTTAAAACAACCTGTTGTAAAGTGTATCAAGGTAAGTTTTTCAACACGAAACAAAATAAATTAGGTAAAAAAAATATCTTCCATCAATCTTCAAGCACTTCAGTCATCTTTAAAATGTACCGGTAAACAATAAAACATATTACTGGTTAGAGCGGATAATACTCAAAACTTCGCCATCTTAAAACAAATTTTATGATGAATGTTAAATAAGACAACTAGTTAGCGCATATTTTTTTAACTCTTGCTATGGGTTTAAAAATAGGTTATTGTTTATTGTATATCTCTTAACTTTCTGCTAACGTTAAAATTATTTTGATAAACAGTCCTGAAAATGATTTTGATGAGCCTAAACGAGGATTAACGTGTAATGTATACATTTTGAAATATTTGCCATCTCTAAAAGTAGGGCTCATTAATTTATATTCGCACCATGATTATTACCTTTAAAACGGGTTTGACTAGCATTAAACAGGACTATTGGTTCGACTATATTCTCCAACTGTTTTTATTTCTTAAAACGGTTTTTACGAGATTAAATCCAGGAATACTGGATTGTGTACATTCTCAGATTTTCGTAATAATTAAAACAACACTGATGAGCTTAAAACAAGATTACGTAGCTGAAATATATTCCACAAAGATTTCCACGCCTTAAAAAGGTTTTCTTAAGCTTAAAACAAGATTATTGGTTCGTATATATTATCCATATATAGAGAAATATCGTTGGTTAATGTAGGGGTTCCCAAACTTTCTCAACATGAGGTCTCTCAGAACATTTTTCATCTTGACTGTGGCCTCACACGAAATGAATCTGTTGTTAAAGACTATGTTAGTAATATTGTGGATACAGTATATTTGCCTCGCTACGACAGATTTCTGCGGCCGTTTTTGTAGAACTTCTAGTGTAACGCATATCTCAGGATGTTTTCCATCATTAAAACGCTCTTAACGAGCTTACAATGACATTGCTAGTTAGGATATGTTCCCAACATTTTTGAAACAGGAAAATGATTTTTTAAATATATTCTCAAACTCTTTGCCATATTTTAAACGTTTTTAACGAAACTAAAACATTATTAGTTATTGTATATCCCTAATATGTTTTACCACTTACCGCTTTTGATGAACGTAAAACAGTATTATGGGTCAGTACACAGTTTCTAAAATTATTGCTGTCCTTAAAACGGTTACTGATTTGCGTATATATTCGAGACTTTTGAAAGAGTTTTGATGTGTATAACAAACATTTGCTATAACAGAAATTCTCGTAATACCCATATGACAAAAGTAAACAATAATGTAATTCGTTTTACGTTGTAACTTAATTATATAATTTAAATTATTAGACGACATGTATTTTTTTTACTATGTGTATAAATTATCCGAAGCTGTTATTTTCGTAACAAATAACTTGCGTTAGTTTTAAACATTCAACGAAATAAAATAAAACAAGGAAATATTTCTATACGTTTTTCAGTTGGTTTTTTAATTTCGCACAAAGCTATTCGAGGGCTATCTGTGCTAGCCGTCCCTAATTTAGTAGTGTAAGACTAGAGTGAAGGCAGCTAGTCATCACTACCCACCGCCAACTCTTGGGCTACTCTTTAAACAACGAATAGTGGGACTGACCGTCACATTATAACGTTCCTACGGCTGAAAGGGCGAGCATGTTTGGCGCAACGGGAATGCGAACCCGCGACCCTCGGATTACGAGTCGCACGCCTTAACACGCTTGGCCATGCCGGGCACTCTATTTATATAATTAATTTTAAAAATACATACGAATATTATGCAACATTATACTGATTGCAATATATAAATTTTGGGAGTATTAGTTGGTATATTTGATAGATATTACATGTGTCTAATGAAATATATGCCTGAAGGTTTAATTTGGCTTGTTTTTGTTTCTGGAAGTTAATTAGTTGCTTTTTAGGATCGATACCATTTGTTTGACTAATAACATAAAAATAGTATTCAGTTGTTTATTAAATGACAAACCCTAGCATTAACTGCTTCTAGATACAAGTTCGTTAAAAACGTTTAGAAGTTTAAGAAATTAAGGAGAGATTGTTTGTTGTGGAACGCAAGGGTACACAATGGTCCATATCTGTTGTGCTCACTTTAGGAATATAACTCTAAATATTAGTGTTATAAGCCCTTAAAGATTGAAGCTGAAACACAGAGAGATTATAAAAGGAGAGACAATATATTTATTGATCCATGCATACTGGTTGTTTATAGTTAATTAAAGACAACAGTTAGAAACAACAAAAGTGTAGAAATAACAAAATCAACACAAAATCTTGAATTTAACCTAATAAACCTTTTTTTTTTAAAACTATGTTAAAACAAATCTAAATGAAACAAAGTTGGTTTGTTGAGTAGCCATTGTTCTAAAACTCGAAGAGTTGAAAAAGTTTTGAGAACAACCGTCTCTGGATAAATTAAGAAGTATCAAGTTGGTCTATTAAGAACAATTGGTTTCTTTAATATTGAATGTTCCTTAGGCTGTGAGAATACGATAAATTCAAGTTGTTTAGTTATAAAAAAATAACTCGGTTGCCTCTTTTACCGTGCAGGAGTGATGTGTGAATACTTGTGGTGAGCTACCGTGCTTCTCTCTGTGTGAGTAATAGCCTCTTAATGAATTTTATGCATTTAATACATGGGTATATATATATACACACTCACGTATATATCTTTAAACCAATGAATCACAAATTGATTAGAATCGAGTCTATGTTTTATCTTGTATCAGTTAGCACAGAACTAACCCTCTCTTTATATATTTTTATATTTACATTTAACGATTTTGGAATTGCATGATTTTTAATGAGGATAGTGTTACTATCTACCATGCTGTACGGTATTGGTAAGTATAGTGTCACTAATTTCTAATTATTAGTCATACTTTTGTCGTTCTTCAATTGGTTCCCAAAGAAACTACATGAATATTCCCCGTGTGAAACAATAAAACATGGAAACGTTCTAACATTGAATGAATATGGTTTTATAAAGTATAGAAATATTTCTGTTAAAACAACCTGTTGTAAAGTGTATCAAGGTAAGTTTTTCAACACGAAACAAAATAAATTAGGTAAAAAAAATATCTTCCATCAATCTTCAAGCACTTCAGTCATCTTTAAAATGTACCGGTAAACAATAAAACATATTACTGGTTAGAGCGGATAATACTCAAAACTTCGCCATCTTAAAACAAATTTTATGATGAATGTTAAATAAGACAACTAGTTAGCGCATATTTTTTTAACTCTTGCTATGGGTTTAAAAATAGGTTATTGTTTATTGTATATCTCTTAACTTTCTGCTAACGTTAAAATTATTTTGATAAACAGTCCTGAAAATGATTTTGATGAGCCTAAACGAGGATTAACGTGTAATGTATACATTTTGAAATATTTGCCATCTCTAAAAGTAGGGCTCATTAATTTATATTCGCACCATGATTATTACCTTTAAAACGGGTTTGACTAGCATTAAACAGGACTATTGGTTCGACTATATTCTCCAACTGTTTTATTTCTTAAAACGGTTTTACGAGATTAAATCCAGGAATACTGGATTGTGTACATTCTCAGATTTTCGTAATAATTAAAACAACACTGATGAGCTTAAAACAAGATTACGTAGCTGAAATATATTCCACAAAGATTTCCACGCCTTAAAAGGTTTTCTTAAGCTTAAAACAAGATTATTGGTTCGTATATATTATCCATATATAGAGAAATATCGTTGGTTAATGTAGGGGTTCCCAAACTTTCTCAACATGAGGTCTCTCAGAACATTTTTCATCTTGACTGTGGCCTCACACGAAATGAATCTGTTGTTAAAGACTATGTTAGTAATATTGTGGATACAGTATATTTGCCTCGCTACGACAGATTTCTGCGGCCGTTTTTGTAGAACTTCTAGTGTAACGCGTATCTCAGGATGTTTTCCATCATTAAAACTCTCTTAACGAGCTTCCAATGACATTGCTAGTTAGGATATGTTCCCAACATTTTTGAAACAGGAAAATGATTTTTTAAATATATTCTCAAACTCTTTGCCATATTTTAAACGTTTTAACGAAACTAAAACATTATTAGTTATTGTATATCCCTAATATGTTTTACCACTTACCGCTTTTGATGAACGTGAAACAGTATTATGGGTCAGTACACAGTTTCTAAAATTATTGCTGTCCTTAAAACGGTTACTGATTTGCGTATATATTCGAGACTTTTGAAAGAGTTTTGATGTGTATAACAAACATTTTCTATAACAGAAATTCTCGTAATACCCATATGACAAAAGTAAACAATAATGTATTTTGTTTTACGTTGTAACTTAATTATATAATTTAAATTATTAGACGACATGTATTTTTTTTACTATGTGTATAAATTATCCGAAGCTGTTATTTTCGTAACAAATAACTTGCGTTAGTTTTAAACATTCAACGAAATAAAATAAAAACAAGGAAATATTTCTATACGTTTTTCAGTTGGTTTTTTAATTTCGCACAAAGCTATTCGAGGGCTATCTGTGCTAGCCGTCCCTAATTTAGTAGTGTAAGACTAGAGTGAAGGCAGCTAGTCATCACTACCCACCGCCAACTCTTGGGCTACTCTTTAAACAACGAATAGTGGGACTGACCGTCACATTATAACGTTCCTACGGCTGAAAGGGCGAGCATGTTTGGCGCAACGGGAATGCGAACCCGCGACCCTCGGATTACGAGTCGCACGCCTTAACACGCTTGGCCATGCCGGGCACTCTATTTATATAATTAATTTTTAAAATACATACGAATATTATGCAACATTATACTGATTGCAATATATAAATTTTGGGAGTATTAGTTGGTATATTTGATAGATATTACATGTGTCTAATGAAATATATGCCTGAAGGTTTAATTTGGCTTGTTTTTGTTTCTGGAAGTTAATTAGTTGCTTTTTAGGATCGATACCATTTGTTTGACTAATAACATAAAAATAGTATTCAGTTGTTTATTAAATGACAAACCCTAGCATTAACTGCTTCTAGATACAAGTTCGTTAAAACGTTTAGAAGTTTAAGAAATTAAGGAGAGATTGTTTGTTGTGGAACGCAAGGGTACACAATGGTCCATATCTGTTGTGCTCACTTTAGGAATATAACTCTAAATATTAGTGTTATAAGCCCTTAAAGATTGAAGCTGAAACACAGAGAGATTATAAAAGGAGAGACAATATATTTATTGATCCATGCATACTGGTTGTTTATAGTTAATTAAAGACAACAGTTAGAAACAACAAAAGTGTAGAAATAACAAAATCAACACAAAATCTTGAATTTAACCTAATAAACCTTTTTTTTTTAAAACTATGTTAAAAACAAATCTAAATGAAACAAAGTTGGTTTGTTGAGTAGCCATTGTTCTAAAACTCGAAGAGTTGAAAAAAGTTTTTGAGAACAACCGTCTCTGGATAAATTAAGAAGTATCAAGTTGGTCTATTAAGAACAATTGGTTTCTTTAATATTGAATGTTCCTTAGGCTGTGAGAATACGATAAATTCAAGTTGTTTAGTTATAAAAAAATAACTCGGTTGCCTCTTTTACCGTGCAGGAGTGATGTGTGAATACTTGTGGTGAGCTACCGTGCTTCTCTCTGTGTGAGTAATAGCCTCTTAATGAATTTTATGCATTTAATACATGGGTATATATATATACACACTCACGTATATATCTTTAAACCAATGAATCACAAATTGATTAGAATCGAGTCTATGTTTTATCTTGTATCAGTTAGCACAGAACTAACCCTCTCTTTATATATTTTTATATTTACATTTAACGATTTTGGAATTGCATGATTTTTAATGAGGATAGTGTTACTATCTACCATGCTGTACGGTATTGGTAAGTATAGTGTCACTAATTTCTAATTATTAGTCATACTTTTGTCGTTCTTCAATTGGTTCCCAAAGAAACTACATGAATATTCCCCGTGTGAAACAATAAAACATGGAAACGTTCTAACATTGAATGAATATGGTTTTATAAAGTATAGAAATATTTCTGTTAAAACAACCTGTTGTAAAGTGTATCAAGGTAAGTTTTTCAACACGAAACAAAATAAATTAGGTAAAAAAAATATCTTCCATCAATCTTCAAGCACTTCAGTCATCTTTAAAATGTACCGGTAAACAATAAAACATATTACTGGTTAGAGCGGATAATACTCAAAACTTCGCCATCTTAAAACAAATTTTATGATGAATGTTAAATAAGACAACTAGTTAGCGCATATTTTTTTAACTCTTGCTATGGGTTTAAAAATAGGTTATTGTTTATTGTATATCTCTTAACTTTCTGCTAACGTTAAAATTATTTTGATAAACAGTCCTGAAAATGATTTTGATGAGCCTAAACGAGGATTAACGTGTAATGTATACATTTTGAAATATTTGCCATCTCTAAAAGTAGGGCTCATTAATTTATATTCGCACCATGATTATTACCTTTAAAACGGGTTTGACTAGCATTAAACAGGACTATTGGTTCGACTATATTCTCCAACTGTTTTTATTTCTTAAAACGGTTTTTACGAGATTAAATCCAGGAATACTGGATTGTGTACATTCTCAGATTTTCGTAATAATTAAAACAACACTGATGAGCTTAAAACAAGATTACGTAGCTGAAATATATTCCACAAAGATTTCCACGCCTTAAAAGGTTTTCTTAAGCTTAAAACAAGATTATTGGTTCGTATATATTATCCATATATAGAGAAATATCGTTGGTTAATGTAGGGTTCCCAAACTTTCTCAACATGAGGTCTCTCAGAACATTTTTCATCTTGACTGTGGCCTCACACGAAATGAATCTGTTGTTAAAGACTATGTTAGTAATATTGTGGATACAGTATATTTGCCTCGCTACGACAGATTTCTGCGGCCGTTTTTGTAGAACTTCTAGTGTAACGCGTATCTCAGGATGTTTTCCATCATTAAAACTCTCTTAACGAGCTTCCAATGACATTGCTAGTTAGGATATGTTCCCAACATTTTTGAAACAGGAAAATGATTTTTTAAATATATTCTCAAACTCTTTGCCATATTTTAAACGTTTTTAACGAAACTAAAACATTATTAGTTATTGTATATCCCTAATATGTTTTACCACTTACCGCTTTTGATGAACGTGAAACAGTATTATGGGTCAGTACACAGTTTCTAAAATTATTGCTGTCCTTAAAACGGTTACTGATTTGCGTATATATTCGAGACTTTTGAAAGAGTTTTGATGTGTATAACAAACATTTTCTATAACAGAAATTCTCGTAATACCCATATGACAAAAGTAAACAATAATGTATTTTGTTTTACGTTGTAACTTAATTATATAATTTAAATTATTAGACGACATGTATTTTTTTACTATGTGTATAAATTATCCGAAGCTGTTATTTTCGTAACAAATAACTTGCGTTAGTTTTTAAACATTCAACGAAATAAAATAAAAACAAGGAAATATTTCTATACGTTTTTTCAGTTGGTTTTTTTAATTTCGCACAAAGCTATTCGAGGGCTATCTGTGCTAGCCGTCCCTAATTTAGTAGTGTAAGACTAGAGTGAAGGCAGCTAGTCATCACTACCCACCGCCAACTCTTGGGCTACTCTTTAAACAACGAATAGTGGGACTGACCGTCACATTATAACGTCCCCACGGCTGAAAGGGCGAGCATGTTTGGCGCAACGGGATTGCGAACCCGCGACCCTCGGATTACGAGTCGCACGCCTTAACACGCTTGGCCATGCCGGGCACTCTATTTATATAATTAATTTTTAAAAATACATACGAATATTATGCAACATTATACTGATTGCAATATATAAATTTTGGGAGTATTAGTTGGTATATTTGATAGATATTACATGTGTCTAATGAAATATATGCCTGAAGGTTTAATTTGGCTTGTTTTTGTTTCTGGAAGTTAATTAGTTGTTCTTTAGGATCGATACCATTTGTTTGACTAATAACATAAAAATAGTATTCAGTTGTTTATTAAATGACAAACCATAGTATTAACTGCTTCTAGATACAAGTTCGTTAAAAACGTTTAGAAGTTTAAGAAATTAAGGAGAGATTGTTTGTTGTGGAACGCAAGGGTACACAATGGTCCATATCTGTTGTGCTCACTTTAGGAATATAACTCTAAATATTAGTGTTATAAGCCCTTAAAGATTGAAGCTGAAACACAGAGAGATTATAAAAGGAGAGACAAGATATTTATTGATCCATGCATACTGGTTGTTTATAGTTAATTAAAGACAACAGTTAGAAACAACAAAAGTGTAGAAATAACAAAATCAACACAAAATCTTGAATTTAACCTAATAAACCTTTTTTTTTAAACTATGTTAAAAACAAATCTCAATGAAACAAAGTTGGTTTGTTGAGTAGCCATTGTTCTAAAACTCGAAGAGTTGAAAAAAGTTTTTGAGAACAACCGTCTCTGGATAAATAAAGAAGTATCAAGTTGGTCTATTAAGAACAATTGGTTTCTTTAATATTGAATGTTCCTTAGGCTGTGAGAATACGATAAATTCAAGATGTTTAGTTATAAAAAAATAACTTTGTGCTGAGTGAATAAATGACAAATAATATCTACCCGTTGAATGTTCCTTGCTTAGTATCAGGAACATGAACCTCTTCTGTGAAAGTTGATTTGCTCTGAGAAATTAAAACAGTTAAATTTTGGTCTATTGAATACATCCTACACAGGGAGTATTTGGACTTTCAAGTTCGCCTGTTGAAAATACATTGTTCTGGAAATGAAGAAAATGACTTCACCTTGTCCTGTTGAGGAAAACAAACAAACAAAGTTCTCTAAGTATGAAACAGATTATGTATACTGCTCTAGCAGTATAATTATAACTTTAACATGGGCTACTTTAGGAATATATGGGGATTGTAATTTATCCTCTTAGAAATATATTGTTTTGAAAATACAAAGAAAACTTCGAAGCGTGCTGTGAAGAGTAGATTGCTCTAGGAATATAAAGAGAGAAAGAAATTACCATGTTCGATGTTTCCTGCTTTGTGCGTATTTCAAGCTGATTATTGGTACATGAAAGGCACTTTTAATCGATCATTTGTATAAACTTTGATCTGGAAGCACATGGAGACTTCATGATTGGCTGTTACCGAGAGTCTGTTGTGGGAATATGAAATCTAAGATTACATAGAAACTTTCAAGATAGAACGTAAAGAACAACTCACCTTAGGAGTGAACAAAATATTCATCCTAACCATTTCATGTTACTCCATTAGTTAAGAAACATGTGTTTGAAGTTTACGTTTTATGCTAGTCCAGCCATACTTCGACGGGATTTTTTTTAGCTAAGGAAAGCATGGTAGTCTACTATATTCTCTGATAGCCTATTACTAGTTACAAAACCAAGATGCTTCAACTTCAATTTAATGTTAATCTTTTGTGACAACTTAAGACCTTGGTAAAAAGAACATGTTTCAGATTTTAGATTCTTAAAGCACTAAATAAAATACACTGTTTGAGTTTTTGCTTGACATGAATAGCACAAAAATTAAAATGCCATGTTTTTAGCTTTGTTATGTTACTTAAGTGCTACTGCTACTTAACTGTGTGGGAAATCTTAAAAGGTGTAGCATTTGTTATTTAGTTTGGTACTTTAAGCTTACTTGTGTAGCACAGAATAGCACTGTGAGATTTTGTTTTTCTTTACTTTTTTGTGTGTATCAGAAAACTATATTGTTAAATCAAAATGATTTAGTTTTATCCTGTAAAAGAAAAAAAAATGCTTTCATACATTTAAAAGCGATATAATATCTTTCATAACTATCGTAATGTTTCATTCTTGAGTTTTACTGAGAAATAATAAATAGTGGAGTTCACATTCACTTTTAATTTAAAATATCCATTTTTGAAATGGCACATCGATATGTCTATGGACTTCAGATGGTTGAGACCGGATTTTGGTGCTCGTGATGGACAGAGCAAAAATAGCCCATTATGTAGCTATATACTTATCTATAAAAAAACAAAGTGTTTCAAAAAATTATTTTTTCACCAAACGTACCATGCAGTACTTTGTTGTTTTTTTAAATTGCGAATTTTTCCCCATATTATTGGTGTAGAAACACACACATACACACACTTCTGACGTACTCCTTTCAAAATGGAATTATTTTTACTAAACTTCCAATATTTAATTCAAGATCTGTAGTAAAATTTCCAGCGATATTAAATATTATTTTACTTCTTGAGAAAAGAACGTTAATACAAGGACTTGAGATATTCTTCAATTTAGAATTTTATTTTACAAAATTTAACCGATTTTAAAATTTGTTATTATTTCGTATAAGAAACATTTTTGAGTTTTAGCTTTAAAAAATGACATATTTTTCATGAAAATAGTAACGTTTAATTTTTGAGTTTTGCTAATACATAATCGGACTACGCGATTTCGCATTTATTCTGATTTAAAATATGCAGTTGTCTCGTATCTGAAAAAAAACACAATTTTCCCACCAAACTACCATATATTTTGTGATGAATTTTATTTTGATATTAAAGGCCTACTAAGATGTGTTTCATGTACGTTTTACAAAATGTAACTATTTTTCATCAAAATCGATAATAATTAAACCACGATATGTGGTGTAAATTCCCTTGTGTTAGTTATTTATATACTTCCAAAAAACGAAAGTTGGTAAAGAGGCTACAAAAAGGGAAATTGTAGTACAAAATTCATACACGTAGAGGGTTATTATAGGTTATTATTATAGCTCCTACCAAAATTTAGCCCATTATTTGTTTTGTTTTTAGTTTTAAGAGTGAAATAATGTTTTTTCATTAAAGTTTTGAGACTTAATTTTAAACGTTATGTAAGAAATAAAGGATATCGGAGATTTCACACTGAATTTTGATTTAAAATACCCAATTTTTTCCATGTTTAAGAAACAATTATTTTTCTTTTAATTGTGGGAAAGAAAATTTGTTGTTTTTTTTCTTTTAAAAGCAGTATAATATTTTTCATTAACTGTCATAATATTTCATTCTTGGAGTTTTTTAAGAAATAAAGAGAATTGGAGATTTCACGCTTAATTTTGCTTTCAAAATACTCACTTTTTGGCCAGTTTGATATAAATTCCAGTGGCACAGTGGTATGTCTGCGAACTTACAACGCTAGAATCCGGGGGCCCGGCATGGCCAAGCACGTAAGGCGTGCGACTCGTAATCCGAGGGTCGCGGGTTCGCGCCCGAGTCGCGCTAAACATGCTCGCCCTCCCAGCCGTGGGGGCGTATAATGTGACGGTCAATCCCACTATTCGTTGGTAAAAGAGTAGCCCAAGAGTTGGCGGTGGGTGGTGATGACTAGCTGCCTTCCCTCTAGTCTTACACTGCTAAATTAGGGACGGCTAGCACAGATAGCCCTCGAGTAGCTTTGTGCGAAATTCCAAAAAACAAACAAACAAAACAAACAAACTAGAATCCGGGTTTTGACACCCGTGATGAGCAGAGCACACATAGCTCTTTGTGTAGCTTTGTGCTTAACTACAAATAAACAAACAAATACATTTTAACCTCTTAAGTTGGAGTTTAAGGATTTTTGTTTGAAGCTAATGGACTCAATACAAACTTCGCGTTCGCGTGTGCCTGAGAATATTTAAAAGCTACAATATTCTAAATGCATAAAAAGTAACTGATCTTTACTAACCGATTTACTCAGTATATGATCGATCTCACTAAAATGTGTTTTCATACCACCAGTACCTTAAAGAAGATCTAAGTAAATTTGAATATGGGAGAAGTACTACGAGGTCTGTTAAAAAAATACGCGGACTGACGTCATAAAACAAAATGTACTTTATTTAGAAGTTACAGGTCTGGGACCCCTTCAAAGTACTCTCCTCCCCAACGCACACACTTATCCCAACGGTGTTTCCATTTGTTGAAACAGTCATGGTACGCTTCTTTTGTAATGTCTTCCAGCTTCTTCGTCGCATTTGCCTTAATCTCGGGAATCGTCTCAAATCTTCTTCCTTTCAAGGGTCTTTTGAGTTTGGGGAACAAGAAAAAATCGCAAGGAGCAAGGTCAGGTGAGTAGGGGGGGAGGGGAAGAACAGTGATCGACTGTTTGGCCAAAAACTCACGAGTTCTGAGGGCTGAATTTCGCAGCAACGCGTTGCATCTTCAATTTTTCGATCAAAATCTTGTAACAAGATTTATCTACTGTATAAATTGTAAATTTAGGCGTTCATTTAATGAAACCTTTCTTAAGTTATAGTAATTACACTTTACTAGTTATAAATTTAATTTATGTATTAACGGGTCTGTATTATATCAGCAACAACAGCGCCCTCTTAACTAAATGTATCTCTTGAATCAAGACCACTCCAATAGAGGGAAACACTTGACATGTGCACACTGAGGTAGCCATAACCAGGTTAAAATACATTATGTTTTCCTCTTGTTAACAAGATAACAAAAAAATTTGAATTTGGTAATGGACCACAATTTTTTTCCACAAGCATATTACATTTGACATCTGTTTTCATGAGAAGTATGGCTGACTAAAATGGAACCACGGTAATCCTATTCCACTGCAAATTTTCCAGGTCTTCTGATGCAGCTCCATTAAACATTTTGTGTCTGTATTCTGCCTACCTAAACATGGTCTTGAAAAGAGAGTTCTCGCACAATCTGAAGTTTGTAACAGGTTTTGCCATAGTGCCGTCGGTCTCGCTAGCTGTACCAGTACTCGAGCATATCTAATCTTGTAACTGGAGCAGTTAGAAATTACCAGTCTGTTCTCATGGGAAAATTGTTTTATACCAAACCGAATTGTCAAATATATGTCCCATGTGATATGACAACTATGGCGATGAATCAGTTGAAACCTAGGCTTTCTTTTAGTTATAAATTTAATGCGAGTCGGCCTCAGAAAAACTTATATAATGTTACAAGTTTCTTTATTATCTAAGGTTTGATGTCAAATTTGTTCATTTACCATAACAATTAAGTAGTTTAATTATATATTGAATGCAACTAACCAAAAGGTCATGACATGCGCAGTTTGGCCTGCTCAAATGCTAAGAATTAATCACGCATGCATCTACCTAACGCGCAATCGGTCACATAGGCACATTCTAGTTCTCTCCCAGAGCGTGAGAGTGACCAGTTTCCCATATTTTATGCTAAAGCCGGTTTTCATAGTGAAATTCGCTTATTGACTAAAGTATGAACACAAAACTAACACATCAAATATTTATAATTCTGTGAAAAGTGAAGCTGAAATATCAGAAGAGGCATTTTGTCAAAATCTCCCAAGATGAAACATGTGATAACAGATATTATTCTGAGTATATGGTATACTATGAACCAATACCACTACTGGACGCTGAGTACTGCCTATACAGGTAGTGTAACGAATACATCACTGGCCTGTAGAAAGTTCTCTTGTTTGTTTTAGAATGTACAAGTGAAACACACAAATAATTATGTTCACATAGCCCTTCTAATTTCAAACTGTGAAAACAGAGGAAAGGAAAGTAGTCAAAAATACACAACGCCAACTCTTTGGCTACTGTTGTCTGTCGAAATAGCGGTCGCTACTTGTATAGCGCATCCATTGCTTCAAATTATTGGGCGCGTTTTTGTAGCAAGCCACAATTCCTCAGATAGATTGACATGCTAACCATTTATGATGCCCTGCCAGAAAATGCTGCTCAAATGTGTGGTCCAAGAACGATTTAACTACAAAGAAACTAAAGCAAATAAAACAATGATACAAAAAAATTCGAACAAATTTCAAGGTGGAGACATAGGAGGGTAAGAATATTTCATATGTTTGTGTTAAGATTCTATAATAATAATGATAATATATATATACATAATAAAACTGATATATGTCAGCTCAACGTAATTTTCTAGTAATAACTTCACATACAACTTACACATTATTTTTTCGCTGGATGCGAACATTGCACATTGAGACAAGTACACGAGCACACCTAACTGACTTATTTAAAACTGTAAAAAAACGTTTAAGAAGAGTTTATACAACTTTGTGTTCAAATGGTTGAAAAATACAAACGCAACATAACTGATCACATTCAGAGTTTTGCTACCAAACACGTTTTTTATTTGTCCGTGTGTCAATCTAATTGGTGATTAGGAATTCTTGGCCTGGTATGGCCAAGTGCGTAAGGCGTGTGACTCGTAATCCGAGGGTCGCGGGTTCGCGCCCGCGTCGCGCTAAACATGCTCGCCCTCCCAGCCGTGGGGGCGTATAATGTGACGATCAATCCCACTATTCGTTGGTAAAAGAGTAGCCCAAGAGTTGGCGGTGGGTGGTGATGACTAGCTGCCTTCCCTCTAGTCTTACACTACTAAATTAGGGAGGGCTAGCACAGATAGCCCTCGAGTAGCTTTGTGCGAAATTCCAAAACAAACAAACAAACAAAATAGGAATTCTTAATAACACAGACTACGAGCACTCATACAGTCACTGTAACTTTGCAGTATATGTTTGGGTTTACTTGCTATATTTTTATGTGTTTGAGTGTTCTTCTTATAGCAAAGCCACATCGGGCTATCTGCTGAGCCCATCGAGGGGAATCGAACCGCTGATTTTAACGTTGTAAATCTGTAGACTTACCACTGTACTAGTAGGGGGGCAGGTATAGTTTTAATAAAATTATATTTCATCCGTCTTTTATTTTAAACATAGAATGATAGTAAGACACAACTAGCGAGACATAATAATTGTAATGGATGGAAACAGCTCTTTCAAAAGCTACAACTACTGAAATAACTAAGTATATTAATTAGTTTCAAACATTCCCAAGAATGTAGTTGCCATACAACATAAACCCTTGTGTTGATATGGTTATAGTAATACGCGCTTTCAATGAATGCTTGCCTTGTCTTAAGCCCCGCCCACATTGTCAAGTGTTGGCGACTTAATTGGCTCTTTCTTCTCTCTTGTTGCCATGTGCTCCCTCAAGTCGCTCGTAGTGAGCACAGCACAGATAGTGTGTGTGTTTTTCTTACAGCAAAGCCACATCGGGCTATCTGCTCAGCCCACCGAGGGGAATCGAACCCCTAATTTTAGCGTTGTATATCCGGAGACATACCGCTGTACTAGCGGGGAGCGAGCACAGAAAACCCGTCGTGTAGCTGGCTTAATAACAAACACACACACACAAAGTCTTCTATCGAAGAAACTAACTTAAGTTTTATCTTGTCCGGGAGAATGTAGGGTTTTATTTTTAATCTGTATTATTCCTACAGTCGGCTTTCTCTTTCACATTTTTAAATTACTGACTTGCTTTAATGGTACACTACATAATAATTAGTTCTTTGACAAGGAACAGTAATGTTAGATAGGAAGGAATGAGGCCTTAGTTTAGTGATGATAAAATATTCTGCTATTCGCCAATGTTTTTAAATTAGAGGACAAGGACAGTAGTTAAAAAAAACATTAACTCCTGCTTTACTATTTAGTGGACGACACAGAAGATTGGTTTGGTTTTCGCGCAAAGCTACTCGAGGGCTATATACGCTAGCCGTCCCTAATTTAGCAGTGTAAGACTAGAGGGAAGGAAGCTAGTCATCACCACCCACTGCCAACTCTTGGGCTACTCTTTTACCAACGAATAATGGGATTGACCCTTCACATTGTAACGCCCCCACGACTGAAAGGACGAGTATGTTTGGCGCGACGGGAATGCGAACCCGAGACCCTCAGATTACGAGTCGCACGCCTTAACACGCTTGGCCATGCCTGACACAGAAGAGTTTCAACACAATACAC
Source organism: Tachypleus tridentatus (assembly GCF_004210375.1). Taxonomy (NCBI): domain Eukaryota; kingdom Metazoa; phylum Arthropoda; class Merostomata; order Xiphosura; family Limulidae; genus Tachypleus; species Tachypleus tridentatus. The sequence goes on from NC_134825.1 coordinate 69,814,962, forward strand.
TGAATGAAGCACTCAAATAGTTTTTGATTTGTTTTTTTTTAATTTCGCGTAAAGCTACTCGAGGGCTATTTGCGCTAGCCATCCCTAATTTAGCTGTGTAAGACTAGAGGGAAGGCAGCTAGTCATCACCACCCACCGCCAAGTGTACACCCTTGTGCAAATTAATTGAAACAAATGGTCATTTTACAATATTTTCAGCATGGCGTCCGGTGTAGGTTTGCTGGACCCGCTGATTTCCTTTAATAGTCATTTTTTTCACACAGACAACGTCATTAGCTGTGTTTTGCAGTACGGTCGATCTATTTTTGGGATATATGACGAAATTTTGAAGAATATTAAATTGAAAATTATATCGAAAAAATATTATATCGAAATTGCGTTAGAAGGGCAAGGGGACCAGTCACAAAACAACTTCTTACCAACTCAATGAAGAAAAAACGGTATCAATGGGGTTTGAAATACAAGAAATACACGCAAAACAATGGAGGAAGATGTTATTCAGTGACAAGACTCATTTCTTCGTACAGGATCAAAGAAGTCTGCATGTTTGGAGATCTCCAGGTGAGAAACTTTGAGAATCTCACATCAATCAGTTCGTAAAACATAACTTGAAGAAGATGTTTTGGGGCTTTTTCAGCTTCTATGGCGTCGGAGGCTTACATATCGTAGAAGGTATGATGCGAGGACCACAGTACATCGAAGTTTTGCAGAGAAGAGTCGTTCCAGAATTGAAAAAGAGATTTCCAGATGGATCTGGCATTTTTCAGCAAAATCTGGCTCTGTGCCACACATCGAAACTTGTGAAGAAATTTATTACTACAACGCGAATAAAGGTGCTGGACTTAAATCCTATTGAAAATCGTTTGGCGATTTGTGAAGAAAGACTTCGGGGAAAATACTGTACTACGAAAGATAAGCTAATTGAAGCCATAATTGAGGTGTGGTACCGCGATCCAAAAATTAGTAAAGATTGCAGTCAACTCGTGGACTCGATGCCAAAGCGGATTAATGATCTTCTGAAAAATAAAGGCAATCATATCATATATTAATTTGTGAGTAATGTTTGGATTCTCAGAAATAAAACACAAAAAAATGAAAACGTCGTAATTTTTCGTCTTGTTTCAATTAATTTGCACAAATAGGTGTATGTATTACAATTGCAAATAGCTTAAAACTGAGTTAAATTTATAGCAACTGCCAACAAGATCGATTCATATAGTTTCTCTCTTTATTTTAATACAAATATATTTTAATATACAAACAATAATACAGTTTACAATAACGGTTATTACAAATAATGATCGATGTACAAAAGTTTTACAAACTTACAAACAGTATTGAGTCCTTTATCTGATTCAGAACTTTCTTGATATATATTTCGAGGGTTTACCTAGAACAAATTAATTTCGAGTTGTTGTACACACAGTTCACTTAACCAGGAGCGAGCTAGCTCTGTATTCTTTGTTCTTTGCTGGTTCAACGTCGAGTTTTTCCACTGATGAAATTTTGTAAAAATATTAATGTCCAAGGTGAATCCGCTGAAGTTAAATGGTTTGTAATGTTCGAAATCTATAAACGTTTCTGGTTAAATATCTGAAGCTCCCAATTAATAAGCGTTGATCACAGTTAAAGCTTCCGAGGTTTATAGTATACCAACTATAACAAACCAATAATATACACTGTCTCTTTGTTACATCTTTAGATGTGAGGAAAGTAGCTAGAAATTTCAGCTTACACAGCAATACTGATGATACACATATATTTTTTATTCTTACGCTCGAGAATTTTCTACAACTTAATGAATTTTCGGGTATTTCGTAATACAGATTTAACAATATACCTTATGCACATTTCATCATATAAATTTAACTTAAACAAACATGGACATCAAAATAGACATATATATATAATAGTAAATCCGTTACAAAAGAAATTCATTGAAAAATAAATCGTGAAATATTATCCGCATGATCACCACGAAACATTCTCCGCACACTAAACTTTGTGGATTATATAATAGCGACCCTCAACTCCTTTACGTGGCTAAACTGAGTGTATGGTGCTGCCGACTGGTGACAGATAACTTTAGTAACTTTGTCACGAAACAAGACACAAGCAAAATTGTGTAAGCAAACACTAAACAGTAAAGTCACATTCTGGCAGAATAAGTCCTTTATATACGCTTCAGTAAGCTGTAACTGTTTGTTTACACCCGGATACTTCTAATTAGTTCGATACTCCAAGATACGATGTTTACACTGGAGAGTTTAAATGATTGTAAATGCACCTCACGTTATATAATGAGGTGCAAAATAGCTAATATGTATGGATTTATCTATGTATATTTGTGATGTACTAATAAATATTAATTATGTAATAAGTAAATGACATCCAGTTTATTTAAAAATCTGGATGCATATTTACTTCAACATCACTTGTTCATCACAGCATTCTCGTGATAGCACGCACACGCACACACACATATATATTTAGATAAATGGAGAAACACACACACATCTAAAAAACATTCACTTTGAACAGAGACGATGTTCATGTTTTTATGTTCAAATAATATATTTTGTCACGTTTTAAATCATAGCTTATTAACAAACGTTTATTGTGGAGTCCATTTATTATAATTAAGAAATGAAACGATGTATTATGATATTCACAATATGAATCACATTCACTATAAGATTAACGCGTTCTCCAAGCTTTTACATTCTATCTCTAAAGATCAGGTATTTTAAAGTTTATACAAGACGTGGCTCAGGAGCATTATTGAACAAAAGGCTTAGGGAGGAGGCAGAGAAGGTTGACGTCACTTAGGTAGGTCCTTTAATTTTGCTGGGATCGGACCCTATATGATGAAGCAATATCTCACAAAAATAACCATTTGGATGATTCCAAACTTGGGAAGAGTGGCTAACCTCTCCTAGTGCCAAACTCAACTCTGTCTCTAAAATTTTATCCCAACTTATCTACAAGTCATAAATGTTACGTAGTGCCTTAGCTGTAAGACTAAGTGTTCATACCACTAAAAATCGGGTTTCAATACTCGTGGTGGCCACAGTATGGATAGCCCACACAGTGTAGCTATATGTTTATAAATCGGGTTTCGATACTCGTGGTGGCCACGGTATAGATAGTCCACACAGTGTAGCTATATGTTCATAAAAACAAATAAACAAACTTTATTCGTTTAATTAAATTGATAACTTAATTATTTCATGAAAGTTAGAGTAAATAACTGAAAAGTTAGTTCAATACTGTGTCTTGTATTGAATATATATAGTTTTATTCTTGATCGTGGAATACAGAGACATCTGAATAAAACTGTACAAACTGTTACCAATGAACGCAATTCGCCAAAATTATTACACACTCACAAAAATTCATTAAACATATTAACCAAAATAGCAAAATCTATTGTGTGTCCGTTTCTATCCAAGTACTAATAATGAGAGTGTTTTCTATTGAGAGATTGTACGAACACAGAGCTGTAACTTCCCTCATTCTCACAAAGGAATAGCAACCGCTGATTGTAAACCCACTAACATGCCCTTAGAGGTAGTCCAAATTTGTCGATATAGGTTTACGTACGTCGGGTAACTCACACGGTATATCTGGTTGACTGTGAATAATTATTAGTTTGTTGCATTTCTTAATATTCTGTGGACTTAAGATTTTCTGGCCCATTGAACCAAGACCGGAAATCTATTTACTGTCCCCTCTGACAAAGGAAACAAGTTTGGGTGAAAGGAGTAAGGAAAGGGAGCAGGTTTATACCGTCCAACGCTTTAACTGGAATATTATTGTAAGGTATAATATTTCTTTATTTAGGCGTCTGTATGATTTTATTTTGGCTAAAGAGGGCGTTTTACATCATGTGATAAGCATATGTCTTAAAAATTGAAGCATTTTTGAAAGTATATGATACGAATTGAAAAATATAAAACGTAAGCTACGCCTAAGAAATATACATAATGACTGAGTTCTCAGTTTGTTATAGAAATGAAATGTTTAATGAGTGAGCTTCTTAGTTCGTCTGCTATTTACGTTTTGTGAATACTGAGTTTGTTTTTTGACATATGTACTATAGATATGACAAAGTATTGCACGAACGAGAGAAAATTAGCAAGTAAAATTGCTGTGTTAGCGTCTACTCTGTTAGCAAGCATTAGTTATTTTGTACAATTGTAGTTCAGGAAATAAAATGCTTTTGCCATCATTAAATGAACTGAACTTCACATTTTTCTTTTTACCGAATAATCCAAAAGAACCCAACAAACTACTGTTTTTTTATTTATGAAATTCGCACAAAGCTACTCGAGGGCTATCTGCGCTAGCCGTCCCGAATTTAGCAGTGTAAGACTGGAGGGAAGGCAGCTAGTCATCACCACCCACCGCCAACTCTTGGGCTACTCTTTTACCAACGAATAGTGGGATTGAAAGTAATATTATTACGTTCCCACAGCTGAAAAGGCGAGCATGTTTGGTGGGACGGGAATTCGAACCCGCGACCCTCAGATTACGAGTCCAACGCTTTTACACACCTGGCCATGCTGGGCCAACAGACTACTAAAACTGCTACAACAGTTTCTACACTTTATGGAGAGAAAATATTATAATAAGTATGAAAGTAAACGTTTCAAGACGAAATAATTGAGTCTAGTTTTATTTTCATTGCTTGAAGATAGTTAACTCCGATTTAAGTGAAACTCATAAGAGCAGAGATTCAGTGGTGGAAAAGTGAATATTTTTTGTGACCTTGGATGGCACGATCCGTTGTGCAGCATAAGATGACCACGATAATGCTTTTCTAAAAACAGACGTTTAAGCAAACCAGTGTTTTTGTTATTTTGTTTGACACTTTATATAAAGATAATTTAACATATCTTCTTTTCCAATCTCTAGGGTAAAAGGAATCACGGTGTTGGCATTTTATCACTCCAAAAACGTGTCATCTGCGTACCCTTCCCACACTTGAGACTTAACCCTCGAAGTATTTAATTAATCCATCTCAAATTTAGATATGAAAAACACACATAACGGGGAAGTCAAGGGTTTGGTTCGGTTTGTTTTGAATTTCGCGCAAAGTTACACGAGGGCTCTTTGCGCTAGCCATCCCTAATTTGGCAGTGTAAGATTAGAGGGAAGGCAGCTATCAAAGAATTAAGTACTGTAAAAAGACTGAATCTATCGAAGAACTACTTAGTACTATTACAAGACTGAACCGTTCATAGAATTAAGTACTAATATAAGACTGAACCTATCAAGGAATTATTGAGTACTATTATAAGTCTGAATCTATCAAGGAATTACTGAGTACTATTATAAGACTGAACCGATCAAAGAATTAAGTACTAATATAAGACTGAACCTGAAAGGAATTATTGAGTACTATTATAAGACTGAACCTATCAAGGAATTACTAAGTACTATTACAAGACTAAACCTATTAAAGAATAAAGTACTATTATATGACTAATCTATCAAGGAATTACTGAGTACTATTACAAGACTGAACTTATCAAAGAATTAAGTACTATTATTAGACTGAACCTATCAAGGAATTTTTGAGCACTATTATAAGACGGAACCTATCAAGGAATTAATGAGTACTATTATATGACTGAATCTATCAAGGAATTACTGAGTATTATTACAAGACTGAACCGATCAAAGAATTAATACTGTTATAACACTGAATCTATCAAGGAATTATTGAGTACTATTATAAGACTGAACCTATCAAAGAATTAATACTGTTATAACACTGAATCTATCAAGGAATTATTGAGTACTATTATAAGACTGAACCTATCAAAGAATTAATACTGTTATAACACTGAATCTATCAAGGAATTGCTGAGTATTATTACAAGACTGAACCGATCAAAGAATTAAGTACTATTATATGACTGAACCTATCAAGGAATTATTGAGCACTATTATAAGACTGAACCTATCATGGGATTACTGAGTACTATCATAAGAATGAATCTATCAAGGAAATATTGAGTACTATTATAAGACTAAATCTATCAAGGGAATTATTGAGTACTATTATAATTCTTAATTTATCAAGGAATTACTGAGCACTATTATAAGACTAAACCATTCAAAGAATTAAGTACTATTATAAGACTGAATTTATCAAGGAATTGTTGAGTACTATTATACTTCGGTAAGTAAGCCTTGTGCTTTTCAGAACAGTTTAAACCGTTTTTGAAAGTTTTGGTATAATTGACATTGGAACTGTAAACTTTTATAACTATACGTCTATCGTGGATTTCAACTTTGAATCTATAACCTCAAGATGAATTTCGGCACACTACGCTTAACGTTATTGCATTGATTTGGAGAGACAGTTTCAACGTGGATTTGCCAAGAAAGAGTGGTTTTTGTGTATTGTGCGCCTTTGCAAATTATTGTATATAAGTTAATATTTGATATTTATGTTTTTTGTTACATAATATATACCTATAAAATACGGTAATACGGGATTATAACACATTTCATAATGATGCTCAGAATATCTTATACAGTACACTAAATAACTAATGCTGTTTTTTTATATACGAAGACGTCATAACTTTAACAACAAATACTAAAACAAACAACTGTGGGTAACATTCACACAAAAACGTATTGAAAATATAACTTAATAGTGATTTTAAATGGTATAAACTTTCTCTCTATTTATCTAAATCTCTGTTTACCTTTCTATCTTGTTTTGTATGTAACTCTTTATCTGTATGTTTATCTATCTTTTTATTTGGCCATCTCTCCAACTGTCTCTCTGTCTGCCTATTTATAGGCAGCTTAATAAATTACGGAAATTTAATTTGAGAAATAAACTATAAATAACAAGTGCGTCTTAATGCTAATTCTTATGAGGTATATTAGATTTTCACCTCTCTCATTATGTTTCTGTGCTGTCTTCCCAGTCGTCAGAACAAGATAGAATAGATATAAAAGAACCAAGAATCTTTAAAGTGAATTTGTCTTATTTCGTGACTTTCAAAAGCTATTATAATTAAAAAAAATATTTAGCTAATAAAATCAAGAAGGAACCACTAAACCTGACAACACGTGAGAAAGTTAAAAATTGATATTGAGCTAAAATGTTGTGTTACAAATGTACTCTCTTATAGCGGTTTGACTTTCATATTCGTGTTATATTTCAGCCTGTTTTTCTAGTTCTTGTTAGCTCCAACTGAAAAAAAATTGTTTAGTGGTGGTTAGTCAAGATTTAAATAGTGCTAACCTAAAACATGGAAAGTAATATATGGTATAATACGCAAAAAAGGAAAATTGTCCGTTAGTTTATCGTGTCTTATTTTAGGTTATTTAATCACTCAACCATTAAAATTGCAAGGATGAGGGCTTTTCTTCTGAATATAGAACCTGATCATAAATTTGTGTAATTAATTACACAAGTACATTAACACAAGCATAACTTATGATTATATGTTCTCACTGTAAAACATAACGTAATTGTAAGTTATCGTTCTCTGGAAACTCAGAGGAAGTTATGTTTAACGTGATCTTCTTAAATATCAGTTTATATACGTTTATTTATCTGTATCACGGTGTTTGTAAGTAAAAACTGTAAGTTCAGAAATATTTTATAAACAATAATTTGTATATGTAACCCCACGTTTCACTTTTAACTACACATTCAACTTTCAACATCATCAGTAGATTTAATGTTGTCGAACTATGTTATTAATCATTTATAATTTGTACTCTTAAACTGTTAAAGAAAAAACAGGAATCATGAAAAATAGAAAGACTGACCGTCACTATATCTTATTGCAAGAAGTAAAACAAGGTTTTTTTCTCTTAGTTACTTATCTACATTACACGGGAAAACGAACAGAATACGTTAACATTAACGAATGTAAATAATAATAACGAACAGAATACGTTTATTTTATTTGTTCGTTTGTGAATTTCGTGCAAAGCTACACAATGACTATTTACACTAGCAGTCCCTAATTTAGCAGTGTATGATTTGAGGGAAGGCAATTAGTCATCACCGTCCACCGCCAACTCTTGGGCTAGTCTTTTACCAACGAATACTGGGATTGACCGTGACTTTGCAACGATTCAAACCCTCAACCCTTAAAGTAGGAGTCGAGCATCCTGACCAACTGGCCATGCCGGACGGTTATATTATTAACGTACAGAATATTTTCACTACATTGTATAGGATACTATTATTATATGTACACATCACAGTTATTGTATTAATGCACAAAAAACTAGTTCCTACGCTTTTGCATTTTATCTCCATATAAATAAGAGACGGTGAGAGTTACTTTTAGTACGTAGCTGTAATTGTTTCTAAGAAAACAAACAGTTACAGCTAAAAAAAAAGAAACTATTCTATGTACAACCGTAACTTTACACAAAATTAAAAACCAAACAAAACAAAACCATTTATTGCCCAAGTAAACGTTTTTTTTTAATGTGAAGTAAAGTATTCCATGTTCTGTTGTAGCTCCTTCAGCCGTGAAAGAGATATAATGTGACGGTCAATTCCACTATTCGTCGGTAAAAGTATAGCCCAAGAGTTAGCGGTGGGTGGTGATGACTAGCTCTCTTGTCTCTAGTTTTTCACTGTTAAATTAGGGACGGCTAGCGCAGATAACCCACAGGTAGATTTGAGCGACATTTAAAATAAAAATGTTCTGTTGTAGCGCAGATAGCTCTCGTGTAGCTTTGCACGAAATTCAAACCAAATCAAACCTGTTGTTAGCATCACCTACATTGTAGCAGTACGCGCATGAGTATCGAGAAACGATCAAACCAATAAATGCTGCACAGTGGTAAATTTATGTCATTTGCTCTTTACGACTTGAATATAATAACATTAATGACAGTCGGGTAATGGGCATCAAATACTACAAAAGTGGTAAATATTCATTGTACAAAATTGTACTGTTATGATAACATGAACATTTTATTAATCAATTATTCGTACAATTTTGTGTATTTGCTTGACTTTTAAAATAACTAAGGTATCATTATTTCTTCCAATAATATATATATATATATATATTAACAAAACGAGATTCCGTGACAATTATTAACCATATTATACGTTTATTCTTGCATAACATAGCTTTTCAAAGTTGGCTCCTAGATCTGAAAAAGTACAGTTTTCTGTTCGATTTGATTGTGCTGCCATCTAGCAAGAACAAAACGTGACAAATTAGATAAACGTAGAACACTGAAGTAGTTGTTAAAGATTAAATAACGAATGAAATTTCCAAACATGTATGGTATTTTTGAAGAAGAAAAATGATATAAAACCTAAAATATTATTTATTAATTGTTTTAGTTTAATTACAGTAACTTTCCAAAACAGACTGGATAGTGTATAAAAATGTATTCTGAAGACTGCTGTTATGGACATTAAAACTCTCGAGTATGATACAACGTTTCGACCTTTCGAGGTCACATTCAGGTTAAAACACCTTTTTGTTTTAACTTAAAGATCACCAAAAAGAGTTGAAACGTTGTTTTGTGCTTTGTTTTAATTAAAGTTTTAATACACATACATTAAGAATACATTTTTACTTCAAGTGGGTTTCTCATCATCGTGAATTTGTGTGCATAGGTATAACAACTACCAACTCACGAAACACGAAGTAAACTATAAATTATAACACAGTTTAATACATCGTGAGGTTTGTTCTAATAATTCTCACACTAATAAGGAAAAAAAGTCTAGGCAAGTTAAAGATATTCTTAACACCACTAATTATATTCTAAACATGTCATTGTGTTAGTTCTGAATGCCAGTAAGTGTCTTAATACTACTTGTTAAGAGGTTAATCCGTTAACTCAGTTAGGAGAACACTTGCTTGTTTGCGGATTTTTTTTAGCTCAAATCCCACCCGAAAAAATTAAACTTAGATTATCAAAAAAAAAGCGTCTAACAGATGTGGAACTATTTCACAATCCTGAGACTAGGTTCGTAAGCAGTCATGTTTGCGAGAGGGTTAGGTTGTGGTAATGCCCTCTAAGGAGCTTAACATGTAAACTTAGTTTATATATTACTTATTTAGCAACTGATGGGTCTGGGTCTCAAAGTAAAGCCACGAAAATAAAACAAACAAATTATCATAACTACATTTCTCATACCATTAATGTAATTGTGTGAAAAATTGTCTTCGTGTTAGAAATTATGCATAGATACACTAATGATTTTCTTACAGTCAGAATGATCTCAAATAGTGTTAAACGTTATTACAATTGATCTATTGGAACTTGAAAGTACACAATCACCTTGAATATAACAGCTTATCACGATTTAGATTTCAGTTTATTAAACAACAATTTTTTTTATGCAATGGCTATAACGAAAGAATTCTGAATTTTCAGCAGCTCAGTTTCCTTCCATTACATTCCCAGTGACACAATGATATGTCTGCGGACTTGCAACGCTAGAAACCGGATTTTGATACTGTAGTGGACAAAGCCCAGATAGCCAATTGTGTAGCTTTATGTTTAACTACAAATATACATGAAAAACACTCTCTTACTAGATAAGGTAAAATTATTATTGATTAAATGTTTTGTACTGTGAGATTTATGCGTTTAATATATGAATCGTAACTTTAGAATAGATTTATATTTGAGTAGTTTGATAAATTACAGTTAAATGTTTCTTTGGAGGGGTTGAGGTGCTATTTTCTTTTTATATATTTTACATAATTCTTTTCAATATAGCCGCGTTAGTCTCTCGCTGGGAGAGTCTTCCGATATACGATGCTAAAATAAGGTGTTCGGTGGTTACAGCAGATAACCCGAGGTGGCTTTGCTATTAGAAACTCTGACACAGTTAGAATTATAATCATTTTTTGTCAACTTTTACTAGATCTATTTATAGGTTATATCATTCAACGCGTACAAGTAGTTTTATTTCAGTGTTTGTTTGTTTCAGGTCAAAGTCACACTGGGCTATCTTCTAGGAATCGAGCTACGAATTTGACTTTCCGCTGTTTCATAGGGAAGAGTATCAAATATTCGCTTTATAACTACTTAACGTAGCTCGGCATGGCCAGGTGGTTATTGGGCACCTCTCGTAATCTGAAGGTCACAGGTTTAAATCCTTGTCACTTGTGTGTGTGTTTTCTTATAGCAAAGCCACATTGGGCTATTTGTTGAGTCCACCGAGGGAACTCGAACCCCTGATTTTAGAATTGTAAATCCATAGACTTATTGCTGTAGCAGCGGGCCTGGTATGGCCAGGTGGTTAAGGAACTGGACTCGTAATCCGAGGGTCACGGATTCGAATCTCCGTCACACCAAACATGCTCGCACTTTCAGCCGTGGGGACGTTATAATGTTACGATCAATCCCACTATTGGTTGGTAAAAGAGTAGCCAAAGAGTTGGCAGTGGGTGGTGACGACTAGTTGTGTTCCTTCTAGTCTTATTCTGTTAAATTAGGGACAGCTAGCGCAGATAAACCTCGTGCAGCTTTGCACAAAATTAAAAAAAAATCTACATAATGTGAAATTATATATCACGGGGCCTTTTTAATATCTCTAGTATAGTGAACCATATCAACTGTTTTATTAATGAATATCTTTAACTTTGTGATCACTAAACAAAAGAATTAAAGTCTCTTGAAATTTCGTTGCAAAATTCAAGTTTAAAAATCAGTCACGATTCTGTTTTCCTGGTTAATTACATGCGATTACATTACATTTGTTTCTTTATAAAGGCGAGATATAAATGAATTTATTTGTTTCGATAACATATGTAAGAATGTTTTGCATTTGTCATGCAAGTGAAGATAGGCATTTAAAATGAATTAAAATGTATTGAGAATATGAATCTTATGAAACGACAGAAAATGAAAACATTTTAAAAGATGGACGTAAGTCTTTAAAATTTCAAATAATTTTTAGTGACCTTTCACCAACATTAATACACAGACAAAACATCTCGAACGGTTTATAGTTGTTGAGTTAGCTAGTTCTTAATTAACACAATAGATGACACTAACAGGATTAGGCGCAAGAGTTACTTGTTCTGAGATTGGTGATGAGTAAGAACCGATGGTTCAACACATCACGTGTCAGATATCACAAATATTGATCACAATTAGACTAAAAACGAAACTAAAATTCAGCAACATCAGCAGTATTCTCACCAAAGAGGAGCTTTACCTGCCAGCGCTCAATAAAAGCGTAGCATTCAAATTTGAGTATCTATCACGGCAGCATAAAAAACAGAACTGCTATAACAACAGCCCGTATAATGTGAAATAACCTGGTAAAGGGCAATCCTCTCAAGAGTTTATCGGGGGATATGGTGAGCGTTTCGCTAAATAATGTATTTAATTTTACAACATATTTTTCATAGGCGAAATAGAGTATGTTAACTCAAGTGTTTAACTATCACAAAAATATTAAAAAATCTACAAGGTATGTAAAATCAAATCTTCGTGTGTGTATTAAGGTTATATTTGTATTAGTTGTAACTTAATAAAATAACACCCAACTGAAGTATTTGAATACATATGCATTTGTAATTAAGTACAAGGTTACACAATAGACCATCTGTGCTCTGCATACCAGGGTTATCGAAGCCCAATTTCTACCGTTGTAAGTCCGAATACGTGCCGCTGTGCAACTAGAAGGTTTGAATACATATGCAGATAAGAATAAAAATAAAAATATAGCAGCAACGCTGAATGTGTGTCACACTCATCTTAACTGGTCACTAGTATTAGACGTCAGATCACGTAATAACATGTGACTTTATTATATAAACACACAGGTAAAGAAGTATTCAAAAATGGAAAGTGATTTATAAACAAGAACTTTTCAAATTGTTTATGTAACGAGAAACAACAGCACAGTGGACATCATTAAAATTTGATCAGCCATCTGACCCATCAGTCAATAACTGTACTGTAAAGTGTTAGGGTAGTGCCCATTGAAAATGTTTATAAATAAGAATAATGTATCCAAAAGAGGAGTTTGAGTGATGTTACACTGCATTTATTATAAGTATGGTTATATTTGTAGTAGAAAATAACGAGATATGCAGTACACGCATTACAAATTAAAATCTCAAGTACACTGCAAACAGCATGTAAACAAAACTTTGTAAGCATTTCACACACAATAGTCATTGGTAAATCACTGAATAGCAAGTCGCCAAAGCACTTGTGAAAGTTGGTAGAGTATAACAAAAATTTCACGAAACTACAAATTTGTCAACCTGAATATCTGACTGACTAATGTTGTTGTAAAAAGACACAGCTCTCTCCTGCCTTTTCCTTGTAAAAATCTATATGCACACGATTGAATTACGCTAAATTGGCTAAAAGCGTTTTTCATAGTTTTGTTTATAACCTTAGTTATAATAATAACCATTCTGCAACACTAATAACGAGCTAAGAATATACTAGTAGCCATATTCTATGATTACGATCATACTTTGTGAGTTACCAAGAAAGAACCCGCCTTCATATTACGTGCGGGTGCACGACTTCTTATGCGCACACGCTATGCGCTCATCCTAAAGCTGAATCTGCTAGATAAAAGTACATGGACTAAGTATATTACCTAGATCCAGGTTCTAACTATGATCTAACCTATGGAAGCGAAGTTTTCAATTGTATACATTGGACTCGAGGGTTCTGTGTTGGACAAATTAATTCTATCATAGCATTCAGTACCTAAGACGTAATTTGGTGTTTTATGGCGCAAAGTACCTAAGATGTGAGCCTTCTATGTGTGGGGAAACACTACCTTGAAGTCTGACATGGCTTTGATCGAGCAATTTGCACTAAAATCATGAACAATAAGTTGTATAGTTTACTTTTGCATTGTTTTCAAACTAAGTGTGACCTATTGACATCTAAGGTTGTGGTTGAAATAATGCGATTTTTAAAATATGCCTTTCATGGAAACAAAAACAAGGAAAAAGAAGAAAATCCTGTGTTTATAACCTTGAAGTCTTTGCTCCAACGAAGAGATAACTACTGTAAGAATAGAAACAAAGTTAGAAACAAACCTTAGCCAGTAGTACAGCCAAAGAAAACGCTGTCATCCTGGCTAGATGAAAAGAGCACTATAGCAAAGATATCAGCAAAAGCCAGGAAACGCCGAAAGATAGCTCTAAGAAAAACTATGAGGGATAGGTCTATAGCTTAGTTACTCTATAGATTTAGTACCTCATCAAGAGGGGTCAAAGCAAATGTGTAAACACCCATAAAAACTTCAAAATTGAAAATTTGTATGTACCTCCGCATGGACATAATGAATCGCATATCAGTTTTGGTAAAGATCCATCCAAATCTTGCAAAATAGTTACGTGGACATACAACAGACAGTACTATTATATCTGAGAGGGATAGGTCTAGAGCTTAGTCACTCTCTAGACTTAGCACCAAAAAAAACCCTATAAGATAAGTGTAAAAAAAGTTTAAATAAAAAATGAGGAGTAAGAATTTTAGCACCCTAAATAAAGGAAACAAGGTAGCAATGGGTGGGATAACATTACAACACTTGTAAGTCTTTGACACGTGCAATCTCAAAGCGGGTATGACCTTTCCTAATTCGTGTTTTACTCTGACCTTTGATCTAGTTATAAACTTGAGACGAGTTTAACCAGTTGATAATCCTTTCTAATTACTCAACAAATTTAAACATTTCCAAAATCAGCGTGTTTGTTATTATGCCTTACCAGTTAAATAGCTATAATATTTACCACAAGCAAAGTATGACCATGGAAGCATCTTGTCTCACTTCCGATATCAACCCTTTCCTTTATCATGCATTTTGTTTACAACAAATAAATTTAACTTGTTTTGTTTCTTTGTTTGACGTTCAGTAGAAAGCTACACAATGGGCTACCTGCGCTCTTCCCACCATGGGTATCAACAACCGGTGTTTGGTGTTGTAATTCCACAGACATTCACTGTAACACGGGAGGAGGCAGAAATGTAGTTATATACACACTTTTCGTTTAGTCTGAAGAATTACAAAGTTACAAAAGCACTCGAAGTAGGAATGGGTGGAACGATGGCCACACGTACTTTGAGGTAAGACAATGTTAAAAATCACCAAGTGATTTAACGTTATCTCACCAATTCCTACCCTAATGGAGACCTTTTTACTTTTCATTTCGAGTCTAGTAGTCAAACTGACCAGACGTGTGGAATTGACTGCTACCATGATGTCTCTGAACTCAACAATTTCTTCTCTTTCGAATAACCCACCGGTAATTTTTGATGAATTACCTCTGGACTTAACCCCACGCCAAATAATCTTCTTTATTGAGCAATGTAAACCAGAAAAAAACAAAAATCCTTTGTCGAGGCGGAGTTTCCCTCCAACCCTCTACCTTGACCGACTTTACTTATCTATGTAAACCTTAGAATGCTGACATTAATGTCAGGTGTTCTATCACTAAAAACCCAACTAATTTCATTTCTGTTTTTTTTAGGAAAGTCTATCCTTTTATCTCCTCAGCAGTTATCCAGCACTCACTCGAAGAAGCCATCATCTAAACTCCAAGTGTTTCACTAAATCCTATCTAGAACTACTGCCCCCAACCAAGTCATGAAGGTAGTAACCATCTCCAAACCAGTAGCTGATCACATTCTAGTTAATGGCTGTTCCTTTTATGTTTTTTTTTCACTTTAAAGACAAACGCTTCCATCGTTGACCATCACTACAATTTTACAAGTACAGCAAGCCTAACTTACAACCACATTTATCAAGGAAACTCACACCGCCTCTCATAGCCCCACCTATCATCAATACAGCTTTATATTTCCTACATGTTAAGAACAACTTCATATAGACGATCACACACATTAGCCAACAGACGAAAACAACAAGCATCAGCACTAAATTCACTCAGCTACCACCAGTCCTGAAGATAACAACTACTACAGCTCAGACCCAAACCACACATATCACTACATTCAGCACATTGTTCTCTACTGACAACTAGCCAACATCCAGCCAGCAGATCCAAACCACACATATCACTACAGCCAACACATTGTCCTCTACTGACAACTAGCCAACATCCAGCCAGTAGATCGAAACTCGGATCGTCAAGAAAGGCAAATCGTTGAAGAACAAGACACTAACTTTCCCAGATTCTTTCGTTCAACACCTGACTAACAACAGATTCACGCATCTTTTATTCGACCACTCTACTGTTCAAGCATGCCCCAGAAACCTTCTAACTCTGACATCCACAATTCCAACAATGACCACGACGTCTTTTTCCTTGCCAGCTAATCCAACCGGATGTTTTTCTGGCCCTATAAGATGTATAAATCCCTTCTCACGTTTTAGTAGTATTATTAACCTTGTTTGTTATCTTTCAGCTATAGCCGGGCACGGCAAGAGTATTTTATTCGGCGCCCTGACCGTGAAAGTAGGTTTTCTCGGGTCACTCTCGTTTACCCCCACAGCAAAATTATCGCCTTGGAATATTGTAACCCGTGGTCTCTGTCTAAAAAGATGCTTTCTCACTTGAAGTTAAAACAAAGTTGTAGCCAAAGTAAGAAAATAAAAAGCAACAATTTTTATCTAAAAATTTTGTTCCAATCAATTAATCTTAATTTAGTAACTTTTACTTCACCCAAGCCTTGGCCTTAATTGTCTTCCAAGAACCACCTAGCCATCCTTCAAGCTACCATTGGCAAACAGCCAAGCCAACTTTCTCTTTACTACCCATCCTGTTTCACAGCTTCCCCCATCCAATTTTAATATTAATGTCAGTTGAGACCCACCTGGAGTAATTCAGTATCTATCATACCCTCCAAGTAATGCCATCATTGTTTCCTAGCAGAACGAGATCTTATTTCCACGAGCCGAGCTGAAAAAACACGAACGTTTTTTTTGCGCTCTGGTTGTCTCGCAAGCTCCTTCGGGGTTTGTAAGATATAAAATCAAAACCACTACCAAAATATACTGACTGGCTGACTGACTTTTACCTTGTTTCTTTGCTTTCCGGTTCTCCGAATCTTACTTCTTTATTTTTTAGTTAAAGTTTCTTTACACTTGTATGTATATTTAAACATCAAAGGTACTCAGTTTTAACCACATAGTACCTTGATAAAATAAACTTAACACTATTTAAAGCTTGTCATTGTTAGATTATTTAAACGATTTTATTACCAAACCCAATAATATATCGTTAATGAACTCCGAAAAAAAGTACTAATAGTTACGCCATACAATACTTAACTTCAGTTCATAATAACATTATATCTTATATATTCTCACAATGAAGGCAAAATATAAGGATTCTGCATCTACAAACATTGCATTCTTGTTCAAAAAGTCATATTGATAAAAAAGGGAAATCGTCAGGTAGGAGGTAGAAACGCAGTCTCAGCAGGACATTCAGAAAACAACAAAGAGTCATATTCACGAATATCAATAGAAACGTTTTCAGTCAATGTGCTTGGCCAACTGGAAGACCGTTATATCTCCTAAACTTCTTCACGATGTAAGTTTCATGTGGTATGATTTTTTATTATTAATGTAAGTCGTGCATTTAAAGAAAAGATTGATCGATGCAAATGTAATAATAAGACATTATTTCTTAGTAACGTCGTATATAAAAGAATAACATATTTTAGTTTTTTTTCATCTCAAGAACAACAGCTATGGATAAAAATCAAACATATTATCCTAATATTTGACAATTTTATTTATTTGTAACATTTTAGTGTCAATACCACTTACCTTTTTGCAACAACTTATTATTTTACTTCGTTGTCAAAAGATTGTTACCACTTACTCTTAACCTAAAAGTATATATGTTTTTTCATCTTCTTGCGTTAAGGTTAATAAATGCTCTTAAAGTTACAAGCCTGTATTTTTTTCTTTAGTGCTGCGTCATTGCCACTCATTCTTGTTCCAACAAGTGTTTATTTTCTTTACCTTGTCGTGCTTCTGCGTTTTTTGTTTTTTTTTTTAATTTTGCGCAAAGCTACTCGAGGTATATCTGCGCTAGCCGTCCCTAATTTAGCAGTGTAATACTAAAGGGAGGCAGCTAGTCACCACCACTCACCGCCAACTCTTGGGCTACTCTCTTAACAACGAATAGTGGGATTGACCGCCACATTATAACGCACCCACGGCTGAAAAGGCAAGCATATTTGGTGAGACGTGGATTCGAACCCTCGACCCTCAGATTACGAGTCGAACGCCTTAACCACCTGGCCGTGCTGGGCCCTTGCTTCTACTTGTCGTCACAAGTATACGTTTTCAATTTTTGTCAGAAGTCAATGTTTTCAGTTTTGTTGTAGTGGAGACTAAATCTGTAAATTGAGAGCGAGTACTCGACCAGTATCCCTATTCTGGAATGCGAAAGTCGATTCTAGAGTTAGTAAAAAGTAAAATTATGACATATTTGTTATTATCATAGTATATATTTTGTATGTTAAATAACTTCCACGTAGAAACGGAAATCTTGTAAAACCACAATGAATAAGTCGCAGTAACTTGCTTACTAGCTAACGTATAGCCCGTCAAAAATGACAGAGTAATTACATTCTAACCTCACATTGTGTAGGTAACTGAAGTGGATAAATTTTGCGAAATTATAATATATAGAAAAGCCAGTGTGTTTTGGTAACACTGCGCTCCAACAATGGCTTTGTTTTCATTAAAAACGTTGATGATATAACATAAAATACCTTAAATCCAAAACAATTTAAATATAAAATTCAATCGATATTTTTACTTTCATCATAAATTATATGCTCTTGGCTATGAGACACTAGATGATCTCACATTACTTCCTTACTCTCGGCTTATCATGCCAATATTTACTACATTTCTTAGGTTTCGTAATGGGTAGACAACTATCGCACTATTCTATCTGAATTAATGCATTTTGGCTTATATGACTCCTCCTATTTCGAGAAAGCGTGACGTGACACACACTGTCCTTTATACAGGTTAGATACGCGTTTCTATGGTCGTTAAGAATTATTGTGGATATCAAAACCTTCTTATATACACAGTTTTATAACCAGCTGATTTTAATGAAATTGATTTAACATTTTTTGTTTTCAACTCAATTTTGTTTGTTAATTTATGTTAAAAAGTTGTTAATGTTGCTTATCCAACATTTGTATTACGGACATTATTCGTGATATAAATATTAATTTCGTGTTAATTAAATTTTTAAATAACAGTTTTCGAGAATGTTTTTATGTTTCTCTTTTTATATTTCTGAAAGACAGTTTTTAGAATTCGTAGCAGCAGAAAGTGTTGATTAAAAGGTAATAACTTCAGATAATTTTTTTCAGTTTTCCTTAAAAATAACTCAATTAAAGCTACTTATTTATCTATTGACAGTTTTACATTATAGTTCCTATAAAAGCTCTGTTCAAGATATTTCATGGATATATTGAAATTTCTATGTTCTTGCTACGACAAAGACACAACTACTGCTTTTAAATAATAGTATAGTATGTCTGAGTTTATTTTTTTTAAGGAAAATATGTGTCATATGGTTGGCCAAGTAAATTAACTCATACGTGAAAGTAGTATACAGATTAGAATACTGCTAACATTAGTCATTATTAACTAGATTAACCCACACAGGAAAGTAGTATATAGATTAGGATACTGCTAACATTAGTCATTATTAACTAGATTAACCCACACAGGAAAGTAGTATATAGATTAGGATACTGCTAACAATAGACATTATATAATTATTAACAAGCAAATTTCATTGGATTAAAAATGTGTTACCCTTAAAGATGAATAGATGTGAGAAAGAGACGAATGTAATAAATAATACAATCTCGTTCTTAACTGACGTATGCCAAATGAATTCTGGGAACAAGAGTGATCGGGTGACGAGGAGAAAGATATTTTGTATTTTTATTAATTCTTTCTTACTGTCCAATGACGAGTTATGCTTTCAAGAATATATATTTAGAAATAGAAAAACAAATTGACTCACCTAAATAAACGCAGATTAAATTCATCACTTTCTACTGTTAGCGTTAGAATTAGTACACAGCGTAAACTTTGTGGTGGGTAAAGTAAGGATCCCTTGACATTAGAGAGTAGTGTTTAAAAAGCTCATTCCAGTACTCACTATTGCACGTGACATGTTAGATGTTTTTTAGATTTATTCACTGCAGTATAAATAATGGCGGAATACAAGTTATTTTGAAAGTAATTTAATAGAGGTTCTACAGAGCTGACAATCAAACTCTGCAAAAATGTGCATAATGTACATTGCTCATCACATTCATATTAATCTGAAAAACAACATATAATTGCACCATTTTTTTATTTCTGGGCAAAGATTTGTGGTTCGCTTGATCATGTGGTTTGGAACTCTCAACTCGGACTTTGCTGATCACGGGTTTGAGTCCCATCTTACCACACATGTTTGCCCTTACAGTCGTGCGAGAGTTATAATGTGACGGTCAATCCCACTATTTGTTGGTGAAAAGAGTAGCCCAAGAGTTGGCGGATGGTGGTAGTAACTAATTGCTTTCCTTCCAGTCTTTTGCTGCTAAATTTAGCAATTATCGTAGAATTAAAACAAATAAATAAATATTATGGTAAGGAAATTGTATTTTTTTAAGCTTCACATGGCTCTAGAATAAAAATTTTCCAAGCTGATAAATAAAAATTTGCAAGCTTATTTTACAAGTGCAAAGTGTTCAGTATAAATCAAAATATTTGTCATTTTTACTTTGAGAGATGACTAATAAGCATTCATATTTTATACATAATTAGAAAATTGTGTAAATATGAAAGTCTACAGTAGTTTGGTTTCTAGTTTATATTACTTTGGTCACAAACGTATCGTTTTGTTTGATATGACTGTGACGGTGTAAACGGCCAACACGACAGAGGAAGACTCCTAGAGATCTTAGCTATCTACTTGAAAAAGTAAATAATTACCTTTATAAAGAGTAGGATTTCAAAGATTTCTTTTATACACAGTTAAATAATTACCTTTCTACTTCCCGGCATGGCCAGGTAATTAAGGCACTCGAGTTGTAATCTGAGGATCATGGGTTCGAATCCCCATAACTCCAAACATGCTCGTCCTTTCAGCCGTCGGGGCATTATAATATGACGTTCAATCCCACTATTCGTTAGTAAAAGAGTAGCTTAAGAGCTGGCGGTAGATGGTGATAACTAGTTGCCTTCCCTCTAGGCTTACACTGCTAAATTAGAGACGGCTAGCACAGATAACCATCGAGTAGCTTTGCTCGAAATTATAAACAAACCAAACCTTTCTACCGGAGTTTTAATACTTTCAGTGATCTATTTTAAAGATTTGAACCGTTAGTATCCAAAAGAGTAGGAGACCTAAAGATTTTATTTTTGTACTTAGAACTATTATTCCTTCTTTTTTATAATTAATAACCTTCGCTATGCCTAAGTCACTCTTCTGGTTTTTGTTAAAGTGTAACCTTCATGTTTGTCGTTGGAACCAATCCTTCATATATACGAATAAAATTAACTATTCATCCTCTCAAATGTACCTAAACCTTCATCTTCATGTCTATACTTAATCCTTTTTTTTATAACAGTTTAACACTTCAACTGTATGGTTACAATAACCATTAATCTTTAAGACTGGAAGTTTATTTGTTTGTTTTATTATAGCAAAGCCACATTGCGCTATCTGCTAAGCCCACCGAGCGGAATCGAACCCCTGATTTTAGCGTTGTAAGTCCGGAGACTTACCGCTATACTATCGGGGGTACGAGTGGAAGTAAACCTTTGTTTCTATGATTACAATTATTTTCGTTTCTTTGAAAATTAGACGTTTCTTTTACTGTCTGAGATGAGATGATATAAATTTCTTATTGATAATGGATATTTGAAACTACGTCCAACGTAAACACGATATGACTGAGAAACGCATATATTTACATATGTACATACTTTTTTACTTACCTTCAGACACAAGTATATGCTTGCATCTGTACAAACAGATATATTAGTTTTTTGAAGAAATGTTGATCAGAATAAGTAAGATACAACAGAAAAATCTGTTTACTTTAAGATGAAAGGAGAACAACGTATAGAACGAATGTAGTTAATCTATTGATCGACATTAAAACCAGTTAGTAAATTGGTATTTAAAAAACACGAATAAAATACCCAACAGCTTTACATTTCTATAGTGTGGTGAAATACTTAGGGCTCGAATCACTGATAAACAAATAACCGAAGTATTTCCCATATGTCTAAAACAAGAAATCTTCCTTGATGGCACTGCTTCGAGTGGAAAGGTCTTAACTGTAAAACACAACTACAAACGATGAACTAAAAGAAACTTAACAAATATTACTGGGAGGAGCCAATGTTTACTAAACTAAGTTTCTAAGATAGAATAAATTTCAGTTGTACGATCAATAGGCAGATTTATAGATTGCATAAAATTCTTAGAGTGTATATACCTCAAACTGAGACGATTATCCCTAAAAACGATTGATCTAGCGTTACTTAGAATAATAATAATTATGTTTTACAGGTCCTGCTATTGTTCTGAGATAAATAAGAGAAAAAAAATAAGATAAAGATAATTTTTGGTTTGTTGAGTTCAGACCGTAGTGGAAATGTATAATTTGTTTATTTCAGATTTTCGCTTAAAACTACACATTGGTTATCTGCGTAAAATAATCTGTAGTTTTAAAGTATTGGACTATGGGAAAGGCAGCTAGTCAGTGGCATCAACTAACAGTTCTTGGCTTACGCTCGTTTTATCAAAGATCTCACCACTACTATTATAGCGCACACATGATCCAAAGTACTAAGCGCATTTGTGGAACAACACGTGCAGTATAGGGTTTTAACAAATCTCTCAAGATACAATAATTTAGAATCATTTCACTAGTACGTTTATTGAAGCATTATTATTGTTTTCAGTAACAAGTCACTAAATATATACATAAACCAACGATGCAAATGAAAATAGTATTTGAAGCACAAATTTAAAACTATTTGACACAAAAGAAAGTCCACTGAAGTAGTACATAGAGTGGCAAATATTCGTATTTGCTATTTATAGTTTTAGTGAAAACGTTATCCATAAATAAGAAGATTTGAGGCGTTTCATTAATCGATTTGTTTGTTTGTTAAACGCAGAGCTACATGCTGGACGTTTTATGCTATAAGTCTACTGGTTAACGTCCATCTTCTGGGAGGCAATTAATTTGATCAAAGTAGTCAAAAATAGCGATACATAAATATTATTTTATTTGGATACGGAGTAACCTATGACTGCAAATACTTTAAAGTTAGTTTTCGTATTTTGTACAGGATTATAATAAATTCAAAGGAAACATTCTACACAGAACGGATAAGGAAACTGTCGAATATTTTATGTTTATGTACGACATGTCAGGGTTTTTAAACTTTGACATGTAATACAAAAGTTCAATCCTTTCTGTTTTCGCAAAATGTTCTTTATTATACATTTAAAAATCAAAAACTTAAAAAACATAACTTTTGTTCCAAATAGTAAAAGAGTAACTCAGATGTTCCTATCAAATTACTTTTAAATCATTTAACCTAAGTAATATCGAATATTTTTGAAACAAAATCAAAAGTTGTACCTTCCAGAAAATCCAGCCTAACTTTGCATGTGCTGATGCTAGTTAGTGTCCATGAGATATGATGAGGTATTTCCTCTTTTTACACAGAAAATCCAAAAACAAGTAGCTACAAATAGTTTGTTTGTTTTTTGAATTTTGCACAAAGCTACTCGAGGGCTATCTGTGCTAGTCGTCCCTAATTTAGCAGTGTAAGACTAGAGGGAAGGCAGCTAGTCATCACCACCCACCACTAACTCTTAGGCTACACTTTTACCAACGAATAGTGGGATTGACCGTCACATTATAACGCCCCAACAGCGGGTAGAGCGAGCATGTTTGGTGCGACGGGGATGCGAACTCGAGACCCTCAGATTACGAGTCGCACGCCTTAACACGCTTGGCCAAGCCGGACCAGCTACAAATAAACATAGTTTTTCAGAAATAATCTCTGTTAAACCTCTTCTCAATACAATCCACATGATCATCAAAATAAAGTTCAGTTGTTTTAGTGTGTGCTTTCTTATAGCATACTCCCATCAGCTGTTACTGAATTCACCGAGAGGAATCGAACCCCTTATTTTAGAGTTAGAAATCTGTAGACTTATTGCTGTACCAGCGGGGTACAGTTGTTTTAGTTCAAAATTATATGAACTCGACTAAAAGGTTTGGTTTGTTTTGAATTTCGCGCAAAGTTACTCAAGGCCTATCTGCGCTAGCTGCCCCTAATTTAGCAGTATAAGACTAGAGAGAAGGTAACTAGTCATCACCACCCACCGCCAACTCTTAAGCTATTCTTTTACCAATGAATAGTGGGATTGACCCGTCACATTATAACACCTCCACGGCTGAAAGGGCGAGGGTGTTTGATGTGACGGAGACTCGAACTTGCGACCCTCAGATTCTTTTCTTTTCTTTCTGTCTTGGAAATATTATCTTATTATTAAAATACAACACGTTTTATATAATTTAATTCTAATTTTGAACTTATTTTCCTTCTCTGATGAATAAAGTTGACCTCAGCCTAACAACAAATTTGTTCTCTTTTATATTTATTTGAAAAAATCTTTTAATGTTATCTTTCTCGTAAATCTATGTAGATCTTTCTTAATATGAATGCCATTTGATCTGTTGTTTAATGTTTTAGAGTCTAATTTCTTTCTGCTTTAAAACCGTCTTATTAAGGATTAAATGGCTTAACACGGCCTGATGTTTAAGACAATCGACTAGCTTTTTTAAGAGTCTCGGATTAGAATCCCTGTCATCTAACATTCTCGTTCTTATTTGCCTTGGGGTCGTTATAATGTGACAGTAAATCGCACTATTAACTGGTAAAAGAGCAGCCCAAGAGTTGACGGTGGGCGATGTCGACCAACTGCCTTCCTTCTAGTTTATCACTGCTATAATAGGGACGGCTAGCGCAGAAAGCCCTCGTTTGACTTTGTGCGAAGTTCAAAAAACAAACAAAATTAAAAACCTTCAGGTATTCCACGTGGGGTATTAGAAGGATTTTAATTTTATTAAAGTAGCCATACTTGTTTTGTGCACAGTTTTAAGTTAAATGTTTGTGTGTTATATTGACATGTATATTTGAATGTTTTTGTTTTTCCTATAGAGTTTTTTCCTATCATTGTAAACTTACGTCTTTGATATGAATAATATTTTCTATTTCTATATATAAAAATAAAATATTTTTTGGGAGTTCAGAATCTTCCATTCGCAAATCCATGATAATTTCTTCTATTCTTCTGCATAAAGTTCTTTTACTACTTCTACGTAACATTTGATCATAAAATCCCTAAATCCCGAGTGTTTTCTAAAGTGTTAAACCTTTCTTCTTCAGTAGCAAACTAGGAATCACATTCCTGTCAACCTTTCGAAACCGCTTGGGTGACAGGTTTTTTTCTTCATCTTATATCAAAATTTCTTGACCTTACGTGTTTCCTTTATGGCAGTTTATGTCCTCTTGGAGATGTTCCTAAGTCCACAGTGGTACAGCTGGCTCACACCGATAGAAATCAGCTTTCGATATCCGTGATGGTCAGAGCACAGCTACCTTTTGCTTGGTTATAAACAAACAAACAAAGAAAAGAGATGTTCCGAAGATCATTTTTCTTTTCTCAGTCTTTCTTGTTGTTTTTTTTTACAATTTTTTTTCCAAATTTCAATTAGAATTTTAAGCTTTCTTTATAGGAAAAACAAAAACTTAATTACGTTAGAGCTACTTTATACGTATTTCAGTTTTTGATTCGCCACTGTAGCTTGTAATGCTTCAATTTCCATTATCTCTATTTCAAGCTCTGAAACTCTTCGAATATTTTTGCTTCTTTCGATAAAGTTGATTAAGTGGAATACGAAGTTTATGAGGGATAAGTAGTGACGTTTCCTTATTTATACACGTTTTCAATAGGGAGTCGAGTTTCTCCTTCACTTTCACGGTTTTTCATAAAAATACCATTATCTTCAGAACTCGCTTTTACTCTGGTATACAATTATCTACTTGGATAAACGTATTTTGGGAGCGCTATGAATTCAATTTTTTCTTAGTATTTTCAAAATATTTTCCTGTTAAATTTCTAAGTTATTTCTTAATTTCTAGTTTCCATAATATTTCTTCGTTTTTAAGTATAGCTCGAATATTACCGTTAATTAGTTCAACAATTATCTAATAAACGTTCTTGCTTAATGGGTGTACAAAGTCCTTTCCCAGTTTTTTTTTTTTTTATTTCGCGAGGGCTATCTGCGCTAGCTGTCATTAATTTAGCAGTGTATGACTAGAGGGAAGGCGTGTGTGTGCGTGCGTTTTTGTATAGCAAAGCGTCATCGGGCTATCTGCTGAGCCCGCCGAGAGGAATCAAACACCTTATTTTAACGTTGAAATCCGTAGACATACCGCTGTACTAACGGGGGACAAAGGGAAGGCAGCTAGTCATTACCACCAACCGCCAACTCTTGGGCTACTCTTTTACCAACGAATAGTGGGATTGGCCGTAACATTATAATGTCCTCACGGCTGAAAGGGCGAGGATGTTTGGCGCAACGGGGATCCTAACCCATGACCCTGAGATTACGAGTCGAGTGTCTTAGTCACCTGGCCATGCCGGGAAGGAGAAAGGTAATTATATAACTGTGAATAATAGTAATCTTTGAAATCCTACTCCTTATAAAGGTAATTATTTACTTTTTCAAGTAGAAAGCTAAGATCTCTAGGAGTCTTTCTCTGTCGTGTTGGCCGTTTACACCGTCACAGTCATATCAAACAAAACGATACGTTTGTGACCAAAGTAATATAAACTAGAAACCAAACTACTGTAGACTTTCATATTTACACAAAGTTCTAATTATGTATAAAATATGAATGCTTATTAGTCATCTCTCAAAGTAAAAATGACAAATATTTTGATTTATACTGAACACTTTGCACTTGTAGAGTAGGCCTGCAGACTTTCCCTTATCAGCTTGGAACATTTTTATTCTAGAGCCACGTGAAACGTAAAAAAACAAACAAAAATGGCTGATATCGATGTTAACACTTTTATTGATAAGGAGAGAACAACGTTTCGACCTCCCTAGGTCATCTTCAGGTTAAAATAGAGTGAGTTTGAATGTGACCGTTGGCGGACACATGTCTTAGGGACAAGAGTATAAACGGCAACGGGATTGCAGGGGGCGTTGCGGGGGAAGTTAGGTTATTAATTAGTTTTGATAGAAAGGTATTCTTTTATATTCGTTGATTTTTGGTTTTAGTTGCTGTATAAGTAGGGCTTTTTTGATTTTGCGTTTGTTTATGTTTGTTTCTCTACTTATTATTCGGATGTTTCTATGGTTATGTTGTGTTTATTTGAGTTGCAGTGTTCAAAAACATGTGAAGGTAACTTTTTGTTTTCTTTGAATCTGGTTTCCATTTTTCTACTTGTTTCTCCAATACAGAAGTCGTGGTAGTTATCACATTGTATTTTATAATTAATGTTGATGTTGTGTTTGTCAGTGTAGTTTTTACATAGTATAGAACGTAGTTTTGAACCTGGTTTTGAATAAATTTGGTGTTTACTAAAATGTTCTGTTTTGTTGAGTTTTTTCCAAATGTTAATTATTTTTTTCGCTGATGTCGGGAACATATGGTATGTAGCAGTATACGGTTTTGTAGTTTGTTGTATCTTGGAATTTATTGTTGTTTGTTTGTTGTTGAGCTAGATGTGTGTGTATAATTTTTTCAACGGTTTTTTTAGGAAGTTGGTTGATGTTGATGAAGTGTTGCTTTATTTTGTTAATTTGATCGTTAATTTTATCGGGTGAACATAGTTTTTGGCTGTTTTTATTTGGTTGCTTAATATGTTAATTTTTGTATGTTTCATGTGCTGAGTCCCAAAGAATGCATAATCCAGTATGGGTGATTTTACTGTGGATTTCTGTTTTGAATTGTGTATAAGTTTTAGTGATTTTGAGGTTACGAAATGCTATTTGGTTAGTTTTTCCTGTTCACAGGTGAACTTAACGTTGGGGTGTATCGAGTTAATGTGATTGAAGAAATCTAAGTATGTGTTTTGTAGATGTGAATCCAGCAGTTGTATGATTAACATCAGTTGTATGATCAAGAATGTTCTTATTTAATATATCTGTACCTAGAAAGATATATTAGTCACTCAGAAATCTCCTACGTACTAAACAAGTTATCTCGGAATAATTTGAAACAAGAAAAAATATTTTACTTAAGACAAAATAAAAAACATTCTAATGTTGCATAGGGTAATGTAACTTTAATTCCCGAGATGGGATGAAAAAAATGTCCCCCTTCAGTGACACAGCATGTCTACGGATATACCTACCTAGAAACCGGGTTTCGATACCCATGGAGGGCGGACCATATATAACCCACTGCATAACTTTATGCTTAACTAAAAACAAACAACTGATGAAAATTTTTTATTTGAAAGAACTAAATATATAATTTATAATATAACCTCTAAATATTGTGATACTTTCTGTGAAAAAAACATCTATAAATAGTATGAAAGAAATTACTGGTGATTTGTTTATTATTTGGAATATAGTTTTGATACTGAAGTAGTTATCGGAGTTTTAAAATGTTAATAAGTGACTTTAAAAGTAAACGGATTGGACCTAAATACATATTTCTATATGCAATAAATGTGTGCCTTTCTGAGATTGAAAACTTAGATGTATACATTTCTTAAAATAATTAGTATTAAATTTCAGAAGTTTGTTTGTTATTTGTAGTTGTGTACACATCCACACACTGGGTTATGTGTGCTCTGCTCACAAGAGTATCAAAACCAAGTTTTTAGTGTTGTAATTCGGCAGACATTCCGCTGTGCCACTGGGTGCAATTTTAAAAGGTATGAAATAATAATAAGAATGATGGTTTATAAAATACCCGAAAAAATTATATATATAGTTAAAAATAAAACATCTTAGAAGTCATAGCAATTTTTAGTTTTCTTGTAACGTTTATTTCTCCAACCGGTGATTTTTATTGCCCCAAATTTAAGTACTCAATTTTTAAGTTGTTTCAAGTCCATAACAATGCTTGCTTTTCTGTTATGAGATTATAATAGATATAAAAGAACGTTTATTTAAATTTTAACAAATGTTTATTCGATATGTTTCTCTGTGTGTTTGTGTGTTTTTCTTACAGCAAAGCCACATTTTAGCGTTGTAAATCCGTAGACATACCGCTGTACGAGCGGGATGCTACATGTTTCTGTAATACGGCGATGCCACTCGATCTCATACTTTTTAATTCATTTATAGTAATTGATTAACTTATAATAATAAAATAATCTGTTTCTCACTAAATGGAATTACAGCTTTCCTTAGTATACTAAGCTGGCCACGTCAGCTAATGATCTGCAATAAAGAGAGTTTATTATGTTATATTAAAATATATTTGAATATGCAAACAATAAGGTTTCATGACAAATCCAACACTGACCAGAACTATATTCTGACATTTGGTGAGCCTTAGATAGTTTGATGCCACCGAAAATTGACCTAGCTACTTTCCCTCTAGTTTTACACTGCTGAAGTAGGGACGGGTAGCGCAGATAGCTCTAGTATAGCTTTTCACGAAATTAAAAAAAAAACAAGCATCAAACTTTCACAAAAGTATTTTAGCAATGTGCTTTAGTATTTTGTGTACCAACATTTTATTTCCTATACAGCGTGTAATATTTTTTTGTACTTTGAAAATATCTTTCATCTCACAGGATATATTTATGCCGGTTCTTCAACATGTACGGCTCTGAGTTTTGTAATCGACTTTGGTTTCCTTTTTATACTGCAGTCTTCAAGTCAATCCATAATATCTCAATGTCATTCATGTGTGGGGACTTAGATGGCCAATCCGTAATTGTCTTTTTTTCTGAGAAATTTCGTTTGTAGAACGCTTAGGATCATTATACAAACTTTTTTCTAATAAGCCTTTTTGTACAACGTAACCAATGAAATTGCAAAACACATTGATATTTTGAAGTATTCTTTGGTATTTTTATAATAAAAAAATTGTCAGATTCTGAATGAGAAAACCCAGCCAACACCATCTCATAAATCCTTCCATGTTTACCACTGGGGATGTTGAACTTTTCATGAAATTCTCCTCCCACCCGTATCGCCGCTTTTCAGTGAAGAAAATTTCTATTTTGGAATCGTCTGACCATAAAATTTATTTGAAGAAATCATCAAGATTTCTTCAAGTATTCAATGAAAAATCTCCTTCCCATTATGTATTATTTTTAACAGATATTTGCATTTTGATTTCACTTGTGCACTTTAATTTTGTTAATTAATGTATCGTAGAATCGTTAATTTTTGACTTTCTTGACTAACTTCTCTTGTGCCAAACCTTTTGCACTAATGTGAGAACTTTCCGAATAATTCTTTTTCCAGATTTTGCAGGAATCATGCTTCATCACCATACTTGTATTAATTCGCACTATTTCCATTTCTCATGCGTTTTTCAGTAATAATGTAGACAGCGTGTTTTGGTAAACCAGATCTTTTTGTAATTTCTTGTATTTTTCTTTAGTTGTTCACTACCGTTTTAGAATCGCTTTTGTGCTCTTCAATTTTAACCACATTTTTATCACAAGTTTCCAAGTTATTTTTTAGTTTTTAATGATTATCTACTCATTTATTCTAAACAATTGGTTCTGGCTTTGAATTTCGCTCAAAGCTACTCGAGGGCTATCTGCGCTAGCCGTCCCTAATTTAGTAGTGTGAAAATAGAGGGAAGGCAGCTAGTCATCACCATCCGCCGCCAACTCTTGAGCTACTCTTTTACCAACGAATAGTGGGATTGACCGTCACATTATAACGCCCCCACGGCTGAAAGGGCGAGAATGTTTGGCGCGACGGGGATGCGAACCCGCGACTCTCAAGTTACGAGTCGCACGCCTTAACACGCTTGCCCATGCCGGGCCTATTCTAAACAAACCGTCAAGTGTTGGTTTTCAATCACAATGATTAATTATCGATATTTAGAATAAAGTAGCTTTGATAAGAAATATGTTGATTTATTATAAAACCTACTCTTTGCGTGTTATTTTTCGATTTATGAATGTTATGTAATAACTCATTGTTTTATTACAAAGTAGAATCTCTACTTTAATTTACACATTTCAATAGAATAATAAAAAATTAGGATAGGAATCAAATTTTGCTTTTCTTCTTTTAACTGACCAAATAACTTATATGAAGTATGTAAACAGGAAAAAAAACCCATCAATATTTGACTAAACTGCTCTTGCTTTATCTACCTGTTGTTCTGGGTCATTAACCTTTAGAATCACCTATGTTTTATCTTGAGAAAGATTGCTGTAGGAGAGCATAGTTGAATATATTATATATATTTGACGGCATTATTGACCAAATGTGAATGTAGGAGAGCATAGTTGAATATATTATATATATTTGACGGCATTATTGACCAAATGTGAATTATGTATTGCTAAGGGAATATATATTCTGTCTATTTATAATTGTCAAACGATTCATAATGAAGTTGGTTACGCATGGGCTTAGAGAGTAATCATCCTATTAGCTTTTGTATATTGGTTATCTCTCTCGCTATATTTTATTTATATATTATTCAGTTGCTAAAACTAGCCCTGTGTTTTGTCTGTGAACACGCCTGGCTGATTTGAACTTGTTCTTCTTACGTTTAATGCAAAATTATTTGTTTCATCTGTCAGATTATATCCAGTTTCTCGTTTCAGCTCATTCAGTTGGAAAACTCAAACTTACCTTGGCGCAAAAGTTTTGTCAAACATATTGCTCTTTGCGATTACTTATATTGTAGTTTAAGTTATTAGTGAACTTGAGAATACCACACCTGGATGTAATTTTCAGAGGTAAGCCGCAGTCTCTGAACTATTCTAGTTTTCTCTCGCTATTTTAAAAACAAAAGTTTTATTTACGACGCTCCACCCCAAAACGTGTGTGTGTGTATGTACGTGGGGTAAACTGACGGATTAGCCTGGTGGTATGGCTCTGCAATTCGGAGCTGGCGAATTGAGCCATAAGACATTCTTTACACTTCAAGCTGTAGGTGTGTTGTAAGAGTGTCAGTCAGTCACTTAGCGTAGATTATAGATGCATGATAGGGTGCTACTTTCTGACTGATTGTTGTCCCTCTGATCAGTAATCTCAAATTAGGGAGAGCGACACATAGCCTTAACAACCATAAGTACAAAATACAACTCCTATATAAATTATTAGACTATTATTTTACTATTATGTTAAAACTGAACAAACGTGATGTTTTACGATCAGGGCTTTTGTCACGTAGCCAATGGTTTTCCAGCTCTTGTACTAACTAACAGCTATTATGAATGAATTACTCGAATATATATATCTTTGCATACTAGCTTGAATATGACTTATAATATGATATATTATTGAAACCTCTACTACTTACATACATGCATTCTCTCCCCAGTGGCACAGCGGTATAGCTACAGATTTAAAACACCAGAAACGGGTTTCGATACCCGTGGGAGGCACAGCACAGGTAGCCCACTCGTAGTTTTGTGCTTAATTACAAACAAACACACTTATCACTGTGTCATTTCCTCTAAATTATACAGCTTTTAATAACGAAAACTTTCATTCTCCAGTGGCACAGCAGTACGTCTGTGAACTTTCAGTGCTAAAAACCGAGTTTTGATACCCGGGATGGGTAGAGCACATATAACCCACAGTATAACTTCGTGCTTACCTTCAAACAAATAAAATAATATTTTAAAAGTATATTATCAGTAAATAAGTTGAATGTTTAGCTTCACACACATATATATATCACCATAACCATCTTTTCACTGCAGTTTTGTTCTTTAAAAAAGCAATAATATTTTAAATCAGTTAATAACAATGCTTGTACAGATCCTTTGTGGATTTCAGTATTTATTATTATTACAAGCCATTATATATTAATCTGGTGAGTGCGACATATCGGGCTGATTTTCCTTCTAATGTAAGTACAGAAAAGCGAGGAAACGTTCGCTTTGACTTTTTTAAAGTTTTAAATATCTATACGATTATTTCAAATTAAAGATCCATATGCATACGAATTTTAATAATAGCTTCAAGTTATTTTTACCTTAAATTAACATTTAATACATTTCTTATAGACACAAATCTATCATAAGAATCTTTCAACGAAATAACTCAAATTAAGTTCGTTTTAAAAGAGTAATGCAGTTAAAATGTATAATATAGAACTATTTGTTACATATCGTTAAACATAAGGCTATGTGATAGGTTATCTGTGCTCTGCCCAACTAGAATATGAAAACCCGATTTTTAGACCTATAAGCCCTCGGATTTACCAGCCATCGAGGGGGAGTTAAAATACTGATTTTCCAAATTAATCGGATTCTTGGTATGTAACCAACGACATCTGTTATATAGAACAAAGTATTTTGATCGGTGCATGTATTTCTATATAATCTTTCAAAGCATTATAATTCAGTCTCTTTCGATAATACAAGTTGTTGTTTCAAATGTTTGTCTGCATCTAGTGATTGCTGTCTTCTATTACTCATGGTTTCTAGCAGTTGTTTCGCAATAAACCTCTAGGTTATTTAGAGATTATAAATTGAGCTTACCATTACGTATCATCAGGAGAAAAACAACAGTAATATCGTTGATTTTATTACATGTTCATTAAGGTTCAAACACGCGTATCAAAAATTATCTGACGTTCGTATATGTATCTCAAATTATGAGAGGATATTTGATCCTTCAAAGGTTTCATATTCAGGAATTAGTAATTTAGCTAACAAAGGGATGTTGTAGTGTGCAATTACAAATACGCAAACTGGTTGTTTAAATATACAGTTTGGGATGGTATTCAGTTTAGATGCTGATGCCTTTAGACTTATTATTGAAAAACTGTAATGATTTCGCAGTTTTGTCTAATGTCTAAATATCTTATATGACTGACACTAGCTTCTGATGATATCAAGCTACGTACTTAAGTGCTAAGAATGAAATCAATCATGTAAATGTTGTTGCACTTTTGCTCATTCCTTCATGTAAATACTGAAGTTTGATCCGTAGAAATGTTTTTTTCTGTGTATTCAGTGATTGGATTTCTTCTAAAAGCTGATTTGGCTCGATCCCCAAAGAAATTACCTCACTAAAATTCGATAACGTAGTCATTAAAGCTAAAACGGGTATTCTCAGACAAAGGTTTTAACATCTAGATCGGTGTAAAATCTTTTTAGTTTAACTGTACTATCAAGATCTGCAAATTAACCATGCCGTTTTTCTTACAAGCAAAACACCATGAAATACTGTTATAGAGATTTTACCATTGGCTTTAAAGAGTCAAAATACACACATAAACAAACAAAAACTACAATAAACGTCAGGCTGGTAACCTTCATATTACGCCAAAAGGCTCTTTAAGTTTAATCTGAACAGTTTGTCAAGATAAAAAAAGCAAGCGTATCATGCTGTATGATGCTCTATAAATAGATAATTTAAACTTGTTACTGGCTCGAGTATGTATGTCCTCTTATAGCAAAGCCACATCGGGCTATCTGCTGAGCCCACCGAGTGGAATCAAACCCCTGATTACAGCTTTGTAAAACCACTGTACTAGCGGGGGCCTACTGGCTCAAACTGTGCGGCTGAGAACCGGCTGAACGTTAATGCATAATAAGATTTTTATAAATACTGAATAGATTAAATTTGTTAAACCTGAGGCTCATGGTTTGTCTCTTTACAACATATTTTTCTGTATAATAAAAATAAGGAACCAGGACTGAAATTTTGAAAAACATATCTACAGATAAATAAACTTATAAACTTCTGGTGCGCAGATATCTAAAGTTGTACAACGCTACAAACACAAGATCTCAACTTTAACAAAAAAGGTTTGGTTTGATTTGTTTTTAATTTTACGTAAAGCTACACGAGAGCAATGTGCGCTAGCCGTCCCTAATTTGGCAGTGTAAGATTAGAGAGAAGGAAGCTAGTCATCACCACCCACCGCCAACTCTTGAGCTACTCTTTTACCAATGAATAGTAAGGTTGACCGTCACATTATAATGCCCCCACGGCTGAAAGGGCGAGCACGTTTGATGTGACTGGGATTCGACCCCGTAACCCTCAAATTACTAGTCGAACGCCATGCCAGGCCATATATAAAGCATGTGTTTGAAGGTTAAAGAATTCTTCTGAAACATGTTAGGCTAGCCGAGCTCTTATAATGAAAATACATAAAGCCAAACAGTACCTTATGATAATGAGATATTTTTCTTTTGTTACATTTTGCAATGACATGTTCTGATGATCTGTCTTTCGTATCATCCTGATTTACAAATAACAATAGTAAGTATTCTGGTTTAAGTTTAAAATACCTGAGAAATTTGTACTCTCGCCAATCAGGCAGTAACGTTTTTTCTTTCTTGGCTTAATATCAGAAAATATAGAGTTTGGGAGTGTTTTTAGTTATATTGAAGTTTGTTCCGGTGTGAGGACTGTGTTTTATCTTCATGTTATTAATAGTAATGGTTGTCTTTGTCTTTCTAGTACATTTTAAAGGATCATGAGTCCTGTCTTTTTATGTTCAGTGTTTCAAACTGTAAAAAATCTGTCTTCTCTAAGTTAGTTCTAGTGCTGTGGTTAAGAGGTCTGTTTTTCGTTTTGTTTTTACTTTGTACTTTAAGAGACTGTAGCATCAGTCTTTTCTGGTTCAGTTTTAGGGATCAAGAGAGGACTGGTCTTTTTGTTGTCCATTTGGTAGATTGCAAACCTTGTCTTTGTGACTTAGTTATAGTGACTGTGGATATGACGCCTCTCATTTCTCACTCAGCGTTAGTAACTCTAAAGCTTATTTTGTGTATTAGGTCTTTAAACATGTGAAGCAAATGAAATTCTTTCTCAATTTCGCAGACAGTGAAACCTGTACTTCCTGAGTAACCGTTCTAGGAGAACGTTTGTGACAGTATTGCGATGTGTATCGTCATTTTCTTATAGTTCAAACATGAGTAATCATTACCTGAGGTACTTAATAACGTTTTAAACTGACAGTCTCACATTTTGTTGTGTTACTTGCTTGTAGTTACTACATTAATTAATAGCCGCGACTTAAGATCTTAATGATATTTAATGATGTTTAATCTAACAGTCTCCCATTGTGTTGCGTCATATCCTTATAGTAGAAGCACGAATAGTCTCTCCATTAAGATGCAAAACCTAAACAACATCCGTAATAACAAGCGATTCCCCAATAAATATGGACGATAATCTTCAGTTATTGGTTTAATTAGTTTATTGTTTTCGTAACGGTTTCGGTTTACACAAAATCGTATCGTGTATGAACGTTATCAATATACTTGTTATATACGTATGTAATAGAATGGCCAAGATATTTATTGTGGTTTCACGAAACTGTTGTATTTACAAAAACCCCAAAACGAGAAAAAACTTAATATATATTTGCTTGATATTTATATCAGTTTTGTATCGTTATTTCTTCTCCCAGTATTATTGCAAAAACCTTTAGGTCTAAGAACTTTTGAAACTAAAGTTATTTTTCTGTTAAAGTTACAGAAGAGAAAGAGTCTAGACATCATAAAGTAATTATAGCAGTGAATTCTAATCCTGTAGTAAATGTTTAAGTAGTTAAAGCTACTTTCGCAACAGCTCGGCAGATTATGTTACTCAGGAAACTCTATTCATTTGAATAAAGTAATAAAATCTCACCTGAAAGAAACACAAAATTATTAAGTTTATCCTAAAGCTACTTATGTTCCATTCATCTTGATGTCACGTGACCGTTTCGTCTTATCTTTTGAGGATGTTCAAAACCCAGCGTGACGCGTTGGTTCTGCTGATAAAGGAATAAGCTAGCCTTAAAATGTATTGTCATTTCTTCCCTCCAGGGGACGTCTTGAGAGATTTATGCGTGTGTTTATTGTCTATCATCTCATTCACTACTATTCAAATACTTTCAAACTAAGGAATAAAACATGAAAAAAAATCATAGTACTTGAGACATCGTATTTTTGTCTCTATTTATCCATTCATGACGTTTTGTAATTAAAAGAGCTATCAGTTCCTGTGATGTTTCACAGAAAATTACTTTGGAGTAATGAGTGAACATTTGAAAATTCTAATTAATACCACCATAAAACTTTCTAGTGTATTTTTTGTTTGTTTTAAAATTCACACAAAGCTACTCGATGGCTATCTGCGCTCGCCGTCCCTAATTTAGCAGTGACTAGAGGGAAGGTAGCTAGTCATCACCACCCATCGCCAACTCTTGGGCTACTCTTTTACCAACGAATAGTGGGATTGACCGTCACATTATAACGCCCTCACGACTGAAAAGGCGAGCATGTTTGGTGCGACCGGGATTCGAACCCGCGACCCTCGGATTAACGCCTTAACACACTTGGCCATGCCGGGCCTTGTTAGTTTATGTCACTCAATAGTTTACAATAAAATAAAATAATATCGTGGGTAAATATAAGTTGTTATATATTTCTTATGGTAAATTTACCTGTAAACAAAATTACAACCTTCTCTTCCATTACTAAACAAGAAATAATTCGGTTTAAGAATTTAAAATAATGCTTTCGTGGACTTCCATCTAAATCATGACCGTTAATGTTTAGGGAGGAATAATGGTCGTAGTTGTAATGGAAATAAATTGTTTTCTGCTTTTGTTCTGGTTAAATTTTTAGGTGGAAATGAATAATGATGTATTATGCTGTGCTCTGCAAATCACCCTTTTTGTACTAATGAACGCAAACTTCTGTTTGAAAATTTATTTTCTTAATAGCGGAACAATTTAGTTTCTAAATAGATGAAAACATTGGATCATAAATCTCATGTAATTTTCATACTTGTGTGTGTGTTTTCTTATAGCAAAGGCACATCGGGCTATCCGCTGAACACACCGAGTGGAATCGAACATCTGATTTTAGCATTGTAAATTCGTAGATTTACAGCTGTACTAGCGCAGGGTTTCATACTTGTGAAAAGGGGATAAGCTACCAAAGATATAAATAAATTTCCTGATTTTATTACAGACAATAAAACAACTCTCATTTAAAACAAGAACGTTGAAATAGCATAGAGGATGTTAATATATTAAAAGAGGGTGTTAATAGGTAAATAAATGGTGTTAATAAATTAATAAAGGATGTTAATAAATGAATAGATGGTGTTAATAGATTAATAGAGGACGTTAATAGATTAATACAGGGCGTTAATACATTAATAGATGGTGTTAATAGATTAATAGATGGTGTTAATAAATTAATAGAGGGTGTTAATAAATTAATAGAGGGTGTTAATAAATTAATAGATGGTGTTAATAGATTAATATATGGTGTTAATAGATTAATAGAGGGTGTTAATAGATTAATAGAGGACGTTAATAGATTAATCGAATGATATAATAACTCATTCTTGTTCTTTTTTACTACCCCACTGGATTATGTAGTCAACACAAATAGCATATTTTTAAAATATAACATAATTAATGTTATGGTCATCAACTGGGGATTATATTAAGATTTTTTTCATAAATTAGGGACAAGATTCAGCTGTACTCACACAACTGGTATTACGCGAATTTACGTGAGTAAACCAGAATTAAAATCAGTTATCCATACAAACTGTGATCAGATTGAGTTGTGTTCATAAGTTATGGCTTAAATTTTAGTATATGAAAAACCCAGAGGTCAAATTCAAATATATTTATAATCAGGTATACAAATAAGCGTGAGGTTATATTTTCTGGTGAGGTAGCTTATTTCTTACATCTATCTCATTCGACTCATGCAGTATCTCAATAGTTTAAAGTTTTTGTTTTTGTTAATCTGTAGGCAAATAATGGCATCTTTTAAAATAAACCTTTCATTGTTATTATTACAAAGATTTTGATAAGTGTCAATAACTTTCAAGTGTTTTGTTTGTGAATCATATGACATTCTATCCTATTGTTCAAATGAATAAATAAAACATAAGGAACAATAAGGAGTGACTTTTATTGTACTTCTGCTATCTTCTCAGCTGTAGAAAAACAGAAATGTATTCTGTTCGTTCACTTTACGTCACTCGTGATGTTTCTTTAATTCTCTACAAACACATTTTTACTAAATAGCCTATGGAACAAAATCGTTATTGAGCGAAGAATAATGATTCTCTTCAGAGCACATGGCATTTTAGCCTGTGTATTTGCTACTTGAAGAGTGATTTTTAGAAGGACACGATATATGATTAAAGTCTTATCCATGTATGTTACTTTTCACTAAGTTCTTTTGCAGAAAGATGTTATATCATTTACAGGATGTTGTAATGTCATTTATAAGATGATATGATATCATTTACAAAATGATGTAATAGTTTCTATAGACTGAGATAGTGTCTTATACAGAATAATAAAATATGATCCTAAAAATGATGTAAAAGCATTCTATCAATGATTATGGTTTTTTTATCGAGTGACTTACTAATCATCAAGAATGTTGTCATATTATCTAAAGAACAGTGAATGATTTTAGTGAAGAATATTAATATACATAACATGTAATATAATCTAATACAATTATACAAAATACGTTGGAGAAGAAAGGTGTCGCACATAACATTAATTTTTTTTACATTGTAATTATTTTATTGGTGGATCTACAAAATTAGGCATCCACCAAAGTGCTATAACTTTTACTTTTTCCTGATCCTGGGCAGAAAGTGTATGTCCCAATTGCTTATGCCTAAAGTAAATGGAAAAGACCTATTTTTCTCTTCAGACTTTGCTTTTGTAACCTGGGAGCGTATAACGAAAACATGAAGGGAGACTATATTTGGGGGCTGATACGCGAAAGTGATTTACATTACAGTCTCAAATCTTGAAAAACTACTCACTTCTAAACATTTTTGTAAACAGGTCACAAAAGCAAAGTTTGAATGGAATAATGGCC
The DNA here is from genome assembly GCF_004210375.1 of Tachypleus tridentatus. NCBI lineage: Eukaryota > Metazoa > Arthropoda > Merostomata > Xiphosura > Limulidae > Tachypleus > Tachypleus tridentatus. The sequence goes on from NC_134825.1 coordinate 69,855,023, forward strand.
AATTTCTGTACTTTTACAACATAAGCAATTACGAAATAACACATACTATCCAGGAACAAAATTTGTGTTACATAGTGTAATAAACGTCGTCCAAGGATCAACACGAATGAGAATGTATTCAACACTTATTTTGTCCTTTACGTGGAATTAATGAGATATTTGGTTCAGTGAGTGAGGTCTTGAGTCTATTCATCCATACTGTATACTTTAAGTACAATGGTTATAGGGGACTGTAGGATAAGACGGCGTCCTTAACTTTGAATCCAGTTTCACCAACTAAGCTAAAGCCACACAAAAGCAAAAGGTTTCAAAATGCATAGTTTTAATACAAAAATAAATTTTAGTTAAAATAAAGATTGTACGTAAGTTTCTAATATTTATATATATACTAAAAATATGCGCTTCTTGTAGTTGGAACCACTTTATCTATAAAGATGGATAAAATGGACCTACAAGATAGGTAACATTGTCTCCATCTAACTAATAACAGCCACAATATAAAATAAATGGACTGTAATCACTTACATTTCCATGTACATTTTCCTGGTAACGATAGGGAAGTCGTGTGCTATGAGCAAGTTGCGCATTTTCTAGAACAAAGGCGCAACAGAACATCAGTATTACTGTTAGACGATAACGTATATTGCATGCCGAAGCCTGTGGCAGAAATATACGTGGTAAGTGGGAGATAAGAATACCACACAGTGGATAGACGTTTAACCAAAGTCCGTTCATCGCAAAGCAGTGCGAGTTAGTGTGTTTTTTCTTTTACGGCATATTCAGCTGTCTGTAATTCTTTATCGTTTGAAATCAACAAAATGTTTTTTGAAATATCCAATTTGAACTATAAAAAATGTGAGTGTTTTCCTTCGATCAAAATTGTTTAAAAAAGGAAGTCTCACCTTTCTACCAGTATGTTTTAGCCACATGAACAATAGTTACATATCTACTGATTTTCAGAGGTGACAGTTTTACCATCTTACGTTGCTTTTCCTTTCTTATTAGGTCGGCATGGCCAGGTTGCCCTCGAGTAGCTTTGCGCGAAATTCTAAACGAAAACATTCTCTATAACCGACCCAGAACAGAAAGGCCTCACAGTCTCAATAATTGGCTCCGAAAAGACGTAAAATTTATTTTATTGATATACATTTTCATAATATAGGTATCTCTGTCTTTTGGAATTTCTGGGAAATCAAAATTCTAATGTTGGCTGAACTGAACGTTACACTCCAGGTAAGTGAATAAACTCTCCTCTTCGAAAATTCTGCAGCTATCTCCTTGTATATGGACCATCTATTCTGCTGCGAAGCCATTATGTTTATTTGCAATACTATTTTGGTATTCGATATGTAAAGGTATCTATTTATTTAAGAAATATATTTTGCGATAAATGTAAAACCTCCTGGTCTGCAGATTTTATTTAAACCAATTATATAAGATATTTGAATATGAAAGTACAATAATGATAATAGTAAGATGCAGACTTAACAGATAAGGTAAAAACTCTCAATCAGTGCTAGTGTAACGTAGATTATACAATCTCCTTTCTTTAAAGATTTATTGATTATGATTGAACTTTGAATATTTAAAATGAATTTCGCTTAAATAAGACTTGAAAGCAAATTTTTGAAACTTACAAATTCATGCTAAAATATTTTATAAACCTACCAGGACCCAAACAAATAGACTTTTAGAAAGAACGGGGTGATAAATGTTTTGTTGTGTTCGGTACTACAACGACAACTAACGTAGACAATAGCAACGTTTTGAAACGTACCCAAGAAAGTTACTTTCAAAAGTTTCTACATTTGATTATAACAAAATATGATCGAATTTGTACCGGTCTCTAACTTCATATCGGTAATGTGTTGGGTTTCTTCAATAACAACCACGGCATCAGAATGAACCTGGCTATCTCATAGAACACCGGCGTTTTATGCTCTCCTAAAGAATTCTTGAATTTAAGACAGACTTGTTGTATTCTAAGCTCTCATATCGACAGGCTTCCTCTAAAATTACCCATTACTTTTGTATTCTGATACAAGTTATCGTACCAGAAATACAAGAATGGAACCACTATTTGTTTTTTACTTTATGTGGAGGAAAAGCTCGGTTCGATGTTCGCGACATCTAGCGGGAAATCGTGTGTTATGACTCTTCCCTATAATGCTGAAGGACTTGACGTGCGTTTCAAAACTCTGAGCGCACGCGGTACTAAGCAACTTCAAGCCCTGAACGCGTGACTACCCTAATTTACCTGACTCGAGATTATACAGTGACTATGTTTACTTTTATGCTAGCGTTATTATTAACCAGCAGGGGATGTGATGCATTTAGTAAACAGAATTCGATCAAGCAATACGACGTACAAAATATTGATCAAGCTAAACTAGATGCTTTACTGAAGTTTGCTGTGAGAGAAATTGAAAAGTTGAAGCTGGATCATCACGAACTGGACGAATGTCATGGTCTGGAAGTAGCTAGCCTTCTGAGGGGGAGAAAAAAGGTAAAGAATCGCCAGACAGGGAAAGAACTCGCATTTTCTCTTTGTTAGTTACATGTTCTTACCACTGTTCTCGAGTTATTTTATCAACTATATGAAGAATGACCTAATTTAGCAGGTGACACATTTATACATATAATTTATTAAGGAATGAAGGTACACTTAGACATTTAAATATACCTTTATGGTATTAAACCTGTGGTAAAACAAAACTTTAATAAGTTTCAGTTATATTTTACGGCATCAAAAGTGCATAATGCTGGATAGTAAATTTTTGTTTTACATGAAAGTATTTGAGGATGTAAAAAAAATAATAAAATAGATCAAAATAATGTGCTTTGATAAGGTCTAGTAGTAGAAATTAGGGTTAAGAGTTGTTTTGTTTCGAAATTTACTATTCATATTTAGGGTTAATTGTTGTCTTGTTTCAAAGTGTATTATCCAGATTGATTTAAGTGAATGTTTTAGTATCTCATCAATAGTAGAACAGTGTATTTAAAAAGATCATATTACGTCGAAGTGCCCGTGTATGACTGTGGAAGTTTTCTTTATAGTCTTTGAATTTCTATGAATAATTCTTGAATTAAACAAACTTAGCTATCGATTAAGCTAAACGAAATAAACGAAAAGAACGTTTGTTCGAGTTACGATTAATTACTTTATTTTTTTTTTGGCAAACACACGTTCTTTTCGTTAATTGGTATTATCTAATGTTCTTTTTTATTAACAGTAAAGAGCGCAAATTAAAATAGGAAATATGCGAAGACTAATTTTCGGGTTTGATTTTGTTATTTTATTCTACAAATAACAGTTATTAGAAATTGGTATTTTAGAAGCGGTTCTTAAAACTGATAAAAAAACCTTTCCATCTGAAATATTTTAACGAGACTTTAAAGAATATAAATCTGAATTAGCTCGAAGCACGTTATAACCCCATAAACCAAGTTATATTTTTAAAACTATCAAAACTAGATAACAAAGAATATATATTTTAAAAATTGTTTTAAACAGTTTTGCTAGTTTTAATTAAGCGCAAAGTTACACAATGAACTATCTAGGTTCTGCCCACCATAGGGATTGAAACCTTGTTTTTTTTTTTTAGGCGTGAGTCTGCAGACCTATCGCTGCGCTACTGTAGGGCACCAGCTCTTCTGTAAGACTTTCTAAGGTGCTGTAGCTATTATAAGGGCTTTGTCATGGCCATGCACTCGTATTTTTTTATTCTTTACAAAATGTTTATATAACGTCCGCATACTTTACGAAACTAATTTCGAAAATATCGGAAAATACGGTTCTCTTGTATTCGTTAGTGAAAACCTAAAATTAATTTGAATAATTTTGTTATTATAGAATATATGGATTTTATTGCGCATCTAAAGAAAATTAAATATAATTTTTGTTCGGTTGTTTTTAAAGAATAAATTATTTGCGTAGGTTCTTTGAAAGAGCTCGTTTTGTTGAAGCATACAAATTAATTAGTATTTGAGAAGGAAAATTATATTTTCTTAACTATTCGAGTCTACATCATTCAAATATTTAGTCCGAAAAAGTTTAGATGTGTCAACCGTTAATTGGTTACATATGTCGGATCGATTGTTGGAGGGTCTTCTTTCACGTTTACCAACAGTATCATGGCTAACCGCCTGTCCCTAACGAGAGGTTCAGCTGTTGCTTGTTGCACTGTCTCGTTTTCTCCAATATAACAAGCTTTGTCAACCCACTGGAGGAAAACGACACGTTTTTTCAACAGACAAACGATAAAATAAATCAGAAGGAGATGTGTTTGTTCCAACTAATACGTTATGTTCTGGTATCAATAACTTAGAAACGTGGAAGTGTTTAGTGTATAAATTATTTATGTAATAACTTCTACCAAGAAAGTTTACAAATATATTCATTAAAAATATATATTAATTAATCCTAATTATGAGTGGCAAACAGAGTACGGAATGCCTCTATGACCACCCTGCCTTAGGTCACCAGTTAAGTAGTCTCATTATTAGCGGTGTTTTGGGCCTTTATCCTAAGAACACCTAACGGGATAGTCTTGCTCAGCGAATTTATTAAGCTCCAAACAGAATTTTTACATGTAAAACTTCAAGCGCTATGCTTATCGCATTTGGCTAATGTAGCTATTACTATCTGAATAACCTAATGGTATATATTAAATCTACATAATACCATGAACTGTTAATATAGTTCTAGAGGTAACGAAATAATATGGTAAATTACATAAACGCGTAAATTTACGTCCTGTTTAGTACGTAACAAGTTCCATTTACATGTCCATAGAGTAATAGCACAATCTTTGTGTATGACTTCTTGTAGTACTGCACAAGTTCTAATGATGACCTTGCTAAAGTGAGTTTAGTCAGAGGCCAGACTTGCAGAGAACTATCTAAAGTTTGTCGCTTCTCACAATAGGAAAAATGATTTGTGAATGCATATAATTGTATCAAAATTAGAGATAACTGGTATAGTTTTAAAGCTCTGTGATGCGATAAATGCCTAGACAAGTGTTGAAGTATGTAAGATTTGGATAAAGAAAATTAATTATATCCTATAGCGACTATGTTAATCATGTTATCTATGTTGAGTAAACGACCAAAACCGTGATAAACGATCGATTCAACATACGTTTGAAAGGAGTTAAATAAACTTAATAGTGTGAAAGGTTAACGCTTATGCTTATGTTGGAGTGCACACATTTACGATGTCCTAAGTGACCTATATTTTGTATAAACCACGTTCATTATGTAATTTATATTAAGTCAACGACCACACCGTGGAAAATATTGACTCACTGTAACTCAGGCTAGAGCTGAATACAATAGTAGCTTTTAAAGGTGGAATGTTTATATTTGTGCTAGATTCTGCCTATCTAGGATACATAAAGTTATACACAATCAGTAGTTATTATTTCAACTTGTAAAATCATTTTTTCCCAATATCTTCATTGCAGATTATATGAAAAGTGACGAAATATTCAGTAATCAGTAGCGAAAAGGTTAAACATATGAGAGTCAGATAGTATAAAGGTATTGTTATGTCAAAATGTTATGGATTGTGTGAATTTGTTCTGTGAATGATAGCGTTTAGTATCACCTATATAAATACAAATTTATTACCATTATTTCAAGATCTGTTCATTGCAGACCTAATGTCCCATCGATTACAGGCATCATTACAGGTTACACTGGGCTAAAGGTTTCTGAACTTAATCGTTTCGATAAATGTGTTTGTTCTTTTTCATAGCTTGTGTAGAGGACGACGTTTCTAAAATCTTCAGTCTTTCGTGTTCAAGGATCTGAAGAAGAAAAACGGAAAACTTTCGAAACGTCGTCCTTTAAAGTTATTGTTTTTTGTTACAATAGGCAGTTTTCTCACATTCACCAGATTCGTTTGTTGTTAAGCACAGATTACACATTGGGCTATTTTTGGTGATCCGACAACGGGTATAAAAACCCAATTTTTAGCTCTATAAACTTAAATATTTATTATTGAGCTACTGGGGTTCGAGCTTCACTGTGAAATATTTTAATTTTCGTTTCGAATTTGATGGAATTTCCGATGGTTATATAACAGTGACTTTCCGAACACCCTGAATATAGATTAATTTTGGACTTTATAAATCAAGGATACTTCGGAATTAACTTATTGTTAATATTTTTATCAAGTAAGAATTCTATTACGTTATTTGGTAATGTTGTTCGTATTGGTTTTAACGTAAGTATGAACAGAATTACCCGAAGTGTTCATTATATGAAGAGTGTAATCAGGTGTAGCAACATGCAGTGTTTAGCAAATACAAAACTTATCAGCTGCTTCATTGGTAGGTGTTAAAATATTTTTCATATAAATATCTTGAATATTTTTGGAACCTTTTGATGAAATATTGGTGCTAAAAAAATCGTATTTTAAATATTTATTATACCCATTAGTGAAAACTAATTAGTGTTTTATTTTTTCACTTCAATTTAATATTAGACGTTTTGTAATTATATAAGAACATTTTTATTGTCTTTCAGGTTAATTTTCCGGTATTTGCAAAAACTACATCCATTATTCATCATGAGCCTTAAATCTTCTTTTGAACAATGGAAAGGTTTCAAGTAATGCCATCTTGAGTGGGTGTGTAAATGTTAAAACTAAAACAATCACACTCAGAGAAATGTTTGTTTGTTTTGAATTTTCGCGCAAAGCTACATGAGGTCTAGCCGTCCCTACTTTAGCAGTGTAAGTCTAGAGGGAAGGCAGCTAGCCATCACCGCCACACCTCCCTCCAACGCTTAGGCTACTCTTTTATCAACGAATAGTGGGATTGACCGTAGTATTATAATGCCCCCACGGCTGAAAGTGCGAGCATGTTAAGTGTAACGGGGATTCGAACCCGCGACCCTTGGATTGTGAGTCGAGTGCCTTAACCAGCTAGCTATGCCGGGCCTCTCAGAAGAAAGACTTTTGATTGTCATTATTACTGTTGTTGTTTTTTCACTATTAAAAGATTATTATTCTGGAAGGTTTTTGTAAGGTATAATTTACTTTTGGAAATTTAATGTTAAAGGTTACAGTTGAGTAATTACTGTAGTGATTTATCTTGAATAATAGATTTTATATTAGTTTTTAGATCTATGTTTTTGTCAATAAATAGAACAACGAGAAACATTTCACTTTTGTTAGATCTTTCGGGTTTACTGGGAAAAACTGCTGACAAAACATACGTTACAGCTAATTTAAGTTGATTATAAACTCCTCTGGAATTTAATTCAAATTGGTTGGAATAAACTTAAGTTGTTTTTGTTTTTTTTACTGTGGGACTTTGTAATACAGCGTAAAGTGAACGGAAATGTTTTGTTTAAGATATATATTAGAAGTAATTCATATATTAATCTTGACGGTGTTGTAGTTCAATTAGTTCTATGATTTTTATAGTTACTACAGGGTTAACGTTTAACAGGTTGAGAAAAAGCAGAGTTAGTTGAAAACGTGTAATTCTGAGAAATTTTAACGTCACTTCTTCTGGGTAAATAATCACAAGTTTGTCCATCCAGTAGTTTCTTCCTCCAGTTCAGTTTTGTTAACATTTTATGTATTATATTGATTGAACTAGAAATCCTAAATCAAGACCAGGAAACCTAAAACATTGATAGAGTAAATTATTATATTTCTTTTTGACCTAAGGTCTGTGTTTGCTCATTCTTCCACGTTATATTCCTCTCTGACATAAAACACGTGTCCGCTAATTCTTCTAGGTTATATTTCTCTTTGACAAAAAAAAAATTATTTGTTCCGCGCATTCCTTCAGGTTATTTTCCTTTTTGACATAAAATAGTGTTTGCTCATTCTTCGAAGTTATGTTGTTTTTTTCTAACTCAAAGAGAACGTGTTAAAGCAGCTGATTTCTTCAGAAGTTAGATCCATTTTTTTTACGTATTTTAAAATTATTAATCGTTTGCTCCTCTACTTGTTATAACAGAACAAAGAGAAGTAGCATCAATATAAATAATAATTTATGCTAATACGTATTATTATATTTTAAGGACTTTATAGTCTGTCATAAAACTACATAATTTGCAAATTGAGAACATAAGCAGTATTTGTTTGGATTTGTTTCAGTTATCGAAGTTTCAGAATGATTTGAGAACATAAGCAGTATTTGTTTGGATGTGTTTCGGTTATCGAAGTTTCAGAATGATTTCCACACAGATGCTAAGGGCAATGTGTATGTGGCCATTCATAATTTTATAATGATAATGGAGAGGACAGATTTGACTGTCTTTTTGATAGCGCATACATTGCTCCAAAATGCAGAGAACACTTTATGGTAACAGAAAGGTAACCACATGTCGGAGCACGTTTTTATACGCCACGACAGATCAACCGAAAATTATCAGTCATAGCTTTATTGGTATCATATAATGTTAACTTTTACACTTTGATATCTGTTTATGGATATCAGTTTGGCTGGAAATGTTGTAAAACGTGGATGTCTGTAGCACTGTTGGCATCTGTTTGACTGTTGATGTTTTAAGGTGTTTATGTTTGTAACACTGTTGGTATCTGTTTGATTATTGATGTTCTAAAGTGTTTATGTTGTGAGACTGTGGGTATCTGTGCGACTGTTGATGTTGTAAGGATGTTGGTGTCTGTGTAACTGCTAGTATCTGTATGACTGCTTATGTTGTAAGGTATTGATGTTCTCATGACTAGTGACATTGGTGCAACTGTTGAATATCTGAGAGAAAAATTAACTTCACATCCAACTCTGCGCTGAAAGTTTTCATCTCTTGATTTTGATATTTGACAATAAATGTGAGACAGTGGATGAAAAGGAGTATAAGAGTCGTTTTTCTACTGTACCATTGTGCAACAATACACATCTGTATTGTAACTTTGTGCGACAGTACACATCTGTATTGTAACTTTGTGCAGTACACACCTATATTGTAACTTTGTGCGACAGTACACATCTGTATTGTAACTTTGTGCGACAGTACACATCTATATTGTAACTTTGTGCAGCAGTACACATCTGTGTTGTAACTTCATACAATGGTACACATCTGCTTGACAATACCGGAACAAAAACTGAGTGGCTTCTCCAGCATTTCAATGTTTACGATAGAAACACTCTCAACACTACGGTTTAACATGTTTTGTTTAGCAACATTCTATCTCTTTAGTTAGGTAGATGTAGGTGTGATTAGTTTTTTAAAAAGTATTTTAGCGCGAAAACACCTGGTGTAAGCAGTTTAAGAAATTAATAATCATTAGCTCAAACGTATTACTTTTGGAATATTACATGAATACCATGGTACATTCTTTTTTCCTAACGTCTTATCAGTGTTGTCCTACATAGTCGTCATTATAATATCTCATTAATTCCATTTACTGCTTTATTGTAAACACTAAACTCTTTCCTTTCTAATATTCCAATAACAATTTCTTATGTTATTTACTTTCTAATGTTCCATGACTTCTGACCTATATTCTTCGTTTGTTTCTGGAATGTTTCATTCGTGCCATTACTTCATATCTAATGTTTTCTTAAGACCTTATTGACAAATTATAACCGAACAAAGAGATGCATATTAATAATAGTTTTATTGAGGTAGGACAACACGTTATTGAAATAGATGAGAAATGCTAAAATAGTGCAATATGAAAGAAGTAAACATCATTAAGGTCATCTCTTCGTTCACTTCCAATCTGCGTCCAACAAAATTTCTACATTCTGTTATTTATGATAATAACACGATTTGTTTCTCTCTCTCTCTCTAAGTTACTAATGCTATTTATTTTTGTTTCCAATATATTACAAATTCAATTTTATATACTTCATTTATTTACAACATGACGTTAGTAACATATCTGCCTTTTAATTCCCATTTATTATAAAAACATCTTTAGTTTCTTTCCTAGGAAACGTTATATTTCTCTTTAATATGACTTTAAGACTGTATGCAACGTTATCGACCTAGACTGCCAGACGAAAGCCCATACAGCTCGAACCTGCCGTTCTCGTCTAGTCATGGTAGGGTCTTTGTTAACCAAAATGTTTCGTATCAATTGTATCTATACAAATTGAAAAAAAAAAAAACACGAGTATTAATTCGAACTGAAAATCGAGATAGTCTCAAAGAATCTATCGACTGGAAAGGTTTGAAAGGTACGTATACAAAATAAAACCAACAATGTGTCATTATTGTTATCTTCGTATTTTTTCTTTCCGAATACATCGTTTATGTCACACATATTTAAGTTACTTTTCAACATTTCATTAGCATCTCTTTACTTTTTTTTACCAATGTGTCACATTTTTAAGTGTATGTTGTTTTCTCTTTAACACTAATTGAAATATTTGAATGTAAGTACTGACGAAATAGTTTGTGTAAAGATTAACATAACTCATTGACAGATCTACATAACTCATTGACAGATCCACATAACTCATTGACAGATCTACATAACTCATTGACAGATCCACATAACTCATTGACAGATCTACATAACTCATTGACAGATCCACATAACTCATTGACAGATCTACATAACTCATTGACAGATCCACATTCTCCTTTTGAGTAATAAAATAAATAAGTGGATCTGAATGTTTTGAAATCTGATTTTTAAAAATTAAAGTACAGATTGAAAAAATGATCTGTGAAATATTTCTTGTTGTTGACATCAATATCTTGAGATTTGGCTTACACACAAACTAAAGAAGAAAAGTAAGTGCAATAAGGAATCAAAATCACACCTGGACAACTTATTCCCGCTACAATTCTGTTTTTACTTTTTCATATGAAATACTCGCTAGTAGTTTTACAGAGTAAACTGCACTAATGTTTATCAACTCTCTAATGTCTTTTAAAATTGCACATACATTGCCCGAGAAAAGTGTTAGATATTCGTGTATGACTTAGTAACAATACATTTTGTATGCTACGTGATAAGAAGTGTTGAAAGACCTGTCACGATTCAATATTGATGACTTAGTAACAATACATTTTGTATACTACGTGATAAGAAGTGTTGAAAGACCTGTCAGGATTCAATATTGATGACTTAGTAACAATACATTTTGTATACTACGTGATAAGAAGTGTTGAAAGACCTGTCACGATTCAATATTGATGACTTAGTAACAATACATTTTGTATACTACGTGATAAGAAGTGTTGAAAGACCTGTCACGATTCAGTATTGATGACTTAGTAACAATATATTTTGTATACTACGTGATAAGAAGTGTTGAAAGACCTGTCACGATTCAATATTGATGACTTAGTAACAATACATTTTGTATACTACGTGATAAGAAGTGTTGAAAGATCTGTCACGATTCAATATTGATGACTTAGTAACAATACATTTTGTATACTACGTGATAAGAAGTGTTGAAAGACCTGTCACGATTCAGTATTGATGACTTAGTAACAATACATTTTGTATACTACGTGATAAGAAGTGTTGAAAGACCTGTCACGATTCAATATTGATGACTTAGTAACAATACATTTTGTATACTACGTGATAAGAAGTGTTGAAAGACCTGTCACGATTCAGTATTGATGACTTAGTAACAATATATTTTGTATACTACGTGATAAGAAGTGTTGAAAGACCTGTCACGATTCAATATTGATGACTTAGTAACAATACATTTTGTATACTACGTGATAAGAAGTGTTGAAAGACCTGTCACGATTCAATATTGATGACTTAGTAACAATACATTTTGTATACTACGTGATAAGAAGTGTTGAAAGACCTGTCACGATTCAGTATTGATGACTTAGTAACAATACATTTTGTATACTACGTGATAAGAAGTGTTGAAAGACCTGTCACGATTCAATATTGATGACTTAGTAACAATACATTTTGTATACTACGTGATAAGAAGTGTTGAAAGACCTGTCACGATTCAGTATTGATGACTTAGTAACAATATATTTTGTATACTACGTGATAAGAAGTGTTGAAAGACCTGTCACGATTCAATATTGATGACTTAGTAACAATACATTTTGTATACTACGTGATAAGAAGTGTTGAAAGACCTGTCACGATTCAATATTGATGACTTAGTAACAATACATTTTGTATACTACGTGATAAGAAGTGTTGAAAGACCTGTCACGATTCAGTATTGATGACTTAGTAACAATATATTTTGTATACTACGTGATAAGAAGTGTTGAAAGACCTGTCACGATTCAGTATTGATGACTTAGTAACAATATATTTTGTATACTACGTGATAAGAAGTGTTGAAAGACCTGTCACGATTCAGTATTGATGACTTAGTAACAATATATTTTGTATACTACGTGATAAGAAGTGTTGAAAGACCTGTCACGATTCAATATTGATGACTTAGTAACAATACATTTTGTATACTACGTGATAAGAAGTGTTGAAAGACCTGTCACGATTCAATATTGATGACTTAGTAACAATACATTTTGTATACTACGTGATAAGAAGTGTTGAAAGACCTGTCACGATTCAATATTGATGACTTAGTAACAATACATTTTGTATACTACGTGATAAGAAGTGTTGAAAGACCTGTCACGATTCAATATTGATGACTTAGTAACAATACATTTTGTATACTACGTGATAAGAAGTGTTGAAAGACCTGTCACGATTCAGTATTGATGAGTTAGTAACAATACATTTTGTATACTACGTGATAAGAAGTGCTGAAGGATTTGACACGCCACATTAGCATGGCTTGCAATCTGCACAGCTGACGCTGTTATTGTCTGCCGTTTTGATGACTAGATATCATAACAGGCGAGGCTGGCACGATGCCTCTCCTAGACCTACTGTTATCGTGCTAACAGATGGAATAGACATTTGACAAACACTATGGTTTATTAATACGTGTACTTCAATCTTCAGTTGGGTTGGGCGTTTTTTAAAAATCTATACGTAGTTATCAATCAATCTGTAAATGTGTTCCTCCACAACTATTGCTGTGTATACGTCTACTCATGAATATACACAGTAAAATATGATCGATTTTTTTACATATGAGTCATTCTGCTCTAAGATGGACTCCGCCCTCCCTCACACGTGTTTCGTATATCCTTATATGGTGAGTTGGAGAACGTCCCCAATAAAAACTGTTCTAACAAATTTGTCGAACCTCGTTAGCTAAAATATTGTCGAAGTGAAAACGTTTCTTCTACGAGTTGTGAAAATTACGTTCTGAACCCAAGTCCGTAAAATCAAGATTACTTCTAAAATTATAGTTATTACCATATACGTTGTAAGCTGCGGAAAAGTATAGATTTGTGAGAATTATGTAGTTTAATTTGAAACTTATATAAACTATACTGAGATGAATTAGGTTTAGAACTGATAAAATAATTTTAATGGTATTCCCTTTAATAATAAAAAAGCGTGTATGTGGTACTAAAAGGTTCCTGTATCGTGGCAGTAAGGGATCATTGATGGTTTTAATCATTAACGTTTTGATATGAACAGTAGGTTGAGAAAATACCAGTTTTATTCATAGTAAAAAATGTGTTTCATTGACAGAAATAGCCTTTCTCTTGATAATAAAGTAAGGAGTTTCCCAGCAGGTATAATACAGGAACTTTCCTAGGTAGAAGTGCAGAAACTATCTTTGTCATAAGCCTCAAGCATCCATGATAACAAATTTAGTCTTATTTATTTAATATCCTTAAAACATTACTTCTTACTGATGGAACAGTTTTTTACACTAAAATAGATATTGTCCACATACATTGTTTTATACACTCATCAATGCCAGGGTTGCGTTTACTTAAAAACGTAACGTTTTAAAATAATTAATTTACGTGAAATGCAGATCTGTTGAAAAAGCTTAACGAACCAGTTAGAAGCGAAGGTAGTACAGATGTGATATACCTCATGTCATTGCACGTTGCTACAGGACAAGAGGCAGGGAGGTAGAACAATACGACACTAGCGGAGAAACTGTGGCTTGAAACGACGGTAGCATAACCGTCGTGCTTGCTTCATAACTTGGTAATAATCCGTTCATTGCCGTAAAGTAACTCTATAAAGATCCTTGTCCACATGAAACAACCAATAACTAGCTTGGGAGATTACGTCTTAAAGATGGCAGTATCATTTTCCCTTTTTCTGATAAGGGAGAAGAAATAAAGGCGAGTTAATCTAGTGGTCTTTAACCACATGAAATACTTAATGTGTGATCAATAGAGTCGTGTAAGAAAGAATGTCTTAAAAGTACACCAGCCCTTCATTATAGCATAAATAGAAAATCAATATTTGAAAAACGAAGACCTGGGTTGTTTCTAACTGTTATTGTTCACTTACTTCGATAAATGAATTTAATGATTTTTTACACTGATAATGTCACACTGTGCTCTTTATTTTTTGTATTAGATTTAATTTAGAAATAAAATCGATGACATTCTCGTGATTTTAGTTAGAAGGAGCTTCTTCTCAAACATAAAAAGTTAACAAAATTACATGTTTATTTTGTATTCATAAACTACTCTTTCTTATTTTTACAAGAGCAAAATTATTCATCATTAATTTCAAACACTTAACATCCATTTTTATAGATGCATTTAAACTTTGACATGTTACAAAAAACCGCACTGTCAAATTAGAAGTGTCTTTATTCAAACCTTTGAATATTAAATAAAGACTGTGACAAAGAAGTGAAATATATATATATATACATTACCTGCTTTATGATAAAAGATAGGATATGTGGACACGTTTAAAAACAATACCTGGTTTATATTTTTAAGATAGCTTCAATGCAGATGTGTCATAATATGTTAACTACATATACATTACCTGCTTTATGATAAAAGATAGGATATGTGGACACGTTTAAAAACAATACCTGGTTTATATTTTTAAGATAGCTTCAATGCAGATGTGTCATAATATGTTAACTACAGAAGAAAAAAAAACTCGTGGTTTGTTTACGAGAGATTTTCTGGGTTGAAGTATTTTATATTTGAATGCACAAAGTTTATTAAACGTAAAGGAAGTGCTCTATATCTACAGTAATTGAAAATTGTAAGTCACCTGCCTAGATTTCTCAGTTATGAACTTAAGCAGTTAGAATACTGAACGAATCTGATGGCCCTGTGACAGCGAGTGATATTAACCCTAAATTGGTTAAACTTGTTCTACAACATGTGATTCGCACCAAACGTCATATTGTACAAAAGATACTTGAGCCTAAAGGCCTGACAAAAACGACAAACCGATCAACTTATCTTGAAAGAGATTCCAGATCTAGCGAATCTTCCAAATACTGGGTTTTAATACAGGTGTTCTTAAGTATTTATAAACAGATGAAGAAATTTACACACAAAACCTCAATACATAAAAATTGCAGTCTGAAATGGGAATCTGAGGGATAACAGAGCCACCCCCTAAATAACTTTCCTTTTGTTATTTGTAATACTCCATATACTTCCTTACGTATATAGTGATGTCGTCCCTACCTTCCTACTCCTAATTTCCTTTTTGCGTAGTTTAATGAAATTCAAAAAGCTTTTCACACACGCACACACGTTATTCTTTTTAATTATATATATATATATTGCGTAAGTGTTAAACAGGTTATACTGAATTTTAAAAACTGTATTTTACTAAGCAGTAATTCAAAAGAATGAAAGAATATACTACAATAAAAAATGTTTACTAGATTATCCGATTTACGTTTAATTAATATTGTACTCAACTGTTAATATTGTTTTGTTTTTTTCATATTGAGAAGTTTTGTCTATTTCGTACGTAGATATTTGATTATACAGTTGCAAATACCACTTTTCTCCACTTTCAGCGTATTTCTATTTCGTAATTAAGCTCTACATTTCCCAATATGAAGTCGTTAAGCATAAACAGACTTTAATTTTTGTTATTAAAGAGATTAATTTATCGATAAATTCTACATCAATAAAGGTGTCATTTTTACTTACTTCAACGTATGCAAAGCTTTGGTTTCGGGTCCATTTAGTTATTTGTATCACGAAACACCATTAAACCTGGTGTGAAACAAATCATCCTCAACAAGACGTTAATAATAAGATGAAACCACTCATGATAGATATTGATGCCCAAAGATGTAACCTCCGTATTTCACGTACAATAATAGTGGTAGGTATTTTAAAGGTTCTGAGTTTTTATTTCTTAATGTAGTACTAAATCTTAATATTAAATTGAAGAAGAAATTTATGTCTACTACAAAAGATAGTTCTTCAATTAGAATGTAAAACATGAAAAGTGTTTAGCAAAATGCATTTAAACAGAAACATGATAATGTATAACAAACAAGAGATGATTAATTCATCTTATTTATTCATATTATGTTATTTCATCATCTCGAATTCTCCTGTATGGGCAAAGTAAATGTTAACTTACTTATTAAGTACTGTTTTCCGTATATTAAAAACGTTAAGTTGTCAACTCATTTGTATTGCTTTCAGTACAGTGAAAGTAACTTACTGGATTCTTTGGAATTGCTTTGAGTGCGGTATAAATTTTAACTTTCTTGGGCACTGTTTTCAGTTTGTATAACTATTATATCTAACTTAACTTCTCATCTACTTCTTTTGTTGCTGAGTAAAATATTAATTTGGAAATTCAGGTTTCTGATTTCACTGCTATATAATTGTGAGTTTCCATCTTCTCAGGTACTGTGATAAACGAAATGTAGATTTTGTCTGTTAATTATTAACTGACCAGCTTTTCGGAATTATTTTTATGCTCTGTTAACTAACAACCTTTGGGGCACTATTTTTAGTATTGTGTTAACTTACCAACCTTTGGGTTACTATTTTCAGTGTTGTGTCAACTTACCGACCTACGGGTTACTATTTTTAGTGTTATTTAACTAACAACATTTAGGGTACTATTTTCAGTGTTGTGTTAACTTACTAACCTTTGGTTTACTATTTTCAATGTTAAGTTACCAACCTCTGGGTTATTATTTTCAGTGTTAACTTACCAACCTTTGGGTTACCTTTTTCAATGTTGTATTAACTTACCAACCTTTAGGTTACTATTTTGAGCGTTAATTTACCAACTTTTGGGTTACTATTTTCAGTGTTAGCTTACCAACCTCCGGGTTACTATTTTCAGTGTTGTATTAGCTTACCAACTTTTGAGTTACTATTTTCAGTGTTGTATCAACTTACCGATCTATGGGTTACTATTTTTAGTGTTGTATCAACTTACCGATCTATGGGTTACTATTTTCAGTGTTATGTTAACTAATAACCTTTAGGGTACTATTTTCAGTGTTGTGTTAACTAACAACCTTTAGGTTATTATTTTCAGTGTTGTGTTAGCTTACCAACCTTTGTTTTTACTATTTTCAGTGTTAACTTACCAACCACTGGGTTACTATTTTCAATGTTAACTTACCAATATTTGGACTACTATTTTCTGTGTTATGTTAACTTAGGAACTTGTAGGTTACTATTTTCAGTGTTAACATATCATCCTTTGGGTTACTATTTTCACTGTTGCTATTGTTTTGTTTTGTAAATTTATTCTTTAATCACTTTACTCTAACGTTTCAGACAAAAATGTGTAGGTCTTGTTAACAAAGTTTATCAATTCTTTGCACTCTTTCGTTTCACTGTAAAAACATCGTGAAGGTATGATTTATATTTTAATTCAGTAGCTCCTCCTAGTTAAACCGGTTACATGTAAGACCATTTATCATAGATGAAGCCTTAAAACAAGTTCTTCTTTACAAGAGTGGGCTGAAAAACAAGCATGTTTTACACACGCCTGACCAATGTAAACCAGTGTTTTTAAGTAGAAAAGTGAAAATATTTCTGAGCTATAGCATATACATACTATGAAATAATAAATCATTTTTTAAATAACTAACAAAATTCGCAAATAATTTGCCGTCAAATTAGTATTTGCATTGTAACAGTTTTTCTTTAACTACCGGATTTCTAGAATAGTACAAAACAATTCTAATTGCAGACATTGAAATTTGTAAGTCCTCTCTTTATAAGCCTACATGAGTTAAGTCTTTACTGAGTACGGCGTATATTTGATAAAGATATATATTAACACTATAACTTGTGTACGTTTTTTGCATTGGTTAGTCCTAAATTTTTACATTAATTAATATTATCGGTAAATAAACTTATACTGTTACTCTACAACCTAACGTTAGTCTATTTTAAAAACTTTTATAACCTTTTACTATATTGTTGAACAAAATGTTTACTAAAACATATAGTTACATCTACCTTTTGTTTAGATCTGTTGAAATGAAGTGTACAAATGCGCATTTAGATAGTAAAGTGCGCGCGCATTTTCATGACAAATAAAACTGGATATTATTATAGAGGAACATATTAATGGCATAAAAATCAGAATCTGGAAAAAAAAAGGAGTTACTTCAGAACTCTGACTGGCAACAACGAAGGAACTTTTCCAGAAACACATTAACAATTTACAGAACGTACATAAGACCAGTCGTAGAATATGTCTGGGTAAATGTATCAAAAGCACACATCAACAGACTACAGAAAATATGAAACTATATTTTAAAGAAAGCAAAGAAAAGTCCTACTATCAACAAACTCTGTTTCTACACAACTATTCAAACATGCAACACAATCACACTCCTGGATAACTCGCTTCAATGTTATAAGAAAAACATGAATAAAAATGTACTAATGAGCAAACTAGCGAATTACATAATACATTCTGAACTACGCCCTAAGTGCTTCTCATCTCTAAACAACATAAATAAGAAACTTACAAACGAAACATTTCCAGGCTAATTGTATCCTAGATACAAACGTAGCTCTATTTTAAAATCATTTTGTAAGTAAAAATAGGATTACATATGTTTATATGATTGCTAAGCAGAACTGTATTGTGAACATATATTAATAGTGTGAGCATGTATAAGTGAAGCTAGTGAAAATGTACGAGGGAATATTACTCCGTGAATAGGACATGGCGCGTAAAGAATATGTTAATTAAAACTGCGGACAAGGACACAATTTTTAACGTACTGTAAGAAAAGCAACAACAATGTGACAGAGATTATTAATTAGGATTAATTAACAGCACAAGTGAAATAATAATTACCGAAGGAGGAAGATGTCGACGCTGAACTTGTCACTCCCTGGTCCACATTATGACTCCCAATGATCATAAAGAAAATTATAACAGATTTATAAATAAATTTTTCCACTTGTTCTTAATTAAGTAAATGCAAATATCTTATATAAGACACGTAATAAGAATATCATACTATAACAGAGTTATAGGTTTTTTACATTAACTTGTGTTCACTTACATAAAACTAAAAAATATTAATTTTTTCCGTGAATTTATTTCTATTGTTAGATCGCTATGCAGTTCCAGTTTCGAGCATGGCCAAGCGTGGTCGTAATCCGAGGGTAGCGGGTTCGCATCCCCGTCGAGCCAAACATGCTCGCCCTTTCAGCCGTGGGGGAGTTATAATGTTACTGTCAATCCCACTATTCGTTGTTTAAAGAGTACCCCAAGAGTTGGCGGTGAGTGGTAATGACTAGCTACCTTCCATCTAGTCTTACACTACTAAATTAGGGACGGCTAGCACAGATAGCCCTCGAGAAGCTTTGTGCGAAATTCAAAAACAAACAAATCCAGTTTCGACCCTAATGCCTGCGTCGATGTTTTATTTAATTATGTAACTAAAGCAATGTGGTTCTTGTCAAAATAAAAAAAAAATTGCAGTGTTTTTTAAATGAAAAATGCACAGTTTGGGAAATCTGAAGAAGTGAAATAGCAATTCCACGTGAGGATATGTAACTCCTTTTATGTTTTTATCCATATCAGACTTAACCCTAAATATAAAAAATATACTTTGTATGTATTTTTCTTTGCCCTTTTTCTGGTTGTAGCGGATTTACTGTTGTACGTTTATTTTGATACCTATGTTTGTTTCACTTTGATGAGTGTAGCGTGTATTGTTGGATGTGTATTGAACAAATTTAACCTGTACTGTAAACTTGTAGAAGTTTCTTTAGAGTAAGAATCAACAATATTTGTTTTACGAAAACGCTAGAATGTTTTTGAATACAGTTGAATGTTCGAGGAACTTGCATGGTTGGTATATACAACCGACACGCTGATAGAAAGATTATTATTGAATAGCTACTGTGATTAACTTCAATGAATTACTTCAAATGCTATTATTTCTGCGAAGACATTAAATAACAAAGCCAGCTTGTAACCGGTGTGAGGCCACCAAAAGAATGGTAGCACTAGCTTAGGCGAAGTGTAACAATATCAACTCAGGATTAATTTCTTCCTCATGGACCTGGACTGTCAATAAAATATTAAATTATTGATTAGATATAAGACTCAGTATTTTTTGTAAGTTTGTAAAATTCTTGTATATAAACCATCATTTGTAATAACTATTACAAATTCATTAGAAATTGTTTTTTTATATTAAAATATATTTATGTTAAAAATATGTGTCAATCATGTTGCCAAATAACATATATTTGATTTATATTAACATTCAATGAACTTGTAAATTAAAATTAAAATTTCCGGCTGTTTAAAATCGTAGTGCGTGACGTACGTAACATAATAAATCAAAGATCCGTCTGAGATAAATTATAATATGTAGCAGGTTACTTCATTGACTTTTCATATCTTCTACCCTCTCTCTGCCTCACTTCTCATTTTTGTTCCTTTCTATCACTTCGTTACATTGACTTCGCCCAACATGATTTTCTTTTGACTTTTCTAAGCTGATTTCGAGGTATCTCATGTAATAGTTTTCCGAGTTTCAATATATATAATATATAAGGATATACGTACGTGTGTATATATGCGTAAAAATAATTAATTGACGTTTGAAACCAAAACGACAAACGCTATTAAGACTGTTGAGATTCCTCTGAATGGTTCTTTGGCTAGAGCACACAGTATGACACATGTACTTTAAAAGAAATAAAAATGTTTGTTAGCACGACAAGAATTTTACTCTCTGTAAACTACAACACACAGAATAACGTATGAACTTTGAAAGAACTAAAATATCTGTTACTCTTAATTTTGGTTTTATTTACTCTTGAAACAGAACGTTTTCGGAGTTAATACGAACACATAGATGGTTTAGTTTTTACACACAAAAAGGTTAAAGCTAGTCCTCGTACATTAGTCTAATTAAATACATTCACGCATCAAGTTTATGCCAAAGTTTAAGTCTTACTGTTTATGATGTTATAAATCAAATCACTTTATAAATAAAATCAATTTATTTAAAAACATTTTACCTTTTTGATAGGTATTATAAATTGTATTTAAAACCTTTTTAAGTTTGCAAATCATAATTGAGAAGATTAAAATATACTGTAAAATTAAAGTTTGTGTTTCAGTCATTTTAAATTATCGTTTAAATATGTTACAAACATTAATTAAAGGAAAGGTTATATTCAAAGTACAACTGAAGTTAACAACAGACATTTCAACTTCATATTCAATAACTACGCCAGTCGTATTTATTATTATAAAAAAACAAATTATTTTCCTTATTTTTTTTTAATTTTCGTATAATTAAAGACTTTTCTTTGAAATTTCTATTTCGATGGAGTTCTCTTGCGAGTCAGTAATAAGTTACAACGTCAAAATTCCATGGTTAAGTTACTCACGATAGACATCTTGCTTATAGCCCACTGTGTAGATTTGCGCTAAAATAAACAAACAAACATGATTATTAAATAATGGGTCTATTTCTATTTTTTTTGAATATTTTTGTACTAACCTCATAATGTCGTAAGACCTTTGTAGATATTTGATCAAGATCACGGTGATGTGCCGTGCGGGCAAAAGAACCTACAGGACACACTGTGTGTTAATAACAGGAGTAATAGCTTAGTGGTTTTACATATTCTGCAGTTCTGAAATTAGTAATCCAAACTATCACATATTTTAAGTGGATGGCTCTACTGTACTCCTATTTCACATACCAAGATTCAAGGAAATTCATTAAGAAATACACGAGATATTAAATCTCTAATTTTAGTTGAATTTATCCCTCTTTTTTTTTATTCCCAGTGGTATGGAGGTATGTTTAACAGTCTTACAATTCTAAAAACTTGGCTTCGATGCCCGTGGTAAGCAGAACACAGAGAACCCCTTGCGTAGCTTTGTGCTTAGCCTGAAAAAATGTACTTTTTTATTTTTTCTTTGCACTGAAAGTAATGAAACGTTATGATAGAAAAACATGCTTAACTTTCATGCTTTGTTTTTCAAATTTTGTACACTGATATTTCTTTACAACCTAAGATTAAGTGTCAAATTTGATCTGAATATAAACCATATACGGAAACTGATTTAAGAAAAACTTTGAGCATGTCTATACAAAACGTCACGTGAGCTCTCTTTACTTAAGAGTAAAAGTGAAGTGATTTCAGTATTTTGTCATTCGAATTAAAGATGGCTGATTTGGAGTAGCAAAACTATAGGGTGAAAGAACGTGTAGAAATACAAATATTGATTAGACCAAGTAAACTAAATAAGAGGTTTCTAGGGCAACTTTTCCAAAGATTCACACGGATGGACAGTTATTATTCATTATTTATTGCCAACTTTTAAGTATAAATTTGCTAAATATTATTAAATCACTCTAACTAGAAAACGATTCAACGGCACCTGATATTTGTTTCAACAATTAGCTTAAGTAATGATGTTTGATGCGGCTGTACCGAGTGCATGGGGTACAAGAAACTGTTAATATAGATTTCATAGCGTTACTATGAAGGAATTTTTTTTTAATTTCGCGCAAAGCTACTCGAAAGCTATCCGCGCTAGCTGTTCCTAACATAGCAGTGTAAGAACAGAGAGAAGTCAGCTCGTCGTCACCACCCACCGCCAACTCTTGGGCTACTCTTTTACTAACGAATAGTGGGATTGACCGTCACATTGTAAAGCCCCCACGGCTGAAAGGACGAGCATGTTTTGTGTGACGGGGATTATCACCATGTATTTTAGATAATCCAGTTGATTCTGTAAGGTATGGATTTGTTCCGAACAATAGGGTTGCTATACTAAAACTAATTTTGGTTGTTATCGAGTGTCACTTCCTTACTTGCTGTGGTTTGTTTGTGTGTATTGACGAAAAATAATACCACATGAAAAACGTATTACGTGTGACCAAGAAAGAGTTGAGCTTACGACTTAAAGGAATAATATAACAATTGGCAATTAAACTAGTAACTACACTTATAGCAATGACAATAATTTTATAGCAAATATAACTAAGTCGTGTATTCTTTTTTATCCATCATCATGCCCAAAGTTGAACATAAAAATGGGGCCTAGCTAGCTAATGAATGAGTATTTGACGTAAGGTTCATATCAGTACTGTAAATATAACTTGATAGCCAATTTTGATGTTATTTTAACAGTTAAAAGTTCAGAGCATGTTCTATTGTATATCATAGCTATAACTGACTTACCAACCCTTAGCCCAGAATAATAACACTATGTAACAGAAATTTTGTTCCTGGATAGTATGTGTTATTTCTTAATTGCTTATGTTGTAAAAGTACAGAAAATGGCCAATATTCCCTTCTTCGCTTTAGTAACCTGGATAATGAAAATTAGAAATTAACCTATTTTCTGTGTAGCCTTCCAGTGGATCAGCGGACTTACAATGCTAAAAAACCGGGTTTCGATACACGTGGTGAGCAAAGCACAGATAGCCCATTGTGTAGTTTTGTGCTTACCACTAAAACAATTTTATGTAAAAACGGGCAAATTTGCACATTTTTATTTATTTAAGATCTGAATAAAACAACATATGAATCAAGATTTACATGTATTTATACTAAAGTTATACAAAAATGAACAAAATTGTTTAGAAGTAAGTAGTTTTTCGAGATTTGCGAATGTAATGTAAATCACTTTCACGTATCAGTCCCCAGATATAGTTTTCCATCATGTTTTCGTTATACGCTCCCTGGTCACAAAAGCAAAGTTTGAAGAGAAAAATAAGTCTTTTCCATTTACTTAAGCATAAGCAATTAGAAAATAACACTTTCTGCCCAGGACCACGAAAGGGTAAAAATTTTGTCACATAGTGAATCAATAGGTCACGACAAACTATTTGATATTTTAAAGTCAGAAATCTTGACTCCCTCTGTTTTTCAAGTCATGTGGGAAGTGATTTTTTTTTTCATTTGCACCACTACCAAGGTAATGTGCGGATATACTCTACCAGTATTTTGTTGTTCTATTTTTCAGGGGAGATATTTTAGACCATCTACCCTATTAAGTCACACATGGCCACTTTGTAATGCTTCCAGTTGGTTATTCGGGCTTTAGGCCTATCGAATGTCACGGTCATTAGGGCCACCAACGTGTTGGGACTCCTCACCATTACTTAGGATGTGCGCTGTTGAAATAATTAAATACGCGGTACTTGGTTGATTGTTGTGCAGCTGCTCAGTCTAGCGGAAACGTTGTAATTACTAACATCAGAACTTACCTGCTGTAAACACTATTTACAAGTCACTTGTTATAACATTTTTAGCTACATATTTTCTATAACATTGTTATGAACAGTCAGTCCTTTGTAACATCATTATTCATAAAACCTTTACTTGGTTTAAACCAAATTAGTTAAAAATACAATATAAATTTACAGAGCTACGTTTCTCCACACGTTTTGGTTCAAACACTTGAATACTCGTGTATTTTTTATATGTGGTATGTTTTTGCAATTAATACAGACTTGTAGTTTTAATATGTTCATAATATTCATCCGGTTTCTTTCTTATTTTATCAATAAATAGCTTTAACGGAGGTTTTGTGAAATAATTTTACTTTTTTTTTATAATGTATTGCTCACATTTTTACGTTTTATTTCTTTATTTCGTCCTGGAAACTACGAGAGTTCTTATTTGTAAAGTAAAGTATTTGTAAACTGCTTAAGTCTTATCAATTATTTCTACTCAAGAAAAACCTTTAATGAGTTGTTATAATATTCATTTATTCTTTGCAAAAATTTAATAGAAAAGTGTAAATTACGAAAATAACCAATTAAACAAAAATAAATATGTTTTAGATAACTCTTGGTTTATCAAAGAATTATGTAATATTTTAAATTATTCTAAAAAATACAGCCTAATTTTTTTTATAACAGTAATAAGAAAACTGTTTAAAACTACCTATTACTCGGAGTTCATTTGTAAATGTTAGTTTTAAAGACTGTTTAACTAATATACTTGTATTGTTATCATGTTTTTAAAATGTCTCTTGATATAAGTCTTCAAACATGCACATGAAAAAGTAACGGTATACAGTTACATTTTTAAAGTGATTAAATCAGCCTTAGACATTATTTTGATATCACAGACAAACAACTTAAGTTGAACAAACACCTGCACATTTTTATTCTCAGGGAACTATTCATACACTGTAAATACTGGAGCTTTCATATAACACTAACTGAAGTACCGTTATACGTTTGGGAAGCTACATGTTATTTCAACGTATGAAGAAGACATAGGACCCTCAGGGGTGATATAGGGGGAGGTTCACGTCCGAAGGCAAAACCCACAATGCCACTCCTGGGGGTGGAGTGTTGTAAGTGTGCATGCAAAGTTTGATGAAGGTAAGAGAATAGTTGAAGCAGCACATAGGGCCCACGGAAGGTGACACAGGGGTGTAATTCGAATAATGCTGATCCATCTTTATCATTGCCCTTGTGATTCTAAGGGTAAACTCCAGGTTTACTAACAATTGGTCTAGATGTTCGTCGGTTTATACTTTGTAAATACAGAATTTTTTTTTTTTCAAATAATAGTTCAGAGTAAGATAGGACAGAAGAGATAACTAACTTCAGGAGGCGGTGAGGATAAATACAGACATGAATATTTTATAGAATATTATGATAAGACAGATTGTATTGTTAAGTTTAGGAAGGTAATGAGGATAACTGTAGAGTTGAATATTTTATAGAATATTATGGTAAAATAGAAGATAATAGTTAAATTCGGGAGTTGATGGGGTAATCTCCATAATTAAATGTTTTATAGAATATTGTAGTTATATAGAAGGTACTGTTAAGTACATAAGGTATTGATAATGAAATGATAAAATCAGTCTTCTGTAGAATTTATGATAAAACAGAAGATACTGAAGGTAATTCTAGAGACAAGTATTTTATAGAATTTTATGATGAAATAGAACGTAATAGCTAAGTTCAGGAGACAATGAAATAATCTGTACAACTGAAGTTTTCATTTAGTATTATAATACGACAGCAAGTGATAACAAAATGAGAAGAAGACGATGGATTTGTGCAACTTTAACTGTGTATCCGCCGGAAAACAAACGATTTTTCTGTTGTTTCTTCTTCTTTCAAATACTGTGTAATCCACAGCCATTCTTTCATATCTTGATGAACTGATTTGAAATTTGGTAGGATTACACCGTGATCCAATACACCCGAAACTTTCTTTTATTTTTTGGTGTAGACTTTTTAGAGGATGTTATTGGGTCAAAGGTAAAACAACCCAAGAATATATATTTTGGGTTCCTGTGTATCATATTTATAATGATCAAAATGAAAGTTGGCATAAATGTAAGTTTTCATGACCCCAACGTAGTGACATATGACATGTTGAGTTTTCCCATTTTGAGTCCTTTTAGTGGTGGTGGAGTTCACACACAAGAGTAATTTTGGTCAATTATTTGGCTATATTTGCTGCAAAGGTAATTTTATACAAGCCTCACACAGTCACAAACAAAAAATGGTAGAGTTGCTCGTTTTTAGTAATTATAGGGGGTTGTTGTTGTTGAATTAAGCACAAAGCTACATAATGGGCTATCTGTGCTCTGCCGACCACGGGTATCGAAACCCGGTTTTTAGCGTTGTAAATCTGCAAATTTGTAAATTTGATGCAAAAACTATTTTACAAGCAACACACATTGACATACAAAAATCTGGGACCTATTAACTTTAATTAAGTTAGTGGTGTCAAAGGTCACAAAATTAATTTTAGGACTATTTTTCAATTACTTTGTCGTATTTCAAGGAAGTTAAAAGGGAGTTGGTACAAAAATACTTTTCTACAGGCAACACACATTGATACACAAAAAGGTGGGATTTTCCAATTTTCGGTCATTATGGAAAGGAGGAAGTCTAAATGTCAAAAAAGCATTATTTTCGGTTTTTAGCTAATTTATGTGCTATTTATTATATAGATATATTTTTGCAGATCCCAAACAATGATTTAAAAAGTTTTTGGTTTATTCTGTGCTTTTCATGATTCTGGTGGTGTGAAAATTGGCCATGTTGGCATTTCGTGCCAGAAACATGTGGCGTTCGCTCGCGAATTTTTGCTCTTAAATTTGTGTACCTCTCGGATTAAAATACGACTAATACATTTTAGAGAATCTATTTAAATATATGCGTTGGATAAATAGAATTACCCACATGTGTTTTCTTCTCACAGAATAGCCCCGGACTTACAACGCTAAAAACCGGGTTTCGATAGATAGCCCACTGTGTAGCTTTGTGCTTAATTCCAAACAACAACAACTTCTCACAGAATAAAACCACTTACAGATATATTTTGTAAATTGTGTAAAGTTTCTCTTGTGAAAACATTATTCAATGCATTATTTGAAAGCCTATTTATTCTAAGGTTAGTGTAAGAGTAAAATTATTTACGGGCATATTTAAGTGTAACATAAGCTCATACTGCAGTGTTAGTTCAATAGTCCTTCTCACTCCAGGCTCAATTTGCACAAAGAAGAGTGGCCCGGCATGGCCAAGCGTGTTAAGGCGTTCGACTCGTAATCCGAGGGTGGCGGGTTCGAATCTCGGTCGCACCAAACATGCTCGCCCTCCCAGCCGTGGGGGCGTTATAATGTGATGGTCAATCCCTCTATTCGTTGGTAACAGAGTAGCCCAAGAGTTGGCGTTGGGTGGTGATGACTAGCTGCCTTCCCTCTAGTCTTACACTGCTAAATTAGGGACGGCTAGCGCAGATAGCCTCGAGTAGCTTTGCGCGAAACTTAAAAACAACAAACAACACAAAGGATAGAGTATCATTGCTAGTAATATACATTAAAGTAATGACAAAATCATATAGCCTACTGTGTAGCTTTGTGTTTAACTTCAAACAAACATAGTTATATTTCTGTATTTATATAATATATCTCATTATTTTATTTTCTAAAGCATGTTATTTGCCTTGCGCAGAGTATTGATATTTATTTTATTCTAACTACGATTTTTTTTTTTATTTCTAAGTGTTTGACTTTTTTGTTAATTATTTCGTTTTCCGATATTGTTTATTTCATAGCTACGTTACAGATATGTCAACATGGACCCATGCAGCATTACTTTCATTTTATTTTGTTTCTTTTAAATTCTTTTATCCTATTATTGTTTTGGTATTGTAATTACTTATACAGAATAAGCAACTTTCATTTCTGAAATTTATTGGAGTATAAATAACACACACATATATATATATATATTAAGTTTA
Source organism: Tachypleus tridentatus (assembly GCF_004210375.1). Taxonomy (NCBI): domain Eukaryota; kingdom Metazoa; phylum Arthropoda; class Merostomata; order Xiphosura; family Limulidae; genus Tachypleus; species Tachypleus tridentatus. The sequence goes on from NC_134825.1 coordinate 69,883,565, forward strand.
TATTTGCTCTATTTCTTAGTTAAACAGTTAGAAACATTATCTTCTAATCGCCATACGTGGATGAAGCTCGTACAATATGCTATTTTGATTAGTATTGACAATTTAAAATTGCGAGCTCTGACTGTAAAACAGTCTCCTAGGCAACATTAGATTTTACAGTCCCCTAAATTACTAAATTTACTAAAATTAGGGGTTCGATTTCTTCAATGGACTCAGCACGTAGTCCGATGTGGCTTTGCTATAAGAAAACAAACATACATAGATTCTACATGAAAGAATGCGCTGCGAAATTATATTTAGTATAATATCCTAATAAGATGTTAATTTCGGAAAATGAATGTTTACATAAACCTTCTCGTTATTAGCCTCTCTTACTTCAACTTTCCAAACAAATATTTTAATTTGTTATTTTAGCTTGAAATTTTAGGATCTAATTTATCCATAAGAAACTTATATGTCAAAATTTCACAAGATTTTGGAGGCTGTTGAATCAACTTTTAAATGAGTTTATTTTACATTCGTCAGGTTTCACTTGAATACTAACCTTATAATTGGCACTAAAAACCACTTATTGCACAATGTTTTACTGAATTGAATATAATTGTCCTATTTAATAAATGCAGACATAAACTCAGCAAGCACTGACTGCCACTTCTGTAGCAACACATTTTGCCATAAAATACACACTCAACTATAACACATGTATATTATAATAATACATATACTTAACATCCCTAATACCCACACTTTGTTTTAACACACGTTCATTAATAAAACAAAAACTTAACGTAATACTTACGCATAGCCATAGCACAGATCAACAGTCACAACACATATACTTAGCATACCGCACATCTTTACTCTTAATGAATGCATACTTAAACAAAAACACTTACTTAACCGTGACGTTTATACCTAGCGATAACGCATATTCTTATACACAGTACATATATTTAGCCACAGTACTCATCTCTAGTCATATTATATATATTTAGAGATAGCACACTTGCTTAGCCATAACATATAAATATAACTATCTAAAATTACACTTTCTTGGATCATATCTACATTTGCCAGATGGCACAGTGTTCTACATATAGCTTCTGTAAATCCTTAAAATATACCCTTTTTAATAATAAGATAGTTATGACAGAAATAACTACAACGTAAAGCTCTAAATATTATTGTGTTAGGAGGAGTGTTTGGAAATACAAATGTGTTTGGGAACGTGCATATGAGGACACATACGATTCAACTGTGTGAAATTTGTAGCGTTTCTGTTTCATTTAAATTCTGCTTAAGTGCTTGTAACGTTTTAAAATTGGTTTTAGAAAATCAATGAGATGTAGAGGAAAATATGTTTTGTACAGCGATCAAAGTTTTATACATCAAGTTCATTTCTTTTTTTGTGCAGACTAATTACATACGTGCATGTACGATGTTTCCAACTAGTGCTTGTTCTCGCAGGAATACAGATAGGAAAGCTCAGTAAGGTAGGGTCAAGAATTTATAAGGATTTTGTGAATTAACAACTGCTAGCTATGTTCTTCGTGACTTGATTGTGGCAGACTTCCAACCACAACATGAACAAATCATGAATAAATATGAGTGAAAAATAACATATTTGTACCATGGTAAAAATTACTCAAAAAAACATATTAGATTCGAAACAGCTTCATAAGTGGAACTGGTATAGCTTCATAAGTGGAACTGGTATTTTAAGACATGCTTTCAATTAATAAAAACTTTAAACAAAATCTTTTACTTTGCATTTAGAATTTTTTCAGGGCGTAGTTTATTTGAGAAAAAATAAGCTATCCTTAGTAATATCCAAATAACTAATGTTAAACATTGGCCCATGATAGTTCACTTTAAATTATAAATTGAGTTTTCTATGTTTTTATATCCACATTATGTCACACGTTCTCTGAAAACTCAACCGCAACTAACTTAACCAAACTATTTTGAATTTTTGATAATGTGAAGACGGCTTAAAGAGTATCAATATTACCCAATTACCGAGTTATTTTCACTTTATAAGAATGATTTGCACATGCTAATGTATTGGCGTGTTGCCCTAGAACGCGAACTGTGACACACGGGCGACGTACTTTATACCTAAATATTTTGTTCACGGCGAATGAGGGTATGACTGAAGGAATGTGTTATCACTTTTATAAACAATAAATAAATATTCACAAGTAATGTTTTAAAATTAATGATAAAATATGTTGAATAACTGATTATTCAATGTTCTCTATGTAAGCAGAAAATATCGCACAGCATGACATCCAAGACAGGAAACGGGCTAGAAAACTACACTTCAAACCCACCCAGAACAACACCCTTATCTGTTCAGTGAAGTTTATGATTACCAAAGAGAACCTTCTAGCTCCAAAGGTATTTTAATGAAGGTTGGCATCAGTTCTGATGCAGTTAACAATATAATACACAATTATATGAAGCTTGCAATCTGAACGATCCCAAGCTTCCAGCCACACCTTGAAAAAGGTAGCCGAATAGATCGAAGCTACAGCAATCCCATTCTACCAAAATATCTTTCAAATCCCGTGTTGTACCGTTGTACTTTTGTTTGCTCGAATGCGCTTTTGGTAGTCAATGAATACATACAGTGGAGGGTATTGGATAGCTCGTCAAGCTATTAAGTCCAGGGTTTAATTATTCACCCTTTTCAGACGTCTACAATAGAAAGTTTGGTGTCAGGCTGAACGCCACTTAAGATGAGGATGTTCATGTAATAGAACCATCATATTTATAACTATAAAACACTCAGTAACGACTAAACCTCAGTTAGTCTTTTCTAGTGCTTTCTAAACTTTGTATTTTAAGATTTGTTGTAACTTTGATAGATTATAAATTTTGATTCCATGTTAGCAAATCTTGTGATAAAGAATTAAAAGCAGTAAGTTATATACGAAATTAGAAGATAACGCATTCAAAGGACAAAGCAAGTGGTTTAATTCAAATTTCACGTTTTTTTATTCACTAAAGTAACTGATTTTTTAGTATACAGATTTCCATTGACTTGTAAAATCTTACATTCAAGATGTTCGATGGACCATTAACTGTTTCACGGATACCTTGCAATTTGCAAGTTTCATCGACATTTGATATTTTTATAACAAATACAATACACACCCGATTATTGATCGGTTTTCGCACATATACACAAACTAATACATATTTAATTTTCGGTCTTTTTAATGATTTGATTGAGCGCCAAACTTTCGTAACAAACAAAAGTTAATTCCTTCTAAGCGAAAACCTGTGCATATTTGACGCATATGCTTTAGTGTTGTATCGAACGAAAAATTGATATTAGAAATGTTCGTTTTTAAGCACAAAACTACACAATCGGATATTTGTGCAGTGCCTTTCCCGGGTGTCAAAACCATCCTTTAGCCTTCATGTTTACTGCTGTGCTACTGTAGGGAAGGAAGAGAGGTGATAATTGAAATAAATGTGAATTTAACTACACGAGGGCTATTTGAGATAGCTAGACGTCTCTCATTAGCAGTGAAAGGCAACAGTGAAGACAGTTAATCATCACCACCCATTGCCAACTCTTGGGCTATTATTTTGCTAACGAATAGTGGGGTTGACCATGACATTATATTGCTCTCACGGTTGAAAGGGCGAGCATGTTTTGTGAGACGGGGATTCGAACCTGCGACCCTCAGAATGCAAGTCAAGAGCCCTAACCACTTAGCTAAGTTTATTTTAATGTTCGAAAGTGACATAGGTTTCTACAAACTGTTTTATTAAGTTACCCCTCTCAATTTACACTTTTAAGGGCCTCGCAACGAGGTACAAAGGAAACACATTAGAATAAATACACACATATATATATGGTAATTTTTTGATATAATATGTTTCAAACTGTGAAAGAACGCAACATTTAGTCTTACATAATATGTTCCGTGCAGTTTAGTTATATTATTTAATTTATTCGCTAGGGGCTGCATCGCTCATTTCTTAGTGCAGCAAACGGTTATTTAAAAAAAAAAAAATTGTACTTTTATGTCACCGAAAGCTTTCATATAATATGTGCAGAGTGTATCATAATGGTTAATGAGATCGGACTAAAAATCCGATAATTCTTGGTTCACAACCTGTTGTCATAGAAATGCACGCCGCACTGTGACGCAGTGGATGAGCTTCAAGAATCCTTTATTAACTAACTATGTATTAGTGAATTAGTTTGTTCGTGAACTCGTTATACATTTCTGGAACTATCAGGATGAAACCTGACAGGCGAACGAGGGGTACCCAGAGGTAAGATGTCCTTATCTTATTTATTTAGGGTATTAACGGGAGTTATAACGCACCTGAAATGTTACGCAATATCTTAAGACAACTGGAACTCCTAAAGACATTAAAAATTTGTAAAAAAAAGTGTATGTGATTTAACATAGTGTATTATGTTTGTTTATTTTAAATTAAAAAGACACACAATGGACTACCTGCACTGGGTCCATTAAGAGTATCGAAACCCAGTTTTTTAGTGTTGTAAGCATTCAGATTTACTACACTTTGATACGGATACCAACACTGATTTTTTTTATCTTCTTCTGTTCCTGTTGCAGGAAAAAGATGGAATTAGCTACTCGCTGACGTTAAAGGTTCAGTCTACATCAGCTAATACAGAGCAGTGTAAGAAGAAATCTTCAAAGTTTATACTGCAGGTTAGTATTATTAATCTTAGCGAAGGGTATTTATCAATTATGTAAAATATAAAATGACAGATTATTGTGACGACAGACGTAATTAACAGTAAGGGATAGGAACTGTGAAACTAACAAACAGTTAACTATCTCGAAGCCCGACTTCCTGAGAAACAGACCCATTAAATTAAGCTCCACGTGTCACAAGGTGTAAAACAAAAACGTTATTTGTTTTGTTCTTAAAATAACAGTTCGAATATTATTATAAATAATCAAGGTGTGTATATGAATCAACTTCACGTCAATCATAGCTCATTAATTGTTCTCATGTCTATTTTCTCTTTGTTTGTAACTGTCAAAATTTTTGATAAAGTCTGACAAAAATTCACGCACGTGAATTTTGGCAAGGATATTCACCAAAATATCAAGTCATTGCTTGATGTTTACGTGCAACATCAGTATATTGATGTATCAATAAGCGTGTCGTACTTATTTGATAATTCTTATCAAATATGTATAAATGTTTAATTAATGACTTATAATACACACACGAATATCACATCATGACCTTTCGTATCCGCATTAAAGTTAAATTATGAAATTATCGTGTAATTTCTACCTATAGAACTAAGTGGGCAGTGTTTTTATACGGATATTTTTTTATCTATAGAAGCAAGTGATCACAAGTTTTGTATGGAGGTTGTTTTGTAAATAGGTGTAAGTGATCAGTATTTTCTATAGAGATTTTCAACCTATAGAAATAAATAATAAATACTGGAAGATTTTTAATTTGTAGAATTAAGCGATCAGTATTTGACTATTAAAATTTTAAATCCATAAACTAGTTTGGTTGTTGTTAAATACAAAGCTACGTAATGAGTTACTTGTACTCTGCTCACCATTGGTATCGAAACTTAATTTTTAGCGTCGTAAGCCCGCAGAGTTACCACTGAGTCACTAGAGACAAAGGTATAGAAGCAAGTGACTACAAACTTTTCTACATACATATTTATCTATAGAAGTAGGTAATCAATTATTTCCCTATGGAGATTTTTATCTGTAGAAGTAGATAATCAGTTGCTTCTCTATGGAAATTTTTATTTATAAGCGTAGGTAATCAGTTGTTTCCCTATGGAAATTTTTATCTATAGAAGGAGATAATCAGTTGCTTTTCTATGGAAATTTTTATTTATAGAAGTAGGTTATCAATTGTTTCTCTATGGACATTTTTATCTATAGAAATCAGTGATCAGTGGTTTTTCTACAGACTTTTAATCTATAAAGGTAAGTGATAAGGTGTTTCTTTATGGAAATATTTATCTATATAATTAAGTGATCAGTTGTTTCTTCATTACATTTTTTTCTAAAGGTAATCGATTAATTATTCTTTGATTGTTATTTTTTGTAAGAAAAATAAGATAATTGAAATAACTTTTATCTTAAGGAGAGTTTCAAGTGAAAAACAGATTTCCAGTGATTCTTCTGTTGACGTTATTGTTGGTAGGTAGATTACATGATGTTTTGTCTAATTCGTTTATTCAAGCTGTGCTTTAAATTATACAAATGTTCTAAATAAACAAGATATTTATGATGTCCTCACACTTATATGCAAGTAACTAGCCACAATAGGCTTTCAAAGTATATTAATAAGTGGGCCCGGCATGGCCAGATGAGTTAAGGCGTGTGACTCGTAATCTGAGAGTCGCCGGTTCGCATCCCCGTCGCACCACACATGCTAGGTTTTTTCAGCCGTGGGGGAGTTATAATGTGACGGTCAATCCCACTAAAAAGAGTAGCCCAAGAGTTGGTGGTGGGAGGTGATGACTAGCTGCATTCCCTCTAGGAATAGCAGTATACCTGCGGATCCATTGTGTAGCTTTGTAGTTAATTCAAAACAACCAAATTTGTTGGACTGAAAACAGAACACTTAAGCTGAAGAAATAATAAACCACTTTTTATGTTATGATAAACAACATATAATACAGCAACTACTACATACACCTTTGAAAACGCATTAAATAAATAATTTACCTAATTATAGAAAATATCTGTAGCTTTCAATTGTACATGGACTTTATGTACAACTTATTCACTTTGTAGAATTATTCTATTTATTGTTTGTCCGTTTTGTTTCGAATTTCGCGCAAAGCTACTGGTGGGCTATCTGCGATAGCCGTCCCTAATCTAGCAGTGTAAGACTAGAGGGAAGGCAGCTAGTCATCACCACCCACCGCCAATTCTTGGGCTACTCTTTTACCAACGAATAGTAGGATTGACCGTCACCACATTATAACGCCCCCACAGCTGAAAGGGCGAGCATGTTTGGTGTGACGGAGGTTCGAACCAGCGACCCTTGGATTACGAGTCGAGGCCTTGACTACCTGGCCACGCAGGGCCCTTGTTTGTTCGTATCACTAACTTTAGAAAAGTGTATATGATTATTTATATACATTATGGTTATTTATTTATATTAACTAGTGTTAAATTGCAATAGCAATTGTGGAATGCCGAAATTGCTAGACATTTGACCTAGACCTTTTACCTAAAGACAACCTCATTGTATATTTTATTACCAAGAAACAACTGTTTGAGGCCTGACAATTTTTCGAGACTGGATACTTTTGAAGTGAACTAACCTTTTGAGAATAGATAACCTTTAGTGACCAAGCAGTTGTATAATTAACGACTGTTCAGTAACTAATATTATTTCATTATTATTATTTAGTTACTACGTTACATCAGAAACAAGTACTAATTTATGTTTTACCGAATCTTAATAATTTTGTATATCTAATCATCGTGAGTAATAACAATCTTTATTAGAAATAATATTAACATCAAAGGCAAACTTACCTAAATGTCAAAGGTCATGTCCTCTGGCGAAAGAACAACCTTTCAATCAGAAATAGTTTAGGTTACTAATATAAAATGTTTCGGCAGTTTTTTTTAGTATTGAATGCAAGACCCTCTTAGGCTTAATCAATGAAAATATATAAAAAGTAACAAAAAGACCTCTTCATAAGTATCAGAATTATTTATTTTAAAACTTTACAGTCACGTAAAGGCCTCGTCTTTTGGTATGATCATCTAGCTTTTGTTTTGTTTTGGCTAGAGAGCTTTCACCTAAATAAAAATAAATTCAAGTAACCACTTTTGTTGGGGATTATGAAAGTTTAATCATACTATGTACTTCAGTTCCAAACTACATGAGGCTTTGTTTTTCATAATCACACTAAGTACTCTAGTTCTTAACTTCATGAGATTTTTGCTTTCGTCAAGTGATACACAGAGTCACAAACATAAACGATATATTCATCTTATATTAATATCAGTCATCCATTTTATTATTTTATTTGCTATCGAAATATCCATACTGAAATGTAATAATTCAAAAATATTGATTAAATATTATTAACGAAGGGTTGTCAATTAAACGGCTTTCTGGATTTCAAAGGATTATAATTTTTAATTAAAGAGTTAGTCAATAAAGCTTCACCCAATAAAGGTCGCCATCTTGGGATCAAGAATTCAAACAAGTGTTTTTCCTACCATTATTATGTATTATCTGCATAATGTATATTTATATCATCAACTCCAAAGTGACTTTACACGATTATCTATATAGATTTTTTAAACTGCGGAGTTAATGTTTGTGATTTTTTTTTCTAGAACAAGTAACTATATTAGTATTTGGTATTTCAGATCAGATACTTCAACGTTTACGTATAGCTATCTCTTGTTCAAAATTGTTAGTTAGAGGAAAGGCAGTTTGTAAATAGCATCTTCCTCTTACCAGACTGCTCTTAAATAAATACTGGTGTCAGTTGTATAATGTTCACACAAGTGAATACCACTGGCGATAAATCGCGGGCTTGAATTCGGACCTTGCGCTCCACAGACCGGTACACTAAGCACTAGATCACGGTCATCTTATTAATTATATTGAATCTCTTTATTCAGTTTGCGGGAATATTCAGATTGCATTTGAAAGTATACACAGCCCTATCCTTATTCCCACCATAAAGAAGTTAAGTGTTTTAATAAGCTATTGTTTGGTTTATTTCAGCCAGAGATCTGCGAAGTGGAAGTATGTGAGTCATTTAAAAAAGGAAAACTGGAGAGATCCTTACTTCGATCAGCTTGCTTGCAGGTGGAAGAACTACTTGAATGAAATAGTCAGTGAAAGAAATCTGATGAGATAAGACAACTGGAACCAACTACACCCTGTACCAGTAGGTCTATAGTGTGTGTGCCTTCAGAGCAACTGGCGGTGAAAAAAGGCATTTTGTACGTAGTTGTGACTGTATGTTGTCATAGCACGTGATCGATAATTAAATATATAGTACCATGACGTAGTCTGTTTTTTTTTGCTTAATTTTATGTGAATAATTAAATAATACTTGCTGTTGACGTTTCAAGACAGTGTTGCACATAAATGGATTTATATGTTACTTTTAAATTCAGTTCTATTCACTAAGTTACCGAACGCACTATTGAATTTTTGTGTCACACACACATACATATATATCATTGTTTTTCTTGTCGACAAATGAGAACCGATCATTGCCATTAATAAAATAGTTAGCGAAAACCTGATATAAACAAAATGTTGGATTTTTTGCAGATAAAACGTTTTTAAAACGTCATTAATGAATCCCTTTATTCAAAGTGCGTACTTAAGATTGTGGGTAGTGTACATATCTATTTATAAGATTGCATTCTTCATGTATGTGAGTCAAAGTAAATCAATAAATTGGGATATGTAAAAAAAAAAGAGAACTATTTGTCTTCAATGAATTTTAATGAAAAATAAGTCCATTAATTCGCAGCTTTTTGCATTCTACAGCTGTGTAAATGTTATTATATAAACAAAAATTCTACAGATAAATACATACCTTTATTAAATATGTACGTATAACAGCTATATCAACAAAATGAACGCACATTGGGTTTCAAGTATATAGTTTGCATCATTAACATTTTCTCCTACAAAATTTATTATTTTAACGTTATTCTTTATTATAATGTTATTAAAATTTAGGCTTAACACTTGTGACTGTTTGTTTTTGAATTTCGATATCCGTCCCTAATTTAGCAGTGTAAGACTAGAGAGAAAGCATCTAGTAATCACGACTCACCGCCGACTCTTAGGCTACTCTTTAACCAACGAAAAGTAGGATTGATCGACACATTATAACGCCCCCACAGCTGAAAGGTACGACCGTGATTCGAACCCGCAACTGTCGGATTGGGAGTTAAGTGCCTTAATCACCTGGCCATGCTGGGCCTGCTTTTAACTCATAAATAGACGTGTTTACTCTAGTAATATCAGATAGTGCCTTTCTTCACAAATTATACGTAAGTTTGTCTTCATGTTACAAGGTTTATATGTACTTATATGCTAACGTCTGTTTTCACAGAATACACATACGCGTTTCCTGTAACATTATCAGACATGTATTCCTCATTTTGGTACAGCGCCCACCCCTTCTCTGCCAAATAAATCCCTTATCTTAGAGAAACATAAGTAACACATGCCAACTTCGTGAGTATAACGCTTTCACTTAACTTGAAAATGATTGATCATTTTCTCTACCTAATTATTCAAAATACGTACATGATTATAATATTATTAACTTTATAAAATTCTAATTTTAAAACACTTATTTTTATTGCAGTGATTTTAAAGATCTTACATTTTTGTATATTTTTTGTGTTAATATGAAAATGAAAGATAAATGTGATTTTCGTTTTTGCCTTTGGAAGGTACACAGATATGAAGGGTGTATTTCACTTCGGGCTGTTTGTACCTGTGAAATGTGTTTATTCATGCTTTTGTAAGGGAAAAATTCCTTCAGAAACTATATAAACGTGTTGGGGGTTATTTCTTTCAAGACATTATAGTTATCTGTGTGATGTATATTTCTCACCAGGATTACATATACACTGCTGGCCAAAATCTTAAGGCCAATGAACATAAAGAAAAATATGCATTTTGCGTTGTTAGACTCAACCACTTATTTGAGTAGAGCTTCGAAAGATGAAAATAAGAAAAGGGAAAATAAAAGTAAAAACCTTTTTTAGCATTTATTGTGGAAAATGTGAACACTATGAAATTGGCCTAAATACTAACTTGTCAAGAGTTTAAGACCATACCCAAAAAAAGTCCTAAACAGGGTAGGAAATACCCAACAAGAGGTCTCAGTAGTGAGTTGCACGACCGTCATTGCGAATAACTGCAAACATTCGCTTTGGCATGGTCGATATAAGCGTTTGCAGAAGGCTGGCTGGAATGTTATTCTAAATAGTGAAGATGGCTTCAAGAAGATCATGCACTGTTTGGAATTGACGTCCATTCCTATAGACGTCCCTTGCCATCCACCCTCAAACATTTTCAATGGGGTTCAGTTAGGGCGAATACGCTGGATGGTCCAAAAGAATCACGTTATTCGCTATGAAAAGTCCTTAGTCCTGCGGGCATTGTGGATTGCAGCGTTGTTCTGCTGAAAGATCTATTAATTTCCACACAAGCGAGGACTTTCAGTGAATAAGGATGCTCTCTCCAACATGCCAATGTAGCCAGCTGCTGTTTGACGCCCCTGTACGCCTGAAGCTCCATTGTTCCATGGAAGGAGGAAGCACCCCAGATCATGATGTATGTAACCTCCTTCACTGTGTCGTGTAGAAAATGTCTTCGGTGGGATATTCTTATCATGCCAGTAACGTTGGAAGCCATCTGGACCATCCAGGTAATTATTTTCTCATCAGAGAACAAAACATTCTTCCACTTTTCTACGTCCCATGTTTGGTGCTTCTCAGCAAAGTTTAACAGAGCTGTTTCGTGGTGTGAAAGGAAGAGTGGCCTTTGAAAACGTTTATGGTTTTTAAAATCTTTCTCTCGTGGATGTTGTCTTATTGTTCTTGAGCTGCATTTTGCGTCCGTAAGGGCCTTAATTTGTTTCGACGATCGGCTGGTGTCTTGCCGGACAACCCGTCGCACCCTCATGATCAACGCCGGCGAAGTGTTCTCGGGCCTACAACTTGAAATTCTCGTTCCGTATCCATCAGGGTCTTTTAAGAAATTTGCAACAGCAGCTTTACTACGTCCAATCTCATCAGTGATGGCACGTTGAGAAAAACCTTGCTTTTGCAGCTCGACAATTCTGCCACGATCAAACTCTGTCAAGTTTTTAGCCTTTGCCATATTTTTACCCAATGTAACACAGGAGATGTCAGTGGGATATGTTGACAACGCTAATGCTTGAACACAAATAACTAAATTTCGTTACGGGTTTACCGATTAACGCTTTGTTTCAGTATGGTCTTAAACTTTTGACCAGCTAGTATTCAGACTAAGTTAATAGTGTTCACATTTTCCCTATTAAATGCTAAAAAAGGTTTTTATTTTTATTTTCCCTTTTCTTATTTTCATCTTTCGAAGCTCTACTCAAATAAGTGGTTGAGTCTAACAACGCAAAATGCATATTTTCTCTTTATGTTCATTAGCTTTAAGATTTTGGCCAGCAGAGTATTTGTACCTGTTAGGCTTACTCTCGTTTCGAACTACATATATTTGTGAGGTTTATTAAATATTCAATCTATGCAAATATCAGTGTAAGGTTAATTTCTATTGAGGTTATATGTCTGTGTGAGGTTAATTTCTCGTCATTCAAATGTCAGTATGAGCTTTCTTTCCTCAACTGTATAGATATGGAGGTTTACTCTCTCTTATAGTCATTGAGTGAGGCTAATCTAATTCTAAACATATATTTCTGTGTGGTTTTCTTTGTTTAAAATCTACCGAGTGTATACAGTGGTGTGAATTCTATTTCTTTTAGGGATTATACATCGGAACGAAATTTTATTCAGTTTGGAACCATATATCTTTTGGGTCCTATTTTCTTCTGGATATATATATATATATATGGGTGATTTATACTTCACTGGATTGATATATATCTGTTTATGTCAGGTATGTATCTGACTGAAGTATATACAGTTAATTACATTATATAACGCTGCAGATTCAACACGTTACGCCACGGACGTCATGCTCAGCATTTATACATTTGGTTCACAAGCTCTTCCGAACCATTCGATGAGAAAAGTCGACACTAATATTTATATAATGAGATTTTCAGAAGATAAAGAGCCAAAGGGCAAATATTTTCTAGAAGCGACCGCTAAATCTTTATAAATGCGAACATAAAAAAAGATATTGTATACAAAACATACCATTATTATATATGCACGTATAACGCCTATTTCTACAAAACTACGTACTTTTGGCTTTAACTCGTTCATTTTGCCTACTTAATACTTTTTTTTTAGAAGTTAAGACTCATTTTGTCGCGTAATATTATCAAAATTTAGGCTTTACTCCCGTTTTCTTTTTCATTGAAAATAAAAATAAAACATATACAGTAAAGTAGTAAGAACATCAAGAGTATACTAGTCCATCTAATGACAACCAAAACAACCCAGAGCAACGACTTCGTCATTCAAATAAAAGCTATGGTTACGAATGAGGACCTTTTGTCAATGATTTCCAATTCTCTTCCATGCTAGTATTGGATTTCGACTTTTAAACAATGAATCGTACAGTGTATAACTAGTAAGAATTAGCTGCGCCACTGTGAAAAAGGAAAACAGTCGGGATAAAAAAAAGAAATCTAATTTTATTTATCCAGTTGATTTCCTCCTTGCTTTTTGATGAGGTGCTTTCAACTTCAAAATCTTCTTTCATTGTTAAATTTCGATTCCTAACGAACTGATGAATCGCACTTCTGACACCACTTTGTTATCACTTGCACGTCATCTTCCCTTTTATTGTCTGTCAACTTTATTTAGTCTTTTTTAGTTTTGTTAAGCTCCTGTTTTTTATACTTTTTCTTAAGTTCTCGCCTTTTTCTTAAACCTTGCATCTGTTTCTCGTGTATCAGAGTATAACGTTTCATAACCAAAGCGAGATTGTATTCTTCATACCGGTTGAGCTATAATCAGATGCAACCGCTAATTCCAACAATAATCCCCCATAATTCCTCACAGATTGACTACAGAATAGATGATTTCTTTCTCACACTTTTTCGACTTCAGTCTCTGTTACCTTACACCTAACTTCATAACATGATCCAGAAAGCCACTGTATTGAAACAATGCACATTTCATAACACCCTTAAGAATATATTAAACAAGGATCTAAAGTTTGCAAAACTCCAACCATAATTAAAATCAACAGTTGTTTTTCTAGGAAAGGTGGCTAAAGAAATTAGGATTACAGAAATCCTATTTGACTACACCTGTCAGGTTTTTGTAACTTCAGTGGAACTTCTTTCATGTTTTTGGTTTGTGAGAAGATATATAAAAGAGTTTGTAATAAGACTTTTATAATGTATGGTCTGAGACTGACCTCGCAGAAGCTTATTACATTGGAAATTGTGGCGTCTGGTGTTAGCGCATAATCATGACCATCAGACTGAATACATTCGACGATTGAAGAATTTCCAAGAACAACATAGAAATGAAACATCATTCTCATAGATGTAATTAGCTTTCAGTACATTTACATGAAGTTTATTGACCGATTATTTATTCCTTAATATGCAAACATGATAAACCAAATACAAAGGTAATGACATGTTGTAATAAGCTTGAATGCATACCTTAAGAATACTAGAGTAAATGCATATAAACTGCTTCTCCATGCATTAGTAAAGTAATGTTTCAACACTGATGAAAAATTAGCTGTTGATTCTGTGTAGTGAATAGGATTGGAAGGTAAATGACGTTGGTATTGTTTGAGGTAACTCTTGTTTTTTAGTATTCAGCGTAAATATCCTACTTAAACAGTCTTAAGACAAACCGTCGAAAAACTTTGCTTTTCATAGTTTCTTTTTAACTTAGAAAACCCTTTTCCATTTTATCTTTTCTTCCTAGTTTGAAAGTCGTTTCCTATATAAATGTATGTGGATTTTATTCTTTAGAAAGTGCTCTTGTAGGACTATTACTGAGTGTAGTTGTATCTTAACATATACATTTTTCCATTAGTGTATATGGGATTTTTAGTATATCAGGAGACAAAATATTTGAGTTCGTTTCTGGGATCGCATATGTCTAATCCATTGTACAAGGTTGTTTGTATGTGAAATGGCAAGTGATGTTTCGTATCATACAAAATACACATGTTTTATTTACCGTGCTTTTCCGTTACAATATTTGTTAAAAGCATATAATACTTCTAAGTACAGTTTCTGTCAGAAAGACTTATGTAACTTTCTAGTATATTCTATGTTATACAGATGTATGGTACTTTTAGTTCAGTCTTCGCTAGAAACACACTTAGCAGATAATACAAAGTACTTCTTTGACGTCTTTATGTATAAGACGTACTTTTTTACTTAAAAGAATTTATGTTGTGAGAACGTGCTATTCTGATTACAATATAGGACTTAATGTCCGATTATTTAGTTAAACAATGTTCGAGCCACATTGTGATCTATTTACTGTAATTATTTAATTATAGATATGTCATTTCCGCATAAGACTTTTAGGTACTTTTTTATGAAACCTTCAACTTAAAGTTTACAACGTTGTGTAAACATTATAGAAATAGTCAATAGGATGGGAGTACTCGCACACAAACACACACGCACGTATATATTTAGGCCTTTTAAAATTACTGTGTTGTCTGTATAACGCTTTCGTTGCTTCATCTGTGTATTATAACATATACTACCTGACACCAATTTTCATAGACCAGAGGAACACTACTTAGTTACGTTTTACCAAAGCCTTCACACTGCATTTTTAACCATGCACTATTAATGATCAGTATGAGAAAGTGTTAAACAAATAGGAGAATCTGAAAACACATGTTTACCTCTGATCACAGAGTTTACCTCAATTACTCCCTTAAGACTCTATCGTATCTGTCAGTCCTCATCGAGAGAGAACCATTCTTTACTAGGTCCTTGCAGTGTAAAGACCATGCACTCCACCATAGTGGTACTGCCCTTTTTATTGGGGTATTCCCATTTTCATGATGATCCGGCAAACACAAACGAAACTGGAGATTGCCTAAAATGTGTCTAAAGTGCCAGCCATGGGTCTACAGGAGCTATATAGTCACTAATGAGATTATTGGTCACCAAAATATCGCAGGTGCCCCATTTGAAATAAGCAACTAGTGTTAATGAGATCTGTGGACACAAGCATGGACAATATATATATATATACATAGGAAAGGGTAAAGCCGAAGATAAATGTCAGTCCTTACTTGAAGACCTTGGCGGACAGTCAGCTATCATTATTAACCACAAGTTATTCTTACATCACATATAGCGAAGCGTTTGTTGAATATTCAACATTCTGTATAAGACTGGATGACCATTGAAACTTCCTGCAAGTAGTACAGGAATGGGTCTGAAAGCGATAAAATAAGCAAATAGTAAATGCCACCAACATAATGTTTGTAAGCGACTCACTAGCTGTACTAAGTAGAATTCAAAGTGGTTAGTCTCCAGATGAATGACGTGGCAGAAAGCCTAAAAACGTGCATGGTAAGAGCACCACCTAGATGTGTATATGCTAAACAATACAGGTATAAAATTAAAAGAAAAAGCTAACAATCTCAAATATCCATCATAAATATACTGGCAGGATATCGACTTCGTAACTTGAACTACTTAGGGCATAAACAAATATGGAAGGTCTACATCAATGTTAAGAGGAAATGAGACTGTTTGAAATCAAAGCACCTTAAGGTGTAGCTTAGAACACGAAAGTGTTGGAAATCAGTGGGATGCTGCACAACTGGAAGGTAGTGGCAACATCAGTAAACGAACCATACTCTACCACTTGTTAGGTAGCTGTCCTTCACGTCAAAGCTCAACATGAATAAAACGAAACACATTTCGCTGTGATTAAAATATAATTGTTATTTTCGATAAAGTAAAGGAAAGGTGTATCTTTAACGCTATTATATTTATTCAGTTTAGTAATCGAATGGTAATTTAGTTTAGTATTTTTGCTTTTTTGGAACTAAGAACAAAGCTACACAATGACCTACCCGTGCTTTGTCCACCACGGGAATCGAAACCCAGTTTCTAGTGGTACGAGTCCACAGACATACCGCTATGCCCGTTTAGTAAGGCGGACCTATTTCTCAAATATTATCAGACCTAAAATTATTATAAATAATTGAAAACAACGTTTGCTATTTATACAGTTTAAAACTCTTGAAGCCGTGGGACTTCCACTTTAAAATGACACCCTACCTGAACAAGTTTCGACAAACTCTACACAGTTTCTTGTTAATTTCAATAAGTCCATGACTTCAGCTGCTAGAATTCTGTTTTGTTTTAATTTATTCTTAAAACATCTGATCGCGTCTTCTGCTGGAGTTTTAGCAAAAAACGGTATTACGTCATATGATACAAGTAGTTCTTCTGTTTTTCTAATTTCATTTTGTAAAACAGATAAAAGGGACTGTGTGTGTGTTTTCTAATTACAAAGTCACCTCACATCGGTCTATCTACTGAGCCCACCGAGGGAAATCGAACCCCTGATTTTAGCGTTGTAAGTCCGTAGACTTGCCGCTGTACTAGCGGGGGGCAATAAGGAAACAAACCTTAATACTTAACGCAAGTGATTACAATAAGGGAGTAGAAAACGGTGAAATAAAGTACATAGAAAAGTTTAAAAATAACCCAATAAACAAATATCATGACAAAGTAAAATCTAGTGTTTAAAATAGTATAATTGTAACTTCTTAAGAGAAAAAAAATTCAGTACTGAGTGAACTCGTTGCACCAAGGTTTTATATAATACCAAAAATACATAAACAATAACAGTTTTGGACTACTAATATTAAGTATAGGCACATCATGTAAGTAAGAGTAAAGGTAGTTCATTGTGTAGTTTTAACAACGAACAAATAAACACTCTCAATGTAAGGTTTTTCATTTTGTAACGTAAGGATTTTTACTTCCCAAAAGTAAGTTTAGGAGTATTTCAAACCTTTTAAAGTAGAAGCGAAACAAGCGGTGATGATGCCTGTGATCAAACACATCCTAAGCCTGTCAGGCTTAGCATTCTTTACCTGTCAGATTCTTGAGAGAATGGGTAATCTGCGTTATGATGTTACACACTTGATTCTACCACCGTCTGCTGACTGGTTAAAGCGAATACGTGTCTCCAGATTTTGGAAACATGTTTCTTTTTATCGATCACGTAGTTTATTTTCTTCCTTCACATGATTAATGAGCTTGCTGAGGTAGCATTACAAACAGTTTTCAAAATAATTATTTATTGTATAATATTGATATAAAAACGATAAAAATATGGAAAAAATAATACAAGCATGCTTTGTTCGTAGTCGACACAAGACTTCAGTAGACTTTATTGAATTTTGAGTTAAAATGTATATACATTGCGTCCTTAGTAGATGCGCAATATATTAGTGATTTTATACATTACAACTGAAATATTTATTTGGACATGAGTGATATACAGAAATAACACACATTTATTAAAGGTTCTGGCGAATCAATGATATTCTACACGTGACGGGCGAGCTATCAGAAATGTTACGTGATGAGTTGCAGTGTTCCTGAACGATTACAAAATGGTTATTGGAACATTTAACACGATGATTTTAATTCGACATATTTAAAAAATAGAGAAAATATGGTTTAATAATATGTGTTTTTCGAAATTTTATTTCTAATCAGTGTCGATACGCAGAGAGTAGTTGAGTGAATAGTCAATGATCAGAACCGTTTATAAAACCTTTGTTTCTTACCAAATATATATAAAAAAATGTTTAGAGAGATTTTATTAGTCACTGACCAATAGCATAACACTGATAAAATTTTGGTTACTAAGTACAATTTCAAAGTAACTAATTCTTTAGAATAGCGTTGTTATTCATTGAACAGTATCAGCGATTTATTTGTTCAAACTGAAGCACAAAGTTGTATAATATGCTCTCTGCCCTTTGTGAACCGCGTGTATCGAATCACGGTTTATAGTGTTTTAAGTCCTCAAAGCTGGGCTAAGCCACCAGGAGATAATGTCATGACATGGAAAGTTTTTGAATATAAATTCTCGGTCGTTGACATATATTGTCAAGGTATCAAGTATTTGACTTTTTAAATATTTTTTTATTATTTAGAGTTTTGGTTTGTTTATTTGTTTGTTTTGAACTTCGCGTAAAGCTACACGAGGGCTATCTGCGCTAGCCATCCCTAATTTAGCAATGTGAGACTAGAGGGAAGTCATTACCACCCAACTTTTGGGCTACTCTTTAAACCAACGAATAATGGAATTGACCGTAACATGATAACGCCTCCACGGCTGAAAGGGCGAGCAAGTTTGATGTGACGTGGATTCGAACCCGCAAAAATCAGATTACGAGCCAGGTGTCTTAACCATCATTTATAGTTAAGTTAGTTACGATGAATGAAGTAATTACCTATTTTAAGTACATTTTGAAAACCATAACTTAAAATATTCTGAACGATGTGTAGATGTTTCAATGTTTCTTTTATGTTAAATAATGTTATCAGTAACCGATCTGGTCTTTGAAGTGACCTAATTTTAAGATTCATTCTGGTTTACGGAGGTGTGTGATTCGTGAACAGTAGTACATTTGTCTAAACTTGTGGAGTGTATTTATGTGTTTAATAACTTTTCATAGATGTTTATTGTTAATATATGTGACTAATATAAATGTCTTATAAGACATAAATAAAGTTGTAGAGTTTATCTTTATTCTTATGTTTACTGAAAGTTTCAAATCGAAATCGCATCTAATAAAAATTATATAACTATGTCAAATTTTATTTGACTTCGAATAAGTAAATATTTTAACAAAGTTAACATGTCGGTCGTTTCAGTGAACCATTTACTAATATTTCTCTCCATTTATTATTTTTTGTCAGTAATATAACATTTCATATACTGTACAGAGCATGTTCTGAAAATTGTAGTTCGTTATGCATCCAGAGAGCAGAGAAAAATATTATTAACAACTTTGTAAACATGTAGAGAGAGTCGAGGGATCGATCCCTTTCACCAAACGTGATCGCCATTTTAGCCGTGGAGGCATTATAATGGGACGATCAATCATACTTTTCTTTTGTAACGAGTAGCCTAAGTGTTGGCAGTAAATGGTTTTGACTACCTGCTTTCTTTCTAATCCATCACTTCATAATTGAAGATGGCTAGAGACGGTAATCCGCAAATAGTTTAGAACGACATTTAACAAAAAAACAACAACAATTTTACACATTCTTATATTTTTAGGCTTCGAACACACCACTTAAACACCTATATATATTAAAAACTTCATTATTATTATTGAAGATAGATTAACCAAGATAGGCAGTTTTCTGTTACTCTTTACATAAGAGAGGTTAAGCCAAATTTTCCGAAGGTCATGTTTATCTCCATCCTAGAATAACTTCTTCTTCTTCACGAACCAACTTTGGGAATATTGTGTTAGCGCCTTTCTAATCAATAAATTAGAAGATTGTGAAAAAGGAGAGGTTAATTAATTTACAGTTCTTTCTTATTCTTTGATTCTAAAATTGTAATCACCAAATTAACAGTGCGACTATCCTAGACTTGTGAAGTATGAGAAAAGTTAATTAATTCACCTTTCATTCATATTGTTTGTCTCCAATGTTGTAATCACTAAGCTAACAGCGCGACAATCCCAGACTTGTGAAGTAAGAGAGGAGTTAATTAAATCACCGTTCTTTCTTATTGTTTATCTCTAATGTTGTAATCTCTAAATAACCAACGTGGCTATCCTAGACCTGTGAAAGAGAAGAGGAGTTAAGTAATTCACTGTTCTTTCTTATTATTTGCCTCCAACGTTGTAATCATTAAGTTTACAACACGACTATCCTAGACTTGTGAAGTGAGAGAGGAGTTAAGTAATTCACTGTTCTTTCTTATTATTTGCCTCCAACGTTTAATCATTAAGTTTACAACACGACTATCCTAGACTTGTGAAGTGAGAGAGGAGTTAAGTTATTCACCGCTCTTTCTTATTGTTTGTCTCTAATGTTGTAATCACTAAATAAGCAACGTAGCTATCCTAGACCTGTGAAGTAGGAGGAGAGTTAATTAATTCACTGTATCTTTCTTATTGTTTGTTTCTAATGTTGTAATCACTAGATTAACAGCACGACTATCCCAGACTTGTGAAGTAGGGGAGGAGTTAATTATTTCACCGTTTCGTTCTTATTGATTGCCTCTAATGTTGTAATCTCTAAATAACAACGTAGCTATCCTAGACCTGTAAAATAGGAGGGGAGATAATTAATTTACTGACCTTTCTTATTGTTTAACTCTAATGTTATTATCACTAAATTAGCACCGTGGCTGTCCTAGACCTGTGAAGTAGGAGGAGTTAATTTATTCACTGTTCTTAATTATTGTTTGTCTCTAATATTAAAATCACTAAATTAGCAACGTGCCTATCCTAGACCTATGAAGTAGGAGAGGAGTTAATTAATTCACATTTGCTTCTTATTGTTTGTCTCTGATGTTATAATACTAGATAAGCAACGTGCGCTATCCTAGACTTGTGAAGTAGGAGGAGAGTTAATTAATTCACTGTTATTTCTTATTGTTTGTCCCTAATGTTGTAATCACTAAGTTAACAGCGCGATTCTCCTAGACTTGTGAAGTTGGAGGGGAGCTAATTATTTCACTGTTTTTTCTTATTATTTGCCTCTAACGTTGTAATCACTAAGTTTACCACACAACTATCCTAGACTTGTGAAGTGAGATAGGAGTTAATTTATTCACCGTTCTTTCTTATTGTTTGTCTCTAATGTTGTAATCACTAAGTAAGCAACGCAGCTATCCTAGACCTGTGAAATAGGAGGAGAGCTAATTAATTCACTGTATCTTTCTTATTGTTTGTCTCTAATGTTGTAATCACTAAGTTAACAGCGCGACTATCATAGACTTGTGAAGTAGGAGGGGAGATAATTTATTCAACTTTCTTTCTTATTGTTTCTCTCTAATGTTGTAATCATTAAATAAAAATCGTGCGCTATCTTTGTCCTGTGAAGTAGGAGGAGAGTTAATTAATTTACCGTTCTTTTAATTATTTGTCTCTTATGTTGTAATCACTAAGTTAACAGCGCGACTATCCCAGACTTGTAAAGTAGGAGAGGAGTTAATTATTTCACTGTTTCTCTAAATTAGCAACGTGGCTATCCTTGACTTGTGCTGTAAAGGGGAGTCAATTAATTCACCGTATTTTCTTATTGTTTGTTTCTAATGTTCCCATCACTAAATAAGCAACATGCGCTATCCTAGACCTGTGAAGTAGGAGGAGTTAATTAATTCACTGTCCTTTCTTATTATTTGTCTCTAACGTTGTGATCACTAAGTTTACAGCGTGGCTATCCTAAACTTGAGAAGTAAGAGTGGAGTTAATTGTTTCACTGTTATTTCTTATTGTTTGTCTATAATGTTGTAATCACTAAGTTTACAGCACGACTATCCTAGACTTCTGAAGTATGAGAGGAGTTAATTAATTCATCGTTCTTTCTTATTGTTTGTCTCTAATGTTGTAATCACTAAATTAGCAACGTGGCTATCCTAGACTTGTGAAGTAGGAGGAGTCAATTAATTCACCATTCTTTCTTATTGTTTGTCTTTAATGTTGTATTGACTAGGTTAATAGCGTGACTATCCTAGACCGGTAAAGTAGAAGGAGTTAATGTTAATTTATCAAGCGATTACCTGTTCACTGTGTTCTACAGTAAAGTTCCCTGGTGTGTCAACTTTAACGCTAAAATCCGGAATTTTGAATCCCCGTGGTGGACTGACAGTAAATAGTGCATGGTGTAGCATTGCGCTAAAACGACAACATAATAATAAAAATTGTATTGTATTCTTAAAAACAAAAGAATGTTTAGTATATATGTTTATTTTATTTTTCTGCTAAGCTTGTAAACAATCAAATAAGAACAAATCTCCCACTCTTCCAAAAATTTACTTCGGATAAAAAGTAGCCCATCGTTTTTCTTGCTCTGAGTTTCCTCATAACATTAACAAGCTTGACTTTGGTTTGTTTTGAATCTCGTGCAAAGCTACACGAGGGTTATCTGCGCTTGCTGTTCCTATGTTGGCAGTGTAAGACTGGAGGGAAGGCAGCTTGTCATCACTATTCATCGCCAACTCTTGGACGACTCTTCTACCAACGAATAGTTCGATTGACTGTCATATTTGAACACCCCCACGGCTGAAAGGGCGAGCATGTTTGGTGTGACTCGTATTCGAACCTACGACCCTTTGAGTACGAGTCGAGTATCTTAACCACCTAACCATGCCGGGCCTAATAATTTTGGTAGCTCATCTCTTTGTTCTTACGAGTTCTCTGTAAACTTTACTCAACAAATGAAACATAGGTTATTTTACAGGTTATCCGGAGAACTAGTGAAGTGTAGAATATCTTTATATCAGCTAATTCTATTATAGTGAACAGAACCAATTTTTAGCAGCCACATGACATCTGATACCACCGGAAAATTTATTACGATATTTATTACTTGAAGGATTCTCACATGTAGCTCTGCTCTCTTTTCACAATTATAATATATTTTAATTAGATTATAATTAGATTAATAATAACCAGTCAGCTGAAACGACAGAAAGAACGCGTTCTTTGTTTAAGTACAAAGTTTTGCTCAGTTCGTGACTCTGAGCTAATTTTGGTTTCGCTGTAAAACAAACTATCACCGAATTTACGAACATAGTGCCATACCTAATGTTTTAAAACACGTATTAGACAGAAAACGTTTATCCATTATTCTGGCTACATACTGAATAATGTTGCTTATTTTAAATCATTAATATTTTAAGTTTTGCAGAATCAGATCATTGAAGTGAACTAGCAGAGTACAATTGCTGGTAAATATAAAGACTGATTAGTTTGGATTCCTTAAAATTCTGACTAGCATAGTCAGAATTTTGATATTTGTTCTGCGTATAGAAAGACTTGTAGTCTGACACCCGCTGCTTACGAAGTATAGAAAGACTGGTATGTTGGAGTCTTGATATTTATTCCGTTACAGTAAGTCTAATATAGTCCGATTCTTGATGTTTCTATCTATTAAAAGCGACATACTCAAATTCTGGATGTTTGTATCTATAGAAAGATTGATAAAGTCTGGTTCTTGTTGTATGTTTGTGTAGAAATACCGTTAAAATTATGTTACTAATGTCTGTATCTGTTAAAAAGACTGATAAGGTCTGATGTCTGTATGAGTAGAAAGAACTGGTAAAGTCGGACTTTCCAAGAATACTTTTCGCAAGCCTAATGACATTTTAAGGAAATAAATAAGTACTGTGTTTTAGTTCTTTTTTCAAGTCAATGCTAAAACAAAGTTTGTTTAGTTTACATGTGGAACAGACGTACAAGTAATACCATCATTAAACCTAGCGTGGACTCACAGTACTAACATATACAGTAAGGATGGTTAAATTAAACATTAAAATAGTATATAATAAACTATACAGTTAAACGTTCATATACAAAATACAAATTTTCTAAACGAGAAATGTCTGTCTATGATGATTTATTTGGACTTCTTAAGACACTTACAATGAACACAATATACAAATAGGTAAAACTGATTAAACTACAATATAACTCTAAGTGTGTAAGTTAGAGAAATGACTGGTTATCACTTCTCGTCTCTTAGTGATTAATT
Source organism: Tachypleus tridentatus (assembly GCF_004210375.1). Taxonomy (NCBI): domain Eukaryota; kingdom Metazoa; phylum Arthropoda; class Merostomata; order Xiphosura; family Limulidae; genus Tachypleus; species Tachypleus tridentatus. The sequence continues at coordinate 69,907,992 of NC_134825.1, forward strand.
AATAATCTATTTTAAATTAGTGTATACAGATGTTGTACTTTCTTCCTAAGATAACAGATGTCAGCTTCTGTTTTATAATGTGAAGCTGATAAAGATATTAGGTCTTTGAAGTTCACTTTTAACCTATATACAGTTTGTTTTACTCTAACTTGAACACCTCTATCTGTACAAGTGCGATTTCTACTGTTTCACATTATTCTAAGAACAATTTTATGTAATACAGAAAATTGTCCATGGTCAGTGGTTACAATATGGTTATCTAATCCAATACCGTTGCTTAAAGCAATAAGCGTCAAGCTGTGATCAGCCAACCTCATTGCAATTGGTTCAAGTGTGGCATTATTCAAATACAGATGTCTAAAATTTAGTTATTTTGGGAAGAGTTATACCGCTGGATTTATAAACTCCAAAATCTCAAATTCCACGATTATAAAAATATGTAATGTACCAACATTTAGTGTTTCAAAGAAATGAATGTGTGTGGGGTTGAAACGTATCCGGTGAAGCAATGGAAAATGTGATACTAGTGAAAAAACAAAAACAGGTTCTCCCACACACCGGAAATTCAGTTACATAACTGAAGCATCCAAAGAGCAGAATCGTCCATTGCACGTATACCAGGGTCTTCTCTTGGAAATTTAAACAAGGTCGTTTACACAGACGTAGGTCTACAAAAGCGACAGAAGAACTCTGCTCACAATCTTATCGCGAAGAACATAGTTAAACTAAAGACTAACTATCGAACACTGTAATGTGACGTCGTAATATATCGTTGCATTGGATGAAGCACATGTCTACTTAAGAAATAACAAAGTCTGCGACTAATTAATATTTTTCTGTCAGTAATATAACATTTCATACATGGTACAGAGCATGTTGCGAAAGTTGTTATACAGTCCAAAAATATAGGAAAAAACATTATTAAAAACTTTATAAACAATCATGCTAAAGTAAATATTTCATTATACTGTACATGAGCTTGGTTGTAATAAGGTAGGATTCATCAAGAGAAAACAACCAATCATATAACCAAGATAACATCACAATTTCTACGCAAGATGCAAGTGTCAATAGGAACTCATGTAATGTCACTCGTAGACTTATTACATGGATTTCTTCCGCTTTGGTTGCTAAAACAAGCCGTCAGAAATCGTCATGTGTTCAAAGTCGATGTGTTTCGAAAGCATATAAAGAATAGCAGTGAGAGAAGAAACGACAGTTTCTCAAATTTAAAGACTACTTAGTGTAGATAGTAGTAATTAATTTATTTGTGAGTTAATATTTCCTGATTATTTAATTTTTTCATAATCAGAGAATTAAAAGCAGACGATTATCGGTAGTTGTATTTATAAGTTATTAATGTCGAGGCTACGTAGATTTATAGGATACCTCAGTAAGAGATATAAATAGAGACTAGTGGAGAAACAAAGAGAGAAAAGAGAGTCACAAGCAAAGCCAAGTGAAAGAGAATTTCGGTGAAAAAAATTTAGAAAACGTAAACTTAATTGTTGTATGAGTAAATTGCCTAACAGTTGATATGTTAAAGTAAGATTAACAGTTTTCTGACATTTTAAAAGAATAATTTGTCTCGTTAAATGGTGTTCTAAAGCAATTAAACATGTCAGTGTAGACTCTGACAAAAACGTGACGAGTATCAGAAATTCAGGATACAACTCTGGTAACTCACCAACAACGTAAGTGAATTATACACCGATACTGTTGCGATAAAAGAAAAAGAATAAGTGAATTATACATTGCTTGTGTTTAAGATAAAAATAGTGAAAAATAGTTAGATTTTTCCAACTGGATTCTAAAGCAATTGAATTTGCCTAAATGGACTCTTTGAAATAAAAATAACTCTATAGTAGTTAAGATACAACTACGATATTCATAGTGTAAAGAATTTTCGTACATACATTTAACTTGTTTTGAATATATTATTTTAAAACAAGCAAAAGTTATCTCCAACTAGTCACAGACACCTTCTGTAGAAGAATCCTCAGCTTAACACAACCTATATACATATACTTTATGTATTAGTTTTATTATTTAACTTCATTAAAGGTATTTATTTTCACTAAAAAATAAATATATATATATGCTTTAAATTTCTCCAAAAAAGGGCGCACTTTCCTGACACAATTAGCTCAGCATACTGTGCAAACCAAACACTTCATTACCATATCAATGTCAGAGGACCCCTCAGTTGCTCAGCGGCATGTCTACGGATTTACGATGCTAGAAACCGGGTTTCGATACCCGTGATGTAGCTTTGTGTTTAATTAAAACATACAAAGAAAGAAACCATCGCATAGGTATTGTTAGTGAAAGAAGTGATTGTACTTCGTAGTCTCTCATCCTAACATCATTTTTAAACTATGAATTTACTATTTGTTAAAAGTGCCCTCTGGTTAATTCCAAAATTCACGTTAGCAAAGCCCTTCATTTAAATTAACGTTAACTACATATTGTTAGAGACAATTCAGTTTCGTTTATTGCATTGATATAAAACCATGTGATATCAAATTTTAAGAGCAGAACTTGGAATACAATAAAAACTTTCTTAGGTAAAATGTATCAAATCTGTGGACTTAATGTTCAAGAAAATTTAAAATTATTTATATGATAACTGATAATCGCGGACAATTGTACTTTCAAAAATAGTAGTTAATTATTTGCATAATAATCAAATATTATACTAATAACAATATTTGGTGATCATTGCTCATTTGATACTAGCTATTGAACTATTAACCTTACTGAATATTTATCGTTGCTGACCTACCAGTTACACTGGCTGCTAACTCAGCTGATCAATGGGTCGGACTTGACCCAGCGGTAAGCATAACCAGACTGTGAATTTCAAAGGTTGCAGTTCGTGATCCATTGCATTCCCTCCAGTTTATTAGTTAAACGAAGAAACAAAAAGCTATTACTTAATTATAATTCTTGATTCACTGATAAACTTGTGGGTAATTAGTAATATTGATTTATTGGTCATCGTGTTATTTACTCAATTAGCTAATTATTATTTCCTGAAGTACTTTGAGTTGTTCTGTAATTTTAAACATATGAAATATGTGTGTTTTATGGTTGCAAAAATTCGGGTGTCCATACAATCTATACATTATGTTTTGCCATTACGATGTCTTTACTCAGTTTATTGGACACCTTATTTTCAAGGTAGCTATTATTTTCAAAATAATTGTCATACTACTTAGGTTAATTGTGCTTAATTAGAAGTATAGTTGAGGTACTGTACTACTTAACCTCCCTCTCACTTTCGATTTCAATAATGTTAAATGAAGAACACTGAAAGACCTTGTGTTATGTCCTTTGATTGTATATCGTTTAACAATCCTGTTAACAGAATATCTTTCCTTGAAAATGATATAGCTCTAAGTTTATTGATGGGGACATCACATTGTTGATTGATTTTTAATTTTCCGTAAACCAAATAAACAGGCGCTAAACATGTTAAGGTGGCTCCGATCTTCCCATTTTTGGCGTATTAGCACAACCAAAGCATTGGTATGAAATAGCGACTAACCATTTTATTTTAGTTAATGAGGTAATTGGTACTGAGACCATGATTGTACCGTACAAATTGTAGTTAAAGTTCCAGTTCCAGCTAAAGATCTTGGATCTCGAACTTTAATACGGTAACAACAACACACATGGTGAATATAACACTTTTTTTTTTCTGCAGAATGTCTAATGATGTAATTCTTGGCAACTATTCTTTATTCTACAACTAAATTAGAGCTTGAACATAGTAATATCATTGTGTAGAATCGTTTTTTTAATCAGTATTGGATTTAGATGAGTTAAAAGGAGTGTCGACAATAATTTGTTCTCCATTGTTTCTATGTAGCTTAATATAGGAGGACCGGAGCGAGAGCATATAGGAAGTAAAGCTCTAGTATAAGAGCAAATTGGGCGGTTACAATAATCACCAGATACTTGCAGTGTTTAAGTAAATAATGATTTATTTTCATATGTAACAGGTTTCCGTTACAATAGGTTTTCTAGCACATTCAGGATAGTACACCATGTGAACGAAAGACATCTTTAAACAAACATACAGACAATCGACGAAGTAAAATCAGAAGATGGAGCACTGTTATGTAGAGAACATTTGGTAGGAATCAAAGAATAGTAATAACACGTAATAAATCACTTGGTGTATTATGTCATGAAAGTAAATACATAAATAGTAGGTTTAACCGTCACATTATAACGTCTCCACGGCTGAAAGGGCAAGCATGTTTGTTGTGACTGGGATTCGAACTCGCAACCCTCGGATTACGAGTTGAGTGCCTTAAATCCAAAGTGAGAGGGAAGTTAAGTAATACAGTACCTCAACTATATTTCTGATTAGGCGCAATTAATCTAAGTAGTATAACAATTATTTTGAAGATAATAGCTACCTTGAAAATAGGGTGTCCAATAAAATGAGTGGAGTCATCATAATGCAAAACATATTGTGTAGATACCCGAATTTAACAACCATAAAACACACATATTTCATATGTTTAAAATTACAGAACAACTCAAAGTACTTCGGGTAATAATAATTAGCTAATTGAGTAAATAACACGATGACCAATAAATCAATATTACTAATTACCTACAAGTTTATCATTGAATCAAGAATTATAATTAAGTAATAGCATTTTGTTTCTTCGTTTAACTAATAAACTGGAGGGAATGCAATGGATCACGAACTGTAACCTTTGAAATTCACAGTCATGTTATGCCTACCGCTGGGTCAAGTCCGACCCATTGATCAGCTGTGTTAGCAGCCAGTGTAACTGGTAGGTCAGCAATGATAAATATTTAGTAAGATTAATAGTTCAATAGTTAGTATCAAATGAGTAATGATCACCATGCATTGCTATTAGTATAATATTTGGTTATTATGCAAATAATTAACTACTATTTTTGAAAGTACAACTGTCCGCGAATATCAGTTATCACATAAATAATCTTAAATTTCCTTGAACATTAAGTCCACGAATCTGATACATTTTACTAAGTAATTGTTTGTTTGTTTGTTTTGAATTTCGCGCTAGCCGTCCTTAATTTAGCAGTATAAGACTAGAGGGAAGGCAGCTAGTCATCACCACCCACCACCAACTCTTGAGCTACTCTTTTACCAACGAAAAGTGGAATTGACCGTAACATTATAACGCCCCAACGGCTGAAAGAGCGAACATGTTTGGGGTGACCAGGATTTGAACCTGCGACCCTCGAATTAGGAGTCGAACGCCTTAACACATTTGGCCATGCTAGGCCTAATTATTTTCTGAAATAACCAAGGAATGAAATTATTAATATAATAATATAATTTATACATTAATAAAATTTATATTTTAATACAATAAAATAAATTTATTATAATAATAAAATTTGTAGAAAGTTTAATATGACAGGTTTCTTGTGCATCGATTAATTCGTTTTTAATCCTCTTAAAAATTGTTGTTGTATTCAGCCGGGGTATAGTACCTCATAGAATGCTCCTGAGTTTTGGGGTTTCTTCAGGTACAAACTTCTTTATCTGAGCTCCATCTATTAACTGATATGATATCTCATTACAGCCCCGGCTATTGAAAATTCTATCTTGTTCTTTGCGGGACAAAACTGTACAGTAGGCTCATTATTTTGAAGCCACCACAGCGTTCGAAATCAGAATTATAGCTTTGTATATAACTCCTCACAGGAGGACAAAATTATTCATCAACAATTATCATAAGATTAAGGAACTGTTTTTAGAATATGTATTCAACACTACAAACATTTTTATCAGAAACTTAGAATTAACTCCTACATTATTTTCATATAGAATTAAATATTATTAAGCACTATGGCATTTATATTTGTTTTATATCGATAATTGAATATCCATTAATTCAGTAACAGTGAAAATGTTTACTGTCACCAACTATTATTTCTTTGTGTACGCATTCAAGAACATAATTGCTTTAAAGTTTGAAATATTTTAACTGTAAGATATATATATATATACTGTCCATTGTCTCACCCTTGTTTCACGGCTTAAAGCCGAAGTCTACAATATACATTAAATCTTACATTTGTTCATATATGTTGAACCTACGCACCTTTTAAGAAATCAATAATATCTTCAAAAACAGGTAGTTGTTGAAAGCCATTGTTTTCCTGCATGTCATCTGTTATCCATAAATGCAGGATAACATTAACGGGGAAATAGCTCCATTAAGTAAGAGAGAAATATTCATAGATTAGAGAAAAACTACTTAGTTTTTAAAAATATTTTTAAGCTGCTGTTTTACAATTTTGTTTTTATAGCAAGTATATGTGTTTGTGTGTGTGTGTATATATATATATATATGTTAAGAAAGAGAGAATAGAGAAGAGATGCTGTTAAACTACGAAGAGTACCACATTTAATATAAGCTACAGCCAAATTATTGTTACTATCTCTATATCCTCCTTTAGATTATTCAAGAAAATAACTTTCAAAAGTGAAGACTGGATGACATTGGTTTCACAGAACGTATTCTAAGAAAAGTAAAAGGAAAAAAAATTCTTGAGAATATAGTTATATCTATGTATATTAAGATTTATCGCTTCGGTTCTATACAATTAATTCCAGTACATTTATCATTTGTAGTCCATTGCCTATCAGACATTGGACTGTAGATAGAACAGAGAGACAGGTTTTAGGTTTCTTCAATGTTTTATGGCCTTTCTCTCGGGCCGTAGAGAACAAAATTTCGACACTTGATTCAATAATGATTAACCATCAATAACATTGAAATTACGTCCTTCGAACTCGTTCTTACTAAAATTGTAAACTAACCGTCTCGTACACGTACATGTGGTTATGACGAGGAACTAGCGAAGAATATATTTTGTTTGATTAAAGGCTTTAGAATTTAAAGTCAAGAGCTTAGAGCAGTTACTATGTTTAACTAATTTTGTTATTAAGCGTTTGAAGCTTTAAACGCCGGAAGAAAACTTAGACCAAGAAGTACACGTAGTCTTAAATAATCGCAGAATTGTGTGTTTCACGCTCGATTTAGTTGGAGTAAACGTGTTTATTTTAAGGCCAGATTGTTTATACAATCGAGATATTAGTAATATTCTGACGTGTATTGACGGTGTTCAAAAACTACGTGGGTTGTTGTATATAATCAACAAAGGATAAATATTTTAAGGTGTTTAGGAAGGTTTGAAAACTGTTTAAATCCACTTAAACAAGTTGGAAGATGATATTTGAGGTTTCTAAATTTTTCATTCGGATATAAAATGAAAGAATGATTTGGTTGAGTTTTTGTTAAGCAGAAAGCTATACAATGAGATTTCTGTATTGCTCTTATCAGACACACCGCTGAGGAAACGCATAATGTATTACTAACGTAGTTTCAAAATGCAATTTATAGTATATAACCTTAAAGTAATTGTTTATCAATATTCATTTTGCAAATAAACTATTTCTTTTCACTGTCTTTGAGCAACATTAGTACCTAAAACTATAAAATATGAATTATAGTGGAGACTAACAGATGATTCTATTTTTATAATCGAGCATGTAAATAACAAATTTACTGTTTAAAAACAAAATACATATCGGACTTTATTCAAGTAATTACAGATTGTGCACTTCTATAATTAGATGATAACAGTAAAGCCTAAATTATACTTTATGACAAGTTTGAAGTTCTATGAAAAGCGAAGAAAAGAGCTTGTAGCAACCAAATGGCTTGGCATGGCCAGGTGATTAAGGTGGTTAAGGTACTCGACTCGTAATCCGAGGGTCGCGTGTTCATATATCCGTCACACCAAACATGTTCGCCCTTTCAGCCGTGAGGGCGTTATAAGTGACGGTCAAACCCACTATTCTTTAGTAAAAGAGTAGCCCAAGAGTTGGCGGTGGGTGGTGATGACTAGCTGCCTTCCCTTTAGTCTTACACTGCTAAATTAGTGACAGCTAGCACAGATATCCCTCGTGTAGCTTTGTGCGAAATTCAAAACAAACAAATACCAAACTTTTCTACTTATGAATCTCAGGTTCGTACTATCTGAATAAAAATAATAATAACAAAATCACGATATTTCACATCCTGCTGTATCAAACCGAAGAAAGTCTTGGTATATAATCTTGAAAAACAAATTATTAGGTAAGATCAGAAACAGATGATTTGTCATCATGAACCAGCATAAACTTTGATGTATTGATGGAGTAAAAGTGAATGAAAACTGAAAAGTCAAGACCCCGACAATCAAAAGTCAAGACCCCTACAATCAAAAGCTACTCACAGTCTCGGTCTTTTCATTAAATACAGCAACCGGCCGTAAACAGTTCGTAGCTGGTCGCATGCTTATTTTTGTAGTGTTATCGGCACTGTACTTACATCGAAATCACGTTATTTTCCATTATAGGCAGGACTATACCGACTATTCTAGTAGAAAATGTAACTTTATAAACTGTTTACGAATTAGTTAAAAACAGTAAAAGTAAAGAGAACTTGGATACCTCTCATCACAACTTGAGTTTATTATTATCTGAATGTATAGACACATAAGTTAAAAAAATTGAACTCAAAACTTCAGAGACATATCATTAAAAGGAAACTAAACTAAAATTTTCGTGTTAACCTCCTTGGTTAATATCAAAATTCAGCAGTAATCTTTATTTTGCTGTAAATACAAACAAACTTATTTTAGTATTTCATATGACGATCTGTTAAATATCACTCATTTGTAGTTTCTATATTTGTATGTAAACGAATATTAGTGATTATGACTTGTTCAGACTAAGGAAGGCAAAACAATGAGAGAATTTCTTGAATCTAAAGGCGGCAAAACGTTTTTAATTAAATGGTTTGGTTTTGAATTTTGCGCAAAGCTACACGAGGACTATTGCGCTAGTAGTCCCTAATTTAGCAGCGTAAGAAGGCAGCTAGTCATCATCGCCGAATACCTACTCTTGGGCTACTCTTTTACTAACGAATAGTGGGATTGACCGTCATATTATAACGCCCCAACGGCTGAAAGAGCGAGCATGTTTGGTGTGACGGGATTAATTGTATGTGTTTCTATTAATAAATTATGAATGATTATTAAACGATTTCTAGTTTAAAAACCCAATTATTTTGAAATAGGTTATTCGGTGCTTGTTAAGATAATTAATTTTGATGTAATATAGTGTTTCTGTTAAACCTTCAGTCCTCAAACGAAGAACCATTATCCAGATTTTAATCATTAAAATCACTTTTCGACCTGTTAACCTCCTGTCCCTGAATCTGTCTACACCTGTTATTTCAGACAACTCACTCTGTCTATGATCTATTATGCTAGGTCTTCCCCTCTCAATCAGTCTACCATCCGTTCTGTTGACTCTCTACCTTTGAATTTGTCTACGATCTGTAACGTTAGGATTTCTCTTCCTGAATTTGCTCATATCGTTAACACTATGTTTTAACACCATAACCCATACAGTTATTTATATTTGTCTATTATAGTTCAACATTCCCTAAGAGTTTTCTCAGCAAAAATTGTCGTTGTTTTGACTTACTACAAGAATGTTTCCTGTAAGTTAGAAGAACATGACACGGCGTATAATATAAAGTGTTTTGTACTTGAACATCTATAGTCGTTATATGGTCACAATGTATCAGCATGCATCGGAAATTTATTTTGAAATTGTTTGGAGTTTTAAAGGTAAGGTAATACCACAAAACACTTGATACTTTTTGTAAGATAGTAGTATGTAAAAACATTTCCAATGCAAAACATTCGTACACTGTTCTCAGCTCATGATTTAGAGCTTCCAATATAATGATATCCTTTGAACTGAATATCTTTGGGAAAAAAAAATATGGATTAAGTTGGGGTACCAGGATAATCTATAAAGAAACCTGCAACAAGGTGTAACCCAGTCGTGAGAAGCAGAATACGCGAAATACGACGATCTTTCTTGGGAAATAGAACCAAATAGCTATGGGTTCATCAAGATAAGTTTTCTAGTCGTAATCGCCGTTCAATCGTCACATACCTAAAGCAGCTGAAGAATGAGACGGTATTCAATGCTATTCCATACAAAGATATACAGATCGAGTCGCTGAATACAACGTTTAAGGACTTTTGCGTGCTCTAGGAAATGCGCTAGGAAACAGTCATTATCATACACTTGATGTATTAAGGAGAGTACAGTGCTGTGCTTTAGACAATATACGACGAAATTTTTATTTACAATGGAAACTACCCTCTAGGACTATTGTTAAGATGCACAATCGTGAGATAGAGCATGACCGGACGAGTCGACACGAAATGAAACCATACAATGAAGCTCCAAAACTGTTTCGAGATAATTTATAAATAAATACAAACCTATTTGTGTTTTGACATTCGACATAAAATATGGGAGGAATAGCAGAGTTTTATATAATTATATTGACGGCAGAGACCTCTACCTTCTGACATGTTCATCACTGATGCTATAATGTAGTCAAGATAAACAAGTTATAGAAATATAGGGAATGTGGCCTCTGTAAATAACCCCGAGTGCGAATTAAGATAATTGTCATTATAAAAACAAAATATTTTGCAATAATACCTGTTTAGTTATGCGTTTTTCTTATTGCAAAGCCACATCGGGCTATTTGGTGTGTCCATCGAGAGAAATAGAACCCTTGATTTTAGCCTTGTAAATCTGTAGACTTACCGCTGTACCAGAGGGGAACTGTTTAGTTATAAATATCTTTTCTAGTTAAAACTGGAAATAAGTGTTGTTTTGAATATTGAAAGTATCCATTTCTTTTGGACGACAACCGTTTTCCTTATAAAACTGGATAAAACGGATACCAAGATGGGGTAAAATATTCCCAATTTAACACATCAAAATGTAATTTCAAATAAATACTGCATTTACAAACTACTCGTAGGGAAATGTTTGTTTGTTTTGAATTTCTCACAAAGCTACTAGAGGGCGTTTCAATTTGTTAATATCACTGTACGACTTCTTTTATTTCTTGTTTTTGTTTGTTTTGGAATTTCGCGCAAAGCTGAGCTTACCCTGGAGACTGGAACCCCAAATTGTAGAGCTGTAAATCCGAAGAGCTACTGGTGTTTCACCGGGGGACATAGTTTGATCGAATGAGGTATGTTGGAACTGAAGGCTGACAAGAAATATATATATATATATATACGCCATGGTGTTGTGTAGAAGGGGAATCTTATGCTAAATTACTTATCATAGAGCAATCGCACATTATGAAAAATAGTGGCCTGAAAATGTATTTCTTTATTTCTTTCGGCATACCTAGTTGTATATAACTCGTCATTGTTTAAAATTAACAAAGATAAACTTCAACAAATATCTACTTTGTAATCATAAATAATTTAAAAATGTTCTTCTTCGATCAAAGTTAATCAAAAACAAAAAATACGGAAGTCGCCCTTTGGCCATTCACATTTACGCCCATCTGCCAATGTGATTATGCATTGAGTGACGTGACAAGTAACGAATAAAATTCACTCTGATGACAAATAGTTGTAACTACTGATATACTGAGGTAGCGCTTTTACCGAAAGGGACATTTTCTTTAGATATAAAACTTAGAATTTTGACATATCAAAGCAAGGTTTTAAGAGAAATTGGAAACACTTTTAAAACTTGCAAACAACTGTTTTGGTAATAACAGCCATTTGAAGATTAAACATCGTGTATTCTTTTCTAAATATTTATCAACGCTACTTACCGATAGTATATTTCAAGTGTGAAAAAATTGCAGGTTCTGGTTTCATTTTCTGGAAAATGTGTAGACGCTGCCAACTGTTAGTGTTAAGATATTTTACTGTTCGGATATACTTCGGATTGTGTGATGTGGAATTTTACTTTATTGTTGCTCCCCTCAAGATATTCTGCCTAAGTATAAATCGATATAATTCATTGTGGCTGTGTTATACGTGATTATACATTCATATATCAGAAATAGTTCGTCATTTATCTGGCTCTATATCTAAGAGTTTGCTAAAGAGTTTTGCAATGCTTAGAAACAAACAATGAACAACTCTGTTATAATAAATAATTAAACTAACGTTTCCTATTTACACAATTTAAAACTTTATTGAAGCCGTAAGACTTTCACTTTAAATTGACACTCTAAATGAAAACCCGGCATGGCCAGGTGGTTAGGCGCTCTACTCGTAATCCGAGGGTCGCAAGTTCGAATCCCCGTCACACCAAACATGCTCGTCCTTTCAACCGTGGGGCGTCATAATATGACGGCCAATCCCACTATTCGTTGGTAAAAGAGTAGCCCAAGAGGTGGCGGTGGGTGGAGATGACTAGCTGCCTTCCCTAGTTTAAGTTAAGTTAAGTTAGGGACAGCTAGCGCAGATAGTCCTCAAGTAGCTTTGCGGGAAATTCAAAACAAACCAAAACCCCATAATATTGTATGTTGGTTGTTTTTACATGTTTCTCCTTTATTATTTCTTATATAACATTTATGTTCTTTGCTCTGTATTTTTAAATTTATTTTCCTTTGTCCAATATAGATACATTCATATTCTATTTTGTAAATGCTTATTTTATTTATTAATTCTATTTTATCTTTAGTATTCCATATCGTGTTTTTATCTTATTTATTGATGTAAAAATAGGAGCGTGTATTTGTAGCAAAGCCACAGTGGGCTATCTGCTGTGTCCACTGAAAGGAATCGAACTCCTGATTTTAGGGTTGTATATCCGTAGACTTACAGCTGTTCCAGCGGGAGACGCTACGATAAAATAACAATTCTGATACTTTTTAAACACTTCATGTAATTAAGTTTTTAAATGAGGAACATAAGGTAAACTTACACTTTATTTTTGTTTTTTCTTCAGTATATCTCAGTGTGGTATTTTTAACTGTATTTGGGCCCCCTGCTAGTACAGCGGTATGTCTCCGGATTTACAACGCTAAAATCAGGGGTTCGATTCCCCTCGGTGGGTTGAGCAGACAGCCCTTTGTGGCTTTGCTATGTGAAAAACATAAACTGTATTTGAACATTTTTAAAATTTCTTAAGGACTTTGATTTCTATATTTTGTTCAAGTCCTCTTATCAATAGCTATATACTTAATAACGATTAGTTATTTAAATCTTTTCGTCTTGAACATATAAGAATAAGTTCTATAAGAATACATATAAAATGCAGAGATTTTTTGTGTTTTTATATGACATTTAAATATTTATTATAATTTTAAGTATTACACATGAGCCAGTAATCCTTATTTAATTAATTACTAGTTGGTTTGCAAAAATAAAAAATTATTGATCATACAAAATTAGGTATGCACAAAATTATTACACTTACTTTAATACATTACTTAATTGCATACTCAACTATACGTGTGATAAATGAAAGCTACTATTTAAATATTATATTTATAGGTATTTTTTCAAGGGGCAGGGCTTATCCTAGAAATTAGATAATTACAAAAGTAACGTTTTAATTGTTTTATAATATTTGCGAGTTACGTCTATTCCCGTGGCTGTTTAGCTACAATTTTGTATTCAAAGCGAGTTCATTAATTGACTTCGTACGTATATTGCATACTATATAACGGCCTCCCCCCGCTAGTACAGCGGTATGTCTCCGGATTTACAACGCTAAAATCAGGGGTTTGATTCCTATCGGTAGGCTCAGCAGATAACCCGATGTGGCTTTGCTATAAGAAAACACACACTCCAATATAATAGTTATTAAAATGCAAGTTGTATAATTAATAAGACAATATATACAATCAACATTACTTCTAATTAAATAATATACATTTTAGGTTTTTTTATTGTCTATATCTAATAAATATGCCCCCCAGTGGCTTAGCACTATGTCTGCGAACTTACAACGCAAAAAACCGGGTTTCGATACCAGTGGTGGCAGAGCGCAGATAGCTCATTATGTAGTTTTGTGCTTAATTCAAAACAACAACAACAATCTAAGAGAATATCCGATTTTAAAATAATATTTAAAAAGTTATAATTCTATTGAATCTCAAATACTTTTAAAGTACGTTTATTCTTTTCATCGGGAATATATTTGTTGGAGACCAAGGACTGTCAGATCCTATCCATTTCTCTTCCTCATCTATTGTTAATTGTTGGTCTTTATTTCAATATTAGATACGCTAGTTGGATTTCTTTTGATTTTCTGTTGCGACGTTCCTTGTCAGGACTATGTCCGTTTATTTTGTCTAATTATGATATTAATTATTATGGCTGTTGTAGATGTGTAGTTGTGTTCAGAAAAATTGGATTTTGAACTTCAAACTAGTTATATCGAACGCGGAAGTGAAGTTAGTGTTGGGGATGGGACTTTTATGATTAACGTGATACACTGTTGTTGATTTTCAGGGTTTTGGTAATGTCTTATAAATTTGTAAAATATGTCCTTGGCTGCTTCTGTTACTTGATTGACTGTTTTGTTGTGTTGTGATACTTGCGGGTTGTGCATTTTCGTGCTGTCCGTGTTCCTGTTAATTGGTTCATTCGCTGAAGTCGATCGTCCACTATAAAGCTACTGTTTTAACTTCTCGTTGTAGTGCAGATATTAAGCCTGTACATTTTGAAAGGTACGACTTTTTTCTTTCAAATCCCAAATTATTCTCCTGTATTTATGGTAATAGTAAGCAAATCATTTTAAATGTGAAATCTATACGATCGTTTTGGTTGACAAATTTCATGTCATAATGAGCCAAGTACTGCACCTCAGTTAAATTGATGACGTCATAATGAGTCGAGTATTGCCGCTCAGTTAAATTGATGGTATAGAATGTTATCCAAATGAAGTTCATATGTCCTTAGTTGTAGAAAACGGTTTGGTATACAGTATATGGCTTTGTGATGGTCCTTAACGCTTGACGTTATCCAGTTCTCTTATTAAATTGATAGCCCGTGTGTGCTTCCTTTCGACTATGTAGCTTGGAATACACAGTTCAGCGTTGTGATAGATAGATATTAAAATGTTTAATGCCAGAGATAAGGAACCTCAATAACTTCTGTAAACAATACAAACCAACAGACAATTACTTTTATGAAGAATTCCATTTCAAATTTTCAACTACTAACAACGTATTAACTTTTATGACATCGATGATACAAATTTAAAGATGTCAAAAAGAACCGTTTGCCAATTCACAAATTTTTACCATCCTAAGAATCGGATCTATATTTTCTTCCTGCCAACGTTCAGAATTTCTAAAGGACGGGTGTATGATATTGCAAAGACAGTTGTTGGGACAACGTTTAGAAATAAAAATACTTCAATTTTAATGTTATTGTCATGGGTTTGACCAATCAGCGCCGTTATCACAGTACTATCACGGACGCTGAGCCATGTACTTTGAAACCTCTCAACATAACTTCAAGATCTCTTCTTATCCTGTGTGCATCTCAGTTTGCTTATTTTTTCGGATAAACTGATCTTTCTGTATTTACCACTTATCTAACGAGTTATTGTATCCCTCGTTCTTTTTGTTTTTAAAAAGAACTACTTTTAATTATTTTAATGCATAACATCATGAAGCAGTTCTCATGGATTTTTCACTATCTCTGAATTGTTCATGGAATTGTTTCTTTTTAGATAGTAGATCAATAATGATTATTTTTATGTGTTTGATACTAATCGTATAAGCAAGTAAAAAGAAATTTTACCTTAATCATTAATTACTTTCAATTTACACGATCTAATATTTGATAAATTATATACGAGATACGTGAATAAATTAAGTCAAATGAGGTTTAATTTAGTATTATATAAAATATAAATGTAGAAACTTCAAACAAATTGTGCCTAAGATAAAACTGAAATATAACTGTTGCATAACAATAGCAAAATAAAACAGAAACTCATGCGATTTTAAAAACATCAGCTACAAAATTAAGCTTTAAGGATGAATTATAAATTCGGATTTTTTTGTATGACTGTTATGATAACACTTCTTTCCCGGGCACACCATTTTCTAGTCACTCGTTCCTTTCAACAAATAACCCTAGCTAAAAATTGACTAAAGTAACTGTTGGTTGGAGTCACAACTCATCTAATCTTCTGTATTTTCTACGTATGATCTTGGCTGTACTGTATTTTAAACACAGTTTACACAGATTTACACAGTTTGAAGTATATTCGTGTTATTAGTTACTACGACTACGGCGAGCTTCATTTGTTTAAACTTGCATATGAAATAACAAGGTAGTTTTAGTTTTCTGTAAATATCCGCGTATAATTTAGTTAGCACGTATAATCTATTTTCTTCGTGATGAAAATAATGAAACTTTCCTTGGGGGAGAGAACATAAAAAATATCAAAAATGCGACTCGAAGTGTACATATGTAGTTTAATTTAGTTATCTATTTACGTACGTTACAACAAATGTCAGTATGGTATGTACTATCGATATCAAGGCAAAGATAAAATAACAGTATCTTATATACCAAGCTTGTTACAAAATGCTCAAAGACTTGAACGAAATTCTTAAGACTAAAATATATAATGTTACCATATAATACTTCGAGTGTTCAATGTGAACTGGTTCTCTTCACACTTTGCACTGGTTACGAATAATTAAATTTTATACTAGAAAAAAATATTAAACAGCTGTTACTTATGGCTGTTTAATAACACAGATATTTAAAATATGTTCAGTGGAAAATCTGTTTAATTAATGAGTGGTGTGGCTTTCGTGTGAATTGCAATATAGTGCTTTTCGTACATTAAAATTTTCTGTATCTCAGAATATATTATTTTAAGATTAGTTCTATCATGAACAATAAAAATAATCAGTCTTTTATACTACACGTTTATCAGGTGAGTTAGAAACAGTTTCCTTCTTGGAGTATAACTTTGTTTCTTTATTTAATGGAATGTAAGATAAATTTTACACAGTATTGTGTACGAAGTCAGGATTATGAAACAGTCGTCAAACAATCTTTACTGATAAACTATGATTACAAATTGTTCAAACCTGAGTCGTACACTACTGATTACTGAGAGAGGATTATGAAACAGTCGTCAAACAATCTTTACTGATAAACTATGTTTACAAATTGTTCAAACTCGTATACTGATTACTGAGATTATGAAACAGTCGTCAAACAATCTTTACTGATAAACTATGATTACAAATTGTTCAAACCTGAGTCATGCACTACTGATTACTGAGATAGGATTATGAAACAGTCGTCAAACAATCTTTACTGATAAGCTATGATTACAAATTGTTCAAACCTGAGTCATGCACTATTGATTACTGAGATAGGATTATGAAACAGTCTTCAAACAATCTTTACTGATAAACTATGATTACAAATTGTTCAAACCTGAGTCACACACTACTGATTACTGAGATAGGATTATGAAACAGTCTTCAGACAATCTTTACTGATAAACTATGATTACAAATTGTTCACACCTGAGTCATGCACTATTGATTACTGAGATAGGATTATGAAACAGTCGTCAAACAATCTTTACTGATAAACTATGATTACAAATTGTTCAAACCTGAGTCACACACTACTGATTACTGAGATAGGATTATGAAACAGTCTTCAGACAATCTTTACTGATAAACTATGATTACAAATTGTTCACACCTGAGTCATGCACTATTGATTACTGAGATAGGATTATGAAACAGTCTTCAGACAATCTTTACTGATAAACTATGATCACAAATTGTTCAAACCTGAGTCACACACTACTGATTACTGAGATAGGATTATAAAACACACTTCAGACAATCATGGATGTTAACATGTGATTACAAAATGAATAACCTTCACCCATTTAAACACCCAATGGCACAGCGGTGTGTATCTGGACTCCCATTCCGAGAAACCAATTATCAATACCCGTAGTGGGCAGACCACAGATAGCCCATCGTGTGCTTAATTCCAAACAAACAGATATTTAATGTATGAGTAATGAGGCTAAGAACGTTAATATTCCGTAGATTTATTATGTTTGTTTCAAATGAAGTCAATATCTTAACAGGGATTTTAATGTCTGTGTACATTACCATGAAACACATTTTACTAGATTTCATTTTAATATGATGCTTTCAAAGACATTCTAACTGCTCAGAAGTAGCATTTTGTGTAGTATTAAATGATATCAGTAAGGAGTTTACCGTTATCCATTCAGTCTAATATCTTCTTTTGTTTCAGTTTAAAGCATGTAACGTATATTGTTAAAAGAGTATTACGCAAGTCCCGGGTGTTTGTTTGTTTGTTTTTGGATTTCGCGCAAAGCTACATGAGGGCTATCTGCGCTGGCTGTCCCTAATTTAGCAGTGTAAGACTAGAGGGAAGGCAGCTAGTCATCACCACCCACCGCCAACACTTGGGCTACTCTTTTACCAACGAATAGTGGAACTGATCTTAACATTATAACGCTCCCACAGCTAAAAGGGCGAGCATGTTTGGTGCAATCGGGATTCGAACCCGCTATCCTTAGATTACGAGTCTAGTGCCTTACCCACCTGACCATGCCGGACCGTCCTGCCTGCTTTCTAAATTTGTTAAATATTTTCAAGAGTAAGAATCAACAATATAGGTTTTGTGTAAACGCTAAAGTATCTTTGAATATTGTTGACATTTCGAGAATCTCGCCTGATGACAATAAAAGCAAGCAGTAGCAAGGCGTGGAAGCAGTTATAGAACATTGTTCAGTCGCTACAGTCAGTATACTATAAGCCTTGGAAGCTATAATTGTGATTAACGCTTATTAATCGGAAAACTACAGAATATTACCATAAACGTTATAGATTTCGAACATTACAAACTGTCAAACTTTAGTGAATTAACTTTGAACGTTAGTATTTCTAAGAAGACATCGCATGACTTCAACAGGAATACTCACGTGTAAAGAATAGAGCTAGCTATCATTCCCGTTAACTGAAGTGTATCGGGGTATCAACATAAAAATAACTTGCTTGTTTGTTTGTTTTGGAATTTCGCACGAAGCTACTCGAGGGCTATCTGTGCTAGCCGTCCCTATTTTAGCAGTGTAAGACTAGAGGGAAGGCAGCTAGTCATCACCACCCACCGCCAACTCTTGGGCTACTCTTTTACCAACGAATAGTGGGATTGACAGTCACATTATACGCCCCCACGGCTGGGAGGGCGAGCATGTTTTAGCGCGACGCGGACGCGAACCTGCGACCCTCGGATTACGAGTCGCACGCCTTACGCGCTTGGCCATGCCAGGCCCCAAATAACTTGCAACTTGTGAACCAGAACTATCGATAAAATATTTAGTTTCAGACCAGATAGAAGACTGAATATTGTTTGTGAGTCTGTAAACTTTTTGTATATCAATACAGTTATTTGTAATAACCGTTATTATACATTGTATTATTTTTTCTTTTGTATATTAAAATATATATTTACGTTAAGAAACAGAATTGTGTATCAATATTGTTGGAACATATCGTAAATTTATTAAATATCGACGTTTAGTTAACTTCTAAATTTAAATTTCCGATTACTCGTAATACGTAACGTACGTAACATAATAAATCAGAGAATCGTTCGAGGTAAAGTATAATACGTAACATATCCCATTAACATACAAACAAAATATATTGCAAAATGTAAGAATCACAATCGCAAATACAAAGTACCTTTTTCTAAAGTCTCTGGCCCGCTTTAAGCTGTAAAATGTGGAGATTTATATCTTCAAAACAATGTTCAAGTTGTTTAGAAGTCTGAACCCATGAGGAAAATAGGCATTATATTCTTATATTTAAATAAACGCATTTCTAATGTCGGTTGTATATATTTCAGGAAAGGAAATATTCTGAACGTGCGGTACACCAAGAACTTGTATGTATATGGCTGTTAATGGTATGCAGTTGGAATAATAAATAAATTAAGAATACATTTTTATTGTATTTGTATAACACATTTGTATTGTGTTTGTATAATATATTTGTATTGTATTTGTATATATATCCTGAAATGAATTATAAATGTGAATAATATTTCATTAAGTGCTATCAATATCTTGAAGAAGGTGTTCCCTCAGTTTTTTTAATTAAATGTGTGACTTTACCTCTTTATAAATTGTATTAACTTATTATATGTCTTCCGCTGGTACAGCGGTAAGTCTACGGATTTACAATGCTAAAATCAGGGGTTCGATTTCCCTTAGTAGACTCAGCAGATAGCCCTATGTGGCTTTGCTATAAGAAAACAACACACACAAACTCTTATTATATTGTAATCGTTAAAACTTGATGTTGAAAGTTAAATTAATACCTTCACTACAGATACCAAAACTTCAATTTCGCGTCTGAAAAAAGAGCAGTTCAGAAACGATTTTCGTCGCCCGCTAGTACAACGGTATGTCTTCGAATTTACAACGCAAAATTAGGAGTTCGATTCCCCTCGGTGGGCTCCGCAGATAGCCCGATGTGGCTTTGATATAATAAAACACTTAAACACACACGATTTTCATTGCAGGATGGCAGTACAGATTCTTACAATAAGAAAACAAATCAAGGGTTATTTAACGTTGTGCCGGAGGGAAAATACACGTAGCACCCGATAGCATTTTTCGAATAGAATTAAGCGATCTTCTAGTAGTTGAAGAAAGAATAAAAACAATATAAAGAAAACGCTTGCTACTACATTTAAGAACACAGGGACAAAACGCACGTCTGTGTCAGTACTTTTTCCTTTGAATGACGTGGTAGTTTAAAAAACAACAACAAAGAACCTTTATCTTGGCTTCCTTTGCTCCAATAATAAGCTCAGAAAGTCAACGGTGTTTATATGGATCTAATAACAGGTCTCTGTTCAACTGTCGTGTTTTTATACAAATTTAATTCGCTAATGAAAGGCCTTACTTTACTGTAATACAATCCATGTAAATTCTGGAAGTGTAATTCAATTAAGTTACGTGAGTTGAATAGAACATTTGAATAATCAGAGAAGTCGCCAAGAGTGATATTTTCCCCAAGTTTTTTAAAAGTAGAAAACACTATATCACTTATATCATTACAAATGAAAGAAAAAATGTAATATATAAGGTGTTTTGTAACTATAAAGCAAGAATTTAATTTCTTTCTTTAAAGACTTTGTTTATTTGTTATTAAGTGTAAGGCTACACAATGAGCTGTCTGTAGTATCGAAACCATATTTTTAGCGTTATAATTTCGCTGAGGAGCCCAGTCTAATGGGAAGCAGAAACTTGATATATATATATATATATATATATAAATATATATTATTAATTACATAAGTGATGAATAACAGAAACAAACCTTTTATTTAGGAATTACCTATTTCTTTAGAGTTTTTTTGTTTGTTTCAGAAATTTTCACAAACTTACATGCAGCGCTGTCTGCACATAGGAGTTTTTAATATTGAATTTATAGAATACTGAAAAGTCCTCCACTGCCAAGTCTTGGACCCATTTTATGACCTTCATTCTTAAAACGCGCTTGAATATCACTGTGTACAGATTGGTTTGTTTTTTGTTTGGTAACGATCTGCAGGACATGAACCCTTGGATTCACAGTCCAGACAGTTAACCACAAAAATATCTTATGAGGTGCCATTAATGTGGGAAGTATCAGTACAATGAAACGTTACAGAAATCAGTATCTGTATCAATATAATGAAACGTTAGGGTAATATTCGTGGAGGTACCTGTATTCATTACAGGAATCAGTATCTGTATCAATATAATGAAACGTTAGGGTAATATCATTCGTGAAGGTACCTGTATTCATGGGAAGAAACAATGTATTAGTAGCTGCTACAGTTACTAATAATGTAAGAAGTGCCGTATCGCCACAATGTCACGTGACGCCTATATTTAGTAATGTATAGCGAGTTCTCAGATGCAATATTCGTTTTGAATACGTAATTTAGCTTTGAGATCAGACTCATGGCCCCTGTATATAAAGAATGGCGTCAAACGAGTACGATTGTAAATCTATGACAATGTGGGTTATGATAAAAATACGAAGTTACAATTACGAATATCCAGTAAAGATTTGTTTGGAATTAAAAATAGAAAGACATATGAGGTAAGACACATGGAAGTTTTACTTACAAGCTCCTTTTCATTACACGTATTTTCATTGGTTAAAATGGTATTTCAGTACTGGTATAATATAAAACATAAATAGCCATAAATGTAAGATTTAAAATTTGATATTCATTTTACAAATGTTGTCAGTTTACAATCTGGGGTTAGGTATTATTGAGTTAACGTAGTGTTTGATCTGTTAGATCAAACTGAAAGAACACTGCCTTTTAATATGATAACATATTCTGCAGTTATAAAATTTCAATAAGCTCTGTATATTTAGTAGGTAGAAAATAATGTTTTACAGAAATTCCAAAATGAATATGTGTCAGTTAAACTGTTAGTATTGCTATAATTTCTGATACAAAAACATAAAGAAAACATCCAAACAGTTAATAGCATGTGGAAAAGAAATTTTGTCTTATTTTGTCTATTGTTAAACACCAGACTTCATAATGGATTATCTCCATACTGCCCACAGTAAGGATCAAAAACCAGATCTTTAACATTATAAACCCTCAGATTTACTGCTAAAAACAAGCGATATGAGACAAAAACTCATAAAGAGCATAGTTAAAGTGTTTGACTTACATACATTGGCAAAAAAAAAAAAAACTTAATAAAATTATGCAACTATAAAGATCCTTACAGTGGCTTAAATCACCTGCAATGACATCAAAATGTAAATGTTAAAAATGGTAAAGATAACGAAGAAATAGGAGTGAAAACAGAAAGCTCCTAACTAGTGATTTACGGTGAATAAAAGTTAGATATTCTTATAGTATATGGAATCAAGTATTCATTTTTCTTCTGATTTGAATGATAGCTAAATATTCATGACATCTATAATTGAATTAAACAATGGTTGTGATCAACAATACAAATCCGGGATGGTAATTGTGGGTTTGCAATAGTACGCTCAAACCTAGTAGGATAATACGTTCTTGAAATAGAGTATTCAGGTCAAATTAGATCAGGTAATCTGTAATTTACAAGAGGATGTTTGGATAAAATTGCATAAGGGTAATTTGTGCTTACAAGAAAATGTTAGGAGAAAAAAGAAACCCAAGGACAAGATGACGGTAACAGAAGCTAGTTGTGATTCTTTTGACGACTCTAACATTGAATAACCTTTTATTGCTTAGACAAATTCAATCAAGTATTCATTTCACAGAATTATATTTTGAAATTTTCTCGTATTAACTGTCCAATAATAAATAATGTCTACAATGTTTTATCTCTAAGTGCGAAGATGGATAAGAAAGGAGATATAAGTTGGAAATGAGAGCGGCGTAAATGTAAATTTACTGGATAATAAAAGTGTCATGTAATGAAAAGCATAGCGCTATTTTTACTTTATAGCACTTTTCTAAAACAATTACCACTTAATTTTATATCAACGTTATTGCATAGCAGTAATGTGTAGAAACCTTTACGGCGTTTGTTGAAATTTGAAAAGTTATATCACGACTGAACCAAAGTTAAAAATCATTCGATTGCAGAATTGATGTTAATCGACTGAAAATTGTAGGTTAAATATTTAATCAAGGAATAGAAATTGTTTTTTAAAACATTGACGAATATATATTCATGATTTAAAACATGTATTTTATTTAAAATGTAACAAATGGAATAGATAAATATAAGACTTATTTTTTGGTGTGTTGCATTTACGAATTTTGTCTTAGCAGTACTTGTCGACAAAATCTGCAGGCTAATATCCAACAAAAAAATAGTGTAACAGATGTAAGACAATTATATTCCACACCTCGCTGGACGGCTCAGCATGGCTAGGTGGTTAAGGCTCTGGACTCATACTATGAGGGTCCTGGGTTCAAATCCACGTCACCAAACATATTCGCTATTTCAGCCGTGGGGGCGTTATAATAATACGGCCAATTCCCCTTTTCGTTGGTAAAAGAGTAGGCTAAGAGTTGGTGGTGGCTGGTGAAGAGTAGCTGCCTTTCCTCTAGCTTTATAGTGCTAAATTAGGGACGGCTAGCGCAGATAGCCCTCGAGTAGCTTTGCGCGAAATTCACATCATACCTCAGTTGACTAATAACTATATAAACACTCTTTCAATAGCAACAACAAACCTCCAACCAGTCCCGAATAATTTAAAAAAATACTGTCAGAAATATAGAATAAAAATAAATATTCCGAAAACTCAAGTATTCAGGAGATCCAATAAACTGAAAAAAAGATCCACCTAAGTTGTACATGAATAGATCACTTTTACAGACAGCTACTTCTGCTAAATTTTTAGGATTAACTCTTGATACTAAATTAACGTGGATACAGCATACAAACAATATCCTGATTAGAATCTGGAAAAGACCAAATTATGCAAGAAGTCTTTCAGATAAAAATCAAAGTATATCACCTGATAATATAATAAAAATCTACAGAACATACATTAAACCTACAATAGAATACGCATATCCTGCCTAGATAAACATAACACAAAAACAGTTACAGAAACTACAAAGAATACAAAACTCAATTCTAATTTCAGCCTATAAAGTACCACGTAGAACTTCATCCACATTCATGTACAAGTACGCAAACATAGGAACAATATTTGAAAGACTCTTGCATAATGCACTAAACTATTTTAATAAGAACTGACATAAAAATGACTTAATGTGTGATCTCGACAGACACTAAGTACATGATGAACATAGTCCTAAGTACCTCTCTCCTATAAATATATATTTAAGAAATATAAATCAAGCTGGCCACCATGGACTAGACGCTTAAAACTAGTTGTATTTTACTTTATATTTTTATTACTATTATGTTTTTATTTTTCCGATAGTCTCCCAGTGGCTCAGCGGTATGTCTGTGGACTTACAATGCTAAAAACCAGGCGGTCAATACCCGTGGTGGGCAGAGCACGGATAACCCATTGTGTAGCTTTGTGCTTAATTCCAAACAACATTTTTCCGAGAAATATATATAGAAAAAAGGAACTATATATATACGAATAATAAAAATGGGATAAAAGTAAAAAAAACAACTAAAAATGGAATAGAAGTTCAAAAAATAATAATAAATGGATAAAGGGAAAAAAAGGGGCAAATCAAGACAACACATGGACATTGCCCTGGAAAGGGTCTGAGTGCTGTGGCCCAAAAGCACTACAACAACAATAAATTCTTACTAGTATCCGACATGAAAGATAGGGATGGAGGAAGAGGTCTTGTGCATCTGACCCTCCTGGGTGTTTAAAAATTAAACATACCCAAATACCCACAAAGAAGAAGCGAAGCGAACTATATACACTAGTTCGTTGTATTTAAATCTCTATCTATATTCACATAAACAATATGTTTTCATAACGTGCGTATATTTCAGTTCAAGTAAGGTTTCTAAGCAACCGTCTTTATATTTTAATATCGTTCTGATGGAATAGTTTAACTGTGGTGCCTGTTAAAATCAATTTGCTACCTTCATTTACCGTCTTTCTATTTCAAAATCTTGTATTATAATTATTTAAGCATACAGTATTGCACTGGTAAGGGTAAAATAAACAAGCAAGTTTTACATTTTGAATGAAAGCGACTTGTCTTTGAGCAATAGCGTGCTTGTACTGCCCACAGATAGATATGTATCTCTTACTACACTTATAAGAATACATTTTATGTTCAATAAGGTACAGTATAAAACTATTAAATTAACCAAATAGGAGTATCAAATCGTCAGACGTTACCTTAAAATAGGAAGAAAAACTAGTGAAAATATATATAATTTAATTTATAATTTGTATACGATTATTGGCAAAGCATCAATTACAAGGATTGAACCTCACAATTTTCATTTTAGTCTTTCACGCTTATTGCTGACCCATTACTTGTTTATTTGTATTTGAATTTCGCCCAAAGCTACACTAATTTAGCAGTGTAAGATTAGTGGCAAGGTAGATAATCATCACCACCCACTGCCACCTTTTGGGCTACTTATTTACTAACTAATAGTGGGATTGACCGTACCATTATAATGTCCCCAAGGTTGAAAGGGGGAGCATGTTTCACTTGATTAAGAATGCGAACTGAGTGGCTTAACCACCTAGCCATGCCTGTCCGCTGAGCCAGTGAAGAACTCAGTTGTATTAATCAGGTATTAAGTATGTAATTATATATACCTTACTAAGACTAAACTGTCAATAGTTAAGTTTCTCATGAAAAGAAATTATAATCATTTTTTAAAAATAGAACAAAGTATCTTTGAAATTCGAAATATCAGCGCTATGCGCAGTTATAGCTTGACAACAATAGAAAAAAACATGAACAATATGATAACAGTTTCTTAAGTAATATTACCTCTGAAAACTGACTAAAATCTTTAAAATAAACATCTAGAATGTACCATGGATATTAGAGGTATGTGTAGCAACACAAAATCATGTGAGATACCATTAATATTGGTAACTTTGTGTCACTAAAAACCATGAAAGGAGCTATTGCTATTGGTAGTTTTGTTACTAAAAACCATGAGAGAGGCATTTCTATTGGTAGTTTTGTATCATTCAAACCCATGAAAGGGGCTATTGATATTGGAAGCTTTGTGTCACTAAAAACCATGAGAGAGATAATAGCTATTGGAGGTTTGTTCATTCATTGAGTACAGTAGTCTGATATGGTCAATGTACGGACGATTTCTTTTGTAAAAATATTCTAAAACGTTTCTTGCAACTAGAGATAGGGAAATATATTTTTATCCACAACATGTTTGCTTTAAATCGTAAATTGCTTCAAAATCCTGAGATAACATTTTATATGTGAAAAAAATTACTTCACACACAAGTTTTGAAACTAATTGTTTTCACCATATGAAAAGCAGCAATTAATACTTGAGTCTCTTGAATACAAAATCATCTATTATAATGTTTTTCTTAGAATTACACTGTGGTTATAATTATAACACATCTAATAAAACAGTTTTAGAGCTTTTTCAATAACGTCATGGAAAGGAATAGAATCAGCAAGATCCGGTGTCGGTGATTCGGCTGAAACAGGTTATAACGTCACGTCGTAAACAAAAAACCAGAATTACTTTTGATTGCATACAACAAAGGTGGAAAAATAGCGTGGGATAGTGGGGAATTGCAAAACTAAATTTCAGGACTCGACTTCTTACTGTAGACACAGCAGATAACTCAGTGTGATTATTCTAAAACGAACGAATGATGTGTCCCAGAAAAAAGAACATGGCGACTTTTCTAAATTATTTTATATTTTTGTAGCTGTCAGCTGTCTTTAAACAAATTAAAATGACTCTTAGCTACCTAAATTGAACAAATACAAAGGCTGTCCTTTAATGTAGAGACGTTAATGGCATTTTAAAGATTTTAGTATATTGAATCTTGTCGAAATCTCTATACACACTTATAAGGATTGAAATGTATGTTTAGATATAGTTTTTTGTAAGTATTGATATAATACGATGAAACAATACCGTTTCAAATATGAATCAATGTTTTAGATACGTAACGTATTCTATTCTAAATCGAATGGCGTTATGAGTTTAGTTATTGGTTTACACATTTTGTTTATTCAACATTGTTGGTTTCATTTGTCTTAACAATATAAATTCATGAACGTTCGATATTATTTTATTATGACACAATCTTTCTAAACACGTGTATCAATGTTCGATTTACGAATGATGGTGTTTCAATATAGGTTTAACTGATTTAGAGAACTGATAAGATATCATTAGCTTCTAACAACGAAGTTGTAATAGCGAAATATTGAGGTAATAAAGTTACATTCTGGAGATATAGGTCAAGATTTTACTTACGTTTGTAAAAACTTACTCTAGTGTTTGTTATTACGCAAATATACTTCAACGCAACCCATTATTTACTTTTAAGTTTGAAGAAAATTAATGGTTGTTGCTAACAAAACAAAATTTCTGTTAAAATAAACTCAAGTTTCTGTTTCTTTCTTTTTTAACATTTTGTGCATTCTTTTCTTGCTAGTGAATGAATAAATGATTAATATAATATAAACAGTGTTTGTTTGTGTAAGCTGTCTTCAAATGTTTTTATTTGTATTTCCCCACAATTTAATGTTAACAATTGCTACAAAACGAATGGTAGCAAGATAGTGATTCATAAGAAAATTATCCAGTTAGTATCATACCATTTGGTACTTGGTTCGTATTACTCGCATTTGTGGTGATTAATTTCAAACAAACAAGTGTTAGCTATAACAGAAGTAGGCGTCCTGAAAACAAACTGAGCGATCGAGGGTCAGACGAAATGTAGGCGCAAGCGCTATAT
Source organism: Tachypleus tridentatus (assembly GCF_004210375.1). Taxonomy (NCBI): domain Eukaryota; kingdom Metazoa; phylum Arthropoda; class Merostomata; order Xiphosura; family Limulidae; genus Tachypleus; species Tachypleus tridentatus. Next base: position 69,936,350 of record NC_134825.1, read on the forward strand.
GTTTAAATGAAATAAACAATTTGGTTCAGTGTCATGGGCAAATATCTTTTTACTCTGTATCCATAAGTAGTGTAGTTGGATGTTATAATTAAAAAAACAAATCTCCCCTCCAAATAGAAGGAAGTAACTATAGGGATGGTTAACATTAATCCTTCAAAAACAACTCAAACAAAATAGCAATCTCTATATAATTATGTGGGGATCACGTAAATGCCATCCTTACTATCTTGTTTTCAAGAATTGATGTTAACCATCCCTTTAGTTACTTCCTCTTTAAAAGTCCTCCGTTGGTACAGCGGTAAGTCTACGAAAATACAATGCTAAAATCAGGGGTTCGATTCCCCTCGGTGGACACAGCAGATAGATGTCGCTTTGCTATAAGAAATACACACTCTTCTTTTTAAATTGTTTTCCTTAGTTGTTTGCTTGTTTTGTTTCAGTAAACATAGGAAGATGATAGTTATCAATAAGTTCTAAATACAATGAGGTTCCATCTGTAGTATTTATTGTTTATTTATTATTGGCTAGTAGTTCATACTTCACTCTGTATCGAAGCTTTCTTAAAATACAGAAAATAAATGTAAAAAAAGCTAACTTCAAGGGGTAATTATAACTTCGTTTACACCAGAATTATGAATTTTTAACAGTTTCTACTGGTTAATAATACTTATAAAAGTGGATACTCCATTTGAAACTATGCGCTTCAGGAAATGTATTTGACGTCATTGTTTTAGTTTTTGAGTTGTTATGTAATAACAAATGAAACAGAAAATAGAATGACAAGAAACTCAAACTGTTTGCTATGATGTTTACAATACAGACATTCTCAGAACTTGTAACTCATTGAATATTGTTATAAAAGGAAACAAAACTGTATAATATTGTAAAGTTCTGATGAGCTATTATTGAGGATATATGTAAAGTACCATTTCATTGAACAGTTCACCCCTACATAGGAAGTGCAACCGACAGCCTGACTAAAGAATCCCTGTACACATGATGTGCTTAAAAGAATGTTTTAATTAAAATGAAGTTGACAAGGATGAAACGTCACGTGATAATAATAAAAGCTTTTGGATGGACAGGTTGAACTGCTTAAAATAATGAATCATACGATGGTAAAATGTGACTCTGTATAACCATGATTAAAAGAAAACAATCACATTTAAAATAACAATCCCTCAACTTAATAGGAACTGTCTAAGTCAATCAGCTCCAACAGGTAGGATGAACAAGGAGGAGGTAAAAAAATCGTGTTTGTAACAGTGTTTCCTTCCTAAAAATATTTACGAATGTTCATTAGTTTATCTAATGTTTTTATTCGCAGACTTAATACATCGAAAATTAGTAATCTAGTGAAATCACTGACGCATTTTAGCACTATGTTTGGCAAAAGGTAAAAAGAGCAGTCAGCCAGGAAGGGAGCTGAAGGCCGCCTGGTGGAATCACATATTTTAACCAATCGCATTGCAATACAGTATTGTTACCTAGTCAACAGACACTAAAATGATGTCACATAAGGGGTGCTTAATGTACTGTCGTGACGTCAGTAAAACGTGTGCATGTCACGAATCACGAACATAATTATACACTTTGTGGGCTACAGCACAACATGACATATAAACTTCAAAAATAAAAAAAATATATGTTACTTTTAATTTTGGTTTTGTTTACTCTAGAAACAGATTTATTTCGAGGACCCTGCAGAAGTAAATCCAGTAATATTTTAATAAGTAGTTTCTAAATATAAAGTTCCAACTGTTTCATACCGATATGGAAAATAACTACCATTTCTCCTTCTAGTTAAGCCTTTCTGCCGACAAATATTAAATCATAAGCTTTCTAATTTATTTCTCTTTAAAACTAGATTCATGCTTCATTGGTTTGGTAATAAATATAATCAACAGCATACTCTAGAGTGCATGCTTTCTAAGTTTTATAGAGGCAGAATAATATAGTAGTACATCGTATAACAGAACAGGGTTAAAACAGCTTGAATCTAAGTATCTCAACATTCACTAAATCTAACTAGCAATGACATGCATCAACGTCAATGGGTCAGAGCAAACGATGTGATTAAAAAACTTGCAACAGCATTAAAACACTTCATGTTATTGTTACAAAACACACCTTGTAGTTAACTAATGTGTGTCCATGTCAAACAGAGACCCTAAACGACACATTTAGAAACATCAAAGGTTTTGAACAGGAAATTTCTAGACAGTAACTTAATTGAAACCTGAATAGTCACTTACTTCAACACCAACTTTTGTTCATGTCTAGAAACAAACAGAGTAAGTGAATTGATGTCTGAACAATCAGAAGACACTAAACAGTGAGTTGAAGTTCGTTTGTCAAAACAAAGATTCTAGATTATTAACGAGGATAATGGAACCTTCTCATACTATGATATTTGTGGTAACTGATCCAGCAGTAAACTAGTTATAAGTGCAGACGACACACAACAAAGTTATATAAAATAGTACTTTATAAATCAGTGACATTACCATTGTTTCTGTGTTGGACATTAAGATATTTTTAGGGTATGCATCGCTGGGACAAAGATGTTAAACTTCTGAATGAAATACACATATTCACTACTATTACACTTTTTCTACAAATGAAAAAAAACAAGTTTGCTGTCCCTCAGTTATTCAAGTTAAAGCATATTAAAATTATTTCTTCAATAAAAATGTCCAATTAAAATTAGCCGTTGCTTCCTTAAGAAAGCAGTTACCATAAGCACTTCAGTAAACCGAACAGTCAATTAAGAAATAAATATGGTGTTTATCTTAGTGAAAAACAGATATGAGTGAGTAAGATAAGGACTTTTTAAGGATAAAATCACACAGCAAACAATGCTTTTTTATGACTAATTCTCAGAAAGCATCCGTAAGATGGAGCTCTCTATTCTCGCTTATGATTAATGTATCGTGATACCACATGCAAGAATAAATGAAAAATATGTGTGAGTCATACAGTCTCGTCTCTGAGCGATGTTTGGTTAAAATGCAAGTATTATGTGAAGCGAAGACTCTCACCAATTAATCAAGTGTGCAGAAAAATACTCCTCTAAAGTGCTGTTTTCCTAAGAAAATAACAATCTAAAAATGGAAATATAAAGTTATAATGAATGAAAAGAAGTATCGTAATTATGATAATAATCAGTGTTGTAAACGTATCCCAGATACTTATGCAGCATCAATGTCTCTAACACTACATAGTTTATGATAGGAGAAGAGACATACAGTAAGCATTTATACTTAGAATACAGGAAAAATAAACATGACGTCATAAATTTGCAGCAAGACTGAAAGAAGCGCAACAATAAATTAATCTAGTAATTTTTATTATTTTATTACAAGTTACAACTTTTATAGTAAGGAAGAATAGTTTAACGTAGGTACAACGTTTCGGTCAACAGCGTAATCATCCTTAAGTATTAGAGAACGAAACGTCATACCTATTTTAAAAGTGTTCTTCCTTGCTGTAATTAGTAATAAAATTATGCTTATAACAGTAGGTAAACTGCGAAATTAGTAATGTTACATAAATCTTTCTGACACATCACACGTGTATTAAGACATTTCCAAATATACTTACATATAAAGCATTTTTTAATAAAATGTTCAAATCTCTTATGCAGAAAAATTCGTAATTATTTAGTCTTAACTTAGTTTTGACGAAGAGCAAAAAAAGTTACACTGGATTTATATGCACTGCTCATCTCTTGGTTTTAAAACAGTATTTTATCAGTGGGAATTCGTAGACTTACCACCCAGAGATTAGTTTTTGGAATACGAGAAAGAGAAAAGAATCATGATATTAATGTAATTGACTCTTATTTAGTGATATAGAATTTTGATACACATACATCGTGTAAGCCTATTTTATTACACAGAACACTACTTAACAATTTTAAGGCTTGTGTCCCGTCTAAGTGTAATGAAGCTCTAAATAGTGCTTAATATAGTTGACTCTATGCTTATCATACTTTAAGTGTTGACATTTGAAGCGGCGAGACGGGATTTTATGCAAAGGTGTAATTTTTCAAACATGTTCAAAGAGAAACTTAATATTCATGAATGTCATTTTATCCTGTTGATAAGACATACTGTTGTAGTTATTAAAATTCGTGAAATATCGTAACGAGAAAACCAACAGTGTAATGAATTAATATGATGGAAATGTAACTTTAAATTATGCACGTTTTGAAATATTCTATTTGTGAAATAGAATTTGGCTGAGATTTAACATAATTTACCGTTTTGAAAGCGTGATCTTGAAATCTCTCTTTAAAGTACATAATTTAATGTTGACAACGTGATGATGGTAATGTATACAATGACAACAATGTTTACTTAATGCTGTGATCTGTCTTTACAAAATACAAACCGTTCATTAGAGTTGTATAATCTACCTTAGATGTGTTTAATATAATCACATTTTATTGTTAACTTGAGTAATTGACGAGATTTGCAAAATTCTTTTAATTTGTCTTCATTTTACGGAATTGTAATGCAACTTAAAAACCAGTCTCTTAACCACATTTCATTTGTATATTAGGTTTGTTTCTGGAACTTAGCCCACAGCTACTCGAGAGCTGTTTGCGGTAACCGTTCCTAATTTAGCAGTGATAGAGGGAAGGCATTTAGTCAACACCACCCGTATGAACTCTTGGCATGGTCTAAAATAATTTTATATACTAATGCAGTAGCGAGATCATACAGATACCAGCTATGGTGCTCACGTGACATGTTTCTTACATATATATATTTGTGCCATGTCTACTTTCATGTAAGACTAGAAGGAAGGCAGCTAGTCATCACCACCTACCGTCAACTCTTGGACTACTCTTTTACCAAAGAATTGATCGTAACATTATAACGTCCCCACGGCTGAAAGGGCGAGCATGGTTGGCGTGACGGGTATTCGAATCCACGACCCTTGGATTACGAGTTGAGTGCCATAACCACCTGGCCATGCCGGGTCCCGGCATAGTTCGTGATCTTACCAATATACTATTCTAAGATTTGAGTTTATGAAGACTTGCATACAAAACGTTCACGTGTTTGGTCTACACGTCGAGCCACACACCTGTTTGTACGGGAAAGATGCCCGAAGAAACTGGATTCAAAATTTGATAAGTCCTACGATGTAGATAAAAAGGCCATTTGTTTTTCGTTTAACACCCTGCATGGCCAGGTGACTAGGGCACTCGACTTACAATCTGAAATTCACAGGTTTGTATCCCTGTTTCGCTCTTTCAGCCGTGCGGGTGTTATGATGTGACGATCAATCCTATTATTCGTTCATAAAGTGTAGTCCAAAAATTTGGTGGTGGGTGGTGATAACTAGTTGTTTTCCACTTCTAAATTAGGGATGGCTATGGCAGCTAGCTCTAGTGTAACTTTGTACAACATTAAAAAACAACAACAAAAAAAACAAACATTTCTGTTACTTAAGCATGTACTTGGAAGAAGAGGTCCATGTAAGGCGAAAGTATACCAAATTGTGTGATGTAAGGTTGACTTGTCTATCCTTCACAGAAACGTATTACAGTGTAAATTATGGTATCAGTTAATAGTAGATATTCATAGCCATTAGAATGAATACAACACACGATGGAGGAAGGATTTCCATGCCAATAAGTTTTGTGGAACATCTTCATAGTGAAGATTAACCTCAGTACATCCTTATTATAACATAACAAAGCTAATACACATCATTATTAACTGTTGCTCCTATGAACCTCAATATATATATGTTTCGTAGGTTACTCGCGAGTGTTCTAATATTTTAATTTAAAAAATGGTCGAATGTGTTGGAATGAAAAAAATGGTAAAGAAAAAGAAACGTGTGAAGATGATCTATTGTCCATGAGTTTATTGAGCTAACGGTAAGATACGTGCTGCCATCTATACTAAGACTGTTAAAGTATTTGTTTTTTGATGCGACAATGCAAATAAAATACATAATTTCTCGTCAAAATAATGAAAAAAAATTAAAATTGCTTTTTCTGATATTTATAGTTATACATATTTTTGTATTTTTATTATCTGAAATAATAACATTAAAATATAATTTGTGTGGACAGGCATTTACAATATCCTTCTTATGTTTTTGTTTTAAATTAAGCACAAAGTTACACAATGGGCTGTCTGTGCTTTGCCCACCACAACTATTGAAACCTGGTTTTTAGCATTGTAAGTCCGCAGACATACCGCTGAGCCGCTTTGGGGTATTCTTCTTATGTACTGTGTGAAACACTACACGAATTAATAACAAACAAATGTTAATTTGGTTAAACTTGGCTGTATGTAAGAGAACAGGATTTCGAGGTTAACGGTCCGTGCGATACCACAAAGTATGTTTCGCACTTTAAGGTGTAGGCGTGTTGTAAAAGTAAGAGGTTTATTTAAAGACAATTTTTTAAACACAAATGTAAAAAATAAAAAATAATATTGTGGTAATGGCACAACTTCACAATTTATTTAACCGGTTTATATAATCCATAGCTCTAATTCAAAATATGCGAAATCTTGTCGTAAACCAAAATCGCAATTTACTCAAACAAAGGTTTATTAGCGTGTGGATTCGTTTTTTAGGGCTTAATCAGTCCTATAGACGTGCATAACTTGTTCATTGTAGAGCTCTGAGCTCAAAACAAACAAATTAGAATAATTTTGTCTGGCGAAAGGTAATTTTTATAAATAAAACAAGCATAAACTCTATATATTTCATCAAATAAGATCGAGATAATAAGAATAAGAAAAGAAGAAAAATGAGATAAAACTAAACTTGTTTTATCAGAGGATAGTTGTAACTAAATGCTAATATTTCGTCATTCTGCCTCCTATGAACACATGTTCACGACACATACCGATAGATGGCAGCAGTAAAAGTAAAACCGCTTTGTGGTTAAGCAGACTGTTAGACATCTGTTTACTACGTTATAACGAAGTGATTTTATATCCTTACCAAGTCCGTATAGCCATGTCGCAACGTTTGCTTATTCTCTTTCTGACGGTGGTGTATTTTGACAATATCCCTGCAGAGCGGCTTCTATTGCAAACAAATCAATTGAGGGGCTGTCGTATTAAAAGTACACAGTTAGTCCCTGTTGTTTTCTATTTAACCATTTGGAGCATGATGACAACGAGTTTCCAAAGCCAATTTCAACAGTCAAATCGCAGAGAAATTCATAGATGCTGAATCCGGGTTCGGTATTTCTTCATATGGAGTAACACGACTATTTAATTTATTTTGCGACTGCTTGAGGTATACGACAGTTAAACGGATATGTCAGGAAGCAACCAGTGTTGTCTTACCCAACAGAAATCCTTATTGATAATATAGCGTATGATTGCCTAAAACGTGTAGTTGGGTTTCTTCACTGATCTTTGTGTTCCTGAGTTCTCACCTGTTACAATAAACCGCACTTTGCTTACAGGGTCCAGGGTACGAATTTTTGCAGGTCCCTTTTTGAATTTTCTAGCTGCTCCAAGATCATCCATATTTCTTTGTTTTCCATATAAAAGAAGAGGAACGCCCTATTTGGAAATTCTAAATTTCCCATCTGAACAGATTCTTATGATCTAAGTGCATACAATTTTCCTCTCCAATCCTCCGATAGAGCAACTGTAAGTTTACAGACTTACAACGTAAAATCCGGGACTCGATTCCCCGCGGTAAACACAACAGTCCAATGTGGCTTTGCTCTAAAAATCAATAACAAATGCATTTCTTAAAAGCGATCAATTTTCAGTAAAATGACACTACCTAAACTTCTCGAAACGGTGTTAATGACACACAAACAGATATATATAATATATATTTTAATATATATTACGTACATATATATGTGTGTGTGTGTGTGCGTGCCGTTATACCATAGCTTTATAAATCATTTAGGCTTTTATTGACATGTAACTTGTTTATTTGCTTATTTAAAATCATTTTAATACAATTCATTCAAAAATCTTATAGCATTAAACATTGTGAAATATTTTATGAGTTTTAATTATAAAAGTTTAAATTAAAAGTAACAAACAATAGATTTACCTATTATTAATTTATTAGACCTAACAAGAGCGAACACCTTCTTTTTAACAGCAAGTCATTTAGTGACACACCACAAAAATGAGAAACATCGGACCTAAATGAAGACATGGTGAGTATTATCTGCTACCATCATCAAAAAAAGAAAGAAAATAAGAGGTTAAATTCGAAATAATTTTTCCTAATGTAAAAAAATGTTTGTAAACAAATGGAAAGAAAGAAAAAATGGAAGAGATAGATATAAGGCATTGTTGCTGTTCAAAGAAATTAACGGTCAATACAGGACTACTTCTGTTGTTGAACCTATCTCATTTATACACTAATTTATACACTAATTTATACACTAATTTATACACTAATTTATACACTAATTTATACACTAATTTATACACTAATTTATACACTAATTTATACACTAATTTCTTACCTGTGGTAAGTACTTAACTTCATTCTTACCATTACTTCTCTTTCAAAATCGTTTATCACTCGTGATTTACAAATACGTTCTCTTGTTTTATGTAGAGGAAATCATTACGAAGTAAGTCATTCACATACGATACATAATTACCTCCAAAATAATTTCGTAGTCTCCCCCTGGTACAACGGTAAGTCTACGGATTTACAAGGATAAAATCAGCTGTTCGAGTCCCCTCGGTGGGCACAGCCGATTGACCGATGTGGCTTTGCTCTCAAAAAACACACGTATATAATATCATAACTTTCTCTTGAAGAGATAGTTATTATTAATGAAACGGAGAGTGCAAGAAGAAATATATATTTAAAGGGAAGTTTAAAGAAACGAAAAGCAGCGTAGTTTGTAGTACATTAAACAAGAAAGAGGTGAACGTGTAAAAATATTAAAATTATTAGCTATGGTAACCTTCAATTTCCCTTAACCAGATAAACTTTAATCTCATACTTTCTTTAAAATGTACAGTGAACATGTAAAAATACTAAAATTATTCGCCATTATTAGCTATGTTAACCTTGAACATAAATTCAACAACTCACAGTTGTTGGAGAGGAGGGTCCACTGAATGCTTTTGATTTAGGGCTAGCCTCAGAGTTGCAATAACTAGACTCATAGCTTCACTTATCTTATAATAACGCAGTCAGCTGGAATTGCAACATTACATTCAGCACGTGCGTGATAAGATACCCTAAATGTGTTTCCTTGCTTTATAAATGTGTGCGTTGTCTTAATCTTTTTTGAATAGCTCCTAATGGTGGATTTAACGTTCACCCCGACAAAGCAAGGACGTGAAAGCTTTAAACTAAAGAAAACTGTTTAGCCTTGAGAGTCATATATTTAAACAAGTAATTTATTCTGAAGTTGTCTTTTAAGATAAATCTAAATCTGAATCTGTAGATGTACGTTTTGTGTAAGAACAACTACTACTTAGTCTCTTTTGCACAGTAATCTGAGAGTGTTGGATTTCGTTCTTCGACGACAGATTATGTTAGGAACAAAACCAGTGTAAAGTATATTCAGTTTTATGTCTCTCTGAATATTTACGATATGTTCAAACAACAAAGCATATGAATAGAATTTTAATAATAGAATTAATTTTAAAATTTCTGAGAATTTCATTGCCACGAGTGCAAAGGTGACATTAGATCAACATCATTTGGAGAACCAATTCGTTTGTGTGTTTGTTTTGAATTTCGCACAAAGCTACTCACGGGCTATCTGTGCTAGCCGTCCCTAATTTAGCAGTGTAAGACTAGAGGGAAGGCAGCTAGTCATCACCACCCACCGCCAACTCTTGGGCTACTCTTTTACCAACGAATAGTGGGATTGACCGTCACATTATAACGCTCCCACGGCTGAAAGGGCGAGCATGTTTGGTGCGACGTGGTTGCGAACCCGCGACCCTCAGATTACGAGTCGCACGCCTTAACACGCTTGACCATGTCGGGCCAAACCAATTCGCCCAGAAGAGTTTGGTGCGGCCGATTGGTTAGCGTGCCGAACTGTGAATAAAAGGTCTTTATTTCGAGTTTTGCACTTTGTGCCAATGAAATCCCACTTTAAAATTAGAGTAATCCAAGAATTGGCGGAGGGTACTTTGAACTAATTTATTCTCCCTATATATAGTGTATTATTCCAAAACTAGTTATAACTGTAGCATGTAATTCCTGTGAATATCCGAAACAAACAAACTCTCCCTAATTTCACATTTTGTGTTATATAATGCACCGGATTTTCTTTTTCACATTGTTTATTAATCTTTTGTGGTTACAGTTTCTTTCCGGTATGGTTAGATGGTTAGGGCGCTCGACTTGTAATCTGAGGGTCGCGGGTTAGCATCCCTGTCACACCATATATGCTCACGCTTTCAGCTGTGGGGGTGTTACAATGTGATGATCAATCTCACTGTTTGTCGGTGCAAGAGTAGCCTTAGAGTTGGCTGTGGGTGGTGATGACTAGCTGCCTTCTCTGCTAAATTGAGGACGGCTATCGCAGATAGCTTAAATGTAGGTTTGCGCAAAATTCAAAAAACAAAGAAACTGCTTAAGCCATTTTTTGCATAAAGCATAGTTCTTTAAGTTTGTAGAAGATTCTTGAAAGTACGAATCAAGAATATTTGACATAAACGCTAGCGTGTTCGAACATTGTTGAAAGTTCTAGAAACTCGCGTGATTACTTTATAAAATCGACGAGCTGAAAGACAATGATGTATCATTAGTCAGCTACAGTCAGTGTACTATAGGTCTCGGAAGCTATAATTGTGATTAACTCCTATTAATCGGAAAACTACAGAATTTCAGTTGAACCGTTTAAAAATTTCTAATATCACAAACTGTTTAGTCTCAGTAAATTAACTTCGGATATTAGTATTTCTACGAGGATATTAGATATTGTAGCCAGTGAAACTTAGGTGTGCTGTAGGCTTAGCCAGCCCTTAAAAAAAGTGCACACGTGTATCAACTAAGAATTAATTCGCTCTCCGTAAACGTCTATAAAAGATTTTGTTCCAGATTAAATACAGTACTCATTATTGTTTGTAAGTTTGTAAAACTCTTGTATATAAACAGCAATTTGTAATAACTATTAAAAATAACCGTTATTATAAATTATGTTGTTTTTTGTTTGTATATTAAATATATTTGGGTTAAAAAAAAGAAATTTGTGTGTATTAATCTTGTTGGCCGACACCATAAATTTGACACATATTAATATTTAACTAACTTCTAACTTAAAATTAAAATCTCAAGTTATGTAAAATCGTAATACATAAAGTAAGTAATATAATAAATCGGAAACATATCCGAGATAAATTATAATGCACAACTTTCATGTTAGGGATCACAAGAGACTGCACAAAACCCAATATATACACAAATATACATTTGTGTTAAGAAATATAATTTTGTGTATCAATATTATTGGCAAATATCATAAAGTTAATACATATCGACATTTAGTTAACTTCTAAGTTCAAATTTCCGGTTATTTCAAATAATAATACATTAACATGCGTAACATAATAAACAGGAAGCTCGACCAAAATAAATTATAATACGTAACAGTTGAGAGACCCTTTTTATCTCTTCAGGAAAAATCAACAAAAATAACCATTGGACTCACTTGTTAGATAAATAAAATGAAACAGAACATATGTATAATAAGTCCATGGTGTTTAAGATGGGAATCGTTGGTTTCTTTAACAGGTTTCTGGAAAAGTTTCAGAAATTTTACAACAACAAAAAATAACATCTTCCCCTTGATGTTATTTTCATTGACATTTTTAGAGCTGGATAGACAGCATGAAGTTTGAAATAAATAAATAATATTCCATTGAAATTATAGAAACCTATTTTAACTTTATTTGTGTGCTGTCATATTAACCAATAATAAAAAAGTAGTTTGTTTATTTTAGCTGTCATTACCTTAATTTAAATATGTTTCGTAAAATACAGAAAGATTCACACTAGAAGTACAACAATGCTTGAATACATTATATTTAAAATATATTGACGAATTACACATCGCCACGTCCAGTCATGCTCTACCTGTTGACCCTTAATATTGATGTGTGTTTGTGTGTGTTTTTCGTATAGCAAAGCCACAAAGGGCTATCTGCTCAGCCCACCGAGGGGAATCGAACCCCTGATTTTACTTAATATTGATAATAGTCCTGGAATGTATATTCCATTGCAAAAGACTCAAGTGTAAGTTTATTACTCCAAAACACACACTCTTCCCTGCATTCTTTCAATAATCTACCCAATAGCCAAGAACAACGATTTATCAGTGCCATTTTCAAAACTTCAAATGCACAAACGTTCATAAGCGCTTTGTCATACAACATGGCTATTTGTATTTATATGGAATAGCATACATATCTGTTTCATTTGCTAGATACTTGAGGTATGCTATGGTTGAACAGGAAGTATGACTAAAATATTTATTCTGATGAAACCATACGCTGTTAGATTCGTTTTCAAAGTTTTCAAATAAATATACTTTTTGATTATACATCATACACCGCATTTCTTTTCTAACAGTAAATATACGACTTGTTGCAGATTTTTCTCTTGATAAATGTGGAACCCCAAACTCATCCATAATTTATTTTGTTTCATAATTTCATTGAGTGAAAGTAATATTTGATTTAGTACTTTCTTAAGTATTTTGGAAGTAATATTTAGACCTGTACTTGCAATTAAGTCATTTTTAAAATTTCTAATTCATTGTCGTGTATCATGGGGTACATACAATCAGTTCTGAATAATTCTTGCTTTCCTTCTTGACCACTATTATCAATAACACTAGCGTTACACAACCTTATCAGAGTTTTTATACAACACTTACTGAAACATGAAATCTTGTTTCCATGTATGGATCGGAGTAGCCTTCACCTGTCATGTGAAATTCCCTTTCTGGAAGTCAAGAACGCAAATTATCACACTAATTCTGGGAAAAGTATGATTACTTGTACTTTTCTGGGCGTAACACTGATGTGGTACCGTCTAATTGGTCAGGTGTCAGACAATCACAATGACTATCCACACTTTAGAGAATGAGCTGAGTAATTCTCTATATTTGTATTTCAGACCCATTTTATTTTTATTTTCATAATTATTTCCAGTACTGTAAATATTTGCACGAATTTTCTGTTAATATATTATTTATTATCGTTGAAAATATCAAATTTCACATTGTTATGATACCACCAGCATGCAATCTATATTGTTGAACATCGATGTTTTGGATGTATCTATGCTTAACAGGAATGAAAACATTATAAATTACAAACTCAACCTTGATATTGTGTTGATAGCCCTAAGTAACACATTACGTTTATGTTTGTCTCGTATAAGAAAGCTATGTATGGCCTGGATATTTGAAAACAATTGTCAGGTTATAACAACTGTCAGATTTTGAATAAAACCGTATTGACGAATTATTCCATAGAAAGGTGCCCAGGAAATATCACTGACTAAAGAATTAGATCAGACTAGCATAATAAATGTATAAAGACAAGTAAACAGTTTAACAAAATTGGACTATGAATCTCGTTGGATTTTTGAAGTATGTATTACATACCGATAATTTTAACGTTTTTAATAAACGCCAACATTGCGTGCATTAAGCACACGTGGAAATTAGTGAGTGGGTGCGTAAAATAATCCCTTTTATGGTAAGAACAGAAATTCTCCGATTTTATGCAAAGTTAATGAGTTGCTTCTCCTGCATTTTCTACCATTTTCGTAATTAATTTAATTTTTATTTACCAGATGGCAGGTCAGAATATTGAAATAGTTGACAATTAAAAATACAAGAAAAAATACAAGATTCTAGTGTTTTCATTTCAGTAGTGTAAAAGATCAGCTTGTAACCACATTTTAAATAATATTTAAAAATATTAATAAAGTTAAAAATTTCTAAAACGATTTATTTAGCAGAACTATGCTTCAGGTGTATAGTTATATTTGTATACAGACATATGTGATGTCTGTTTTCATCTCTTTCTGTAGTAGTTCAATGTTTAGTATCCATTCTTCGTAAGAAGTGACTTTGATTGAAGTGGGTAATATTCGTTGTAAAACTGTAAAATATGATCTTTGTTCTGAACAGTGTTGTTTATCTATAGAGTTTAAGAAGTTCAATTCGCTTACGCTTAAATTGTCCTGCTTTGGTACACTTTTTTTATTTTTAGAAGTGTCTAGAGAAGTGTCTTATTGCTTATAATGCTAAAACTCAAGCTCAGATGCACGTGGTAGGCACATAACAAATAGTCCATTGTGTATATTTGTCCTTAACAGCAAAGAAGTTATTCGAAGTTGAATATTGTTCTACATATGTGTACTAGTTACCAAATATGATACTGTTTTAAGAAAACAGTAAAGATCTATTAAATATTGTACTGATTTCTTAGTTTCTTACACTTGTTATTACAAACTATTTACATGTTAAATCTGCCAATGAAAATATCATATTTATCATACTTTTGGTACCGAATATGTTCTTACATCCATGGGTATATCTTCCTCCATCTTGACACATCGCAACGTTTAACTGAATCAGTTAACAAACGCAATGAGTAGATAGAACTATTTACTAATAGTGTGTTGTCACGCATAAAAAGATAGAAAAGTATACAAACCAGGATTTCTGAAAGCTGTATTTCGTGTACATTGGATGGATAATGGAGAGACAGAAGGGCGAAGGAATGAGTTTCGGACATGAAAACCGTATGAAGACATCTTTTTCACTGGAAGTTATAGCGCAGGGCGATTGTTAAATGCATAGTCATCAGTTAGAGCGTGACCTGATGTAGCGAAATGGATTGCAATGATGCGATGAGAGACCATAATTGTTTAATATAACTTACTTAACCTCTGTACCTATTTTTATTAGGTAACAGCTTTAAAGTACTTCATTTGAATATGCACAATGTAACCAACAACAAAATAAGAAAAATTCATTAAAAACACAATTAAATTAAAATAGATGTTTAAGTATTACCATATATTATAAACACTAATTATGGTTCAGAACATTTGTCCCTACTTGTATGGCAGTTTCATATATAATTTATTCAACATATTAGACGAAATTTGTACAGGATTTTAAGACTTGAAAAATTGACTGACGTCACTGTTATTTTCTTCTGAATTAATCGGCAGATCATCTGTTTAAAATTTGAAAATAAAAATTAAACTTAATCTATCGTTTTGTTATATTATATTATATTATTATATTGAGTTTCAGTTTAACTCTTTATATCCCTGTCTATTCTTGGTTTTTACTTTGAATAATTAATTTTAATTACATTGTTGGTTGATCTTACGACTCCGGGTATATGTATTTATACTTGTTCAATTCCATCATTTCTATATTGTTGCCTCCCATGATGGGCAGAGCACAGATAGCCCATTATGTAGCCTTGTGTTTAATTTCAATCAATCAATTAATATTGTTATCTAGTTTAAATACAAAAGTTTCTGAATAGTTATCTATAACATATTATTAGTAAACACTTTTTTCTTATTAAATACGAAATGTGCTGATTGCAGTAGATTCTATGAAGTAGAAGTCTTCCCTTTTCACGCTTATACTTTTATATAGATCTCAGCCAAACATGGTATGTACGTTAAAGGTCCACAAAGATGTCATATGGGGTAAGACTCCAGTTCTCCCTTCCAGCGCTCTTCCCCAAGAAGGCCCGACATGGCCAAGCGTGTTAAGGCGTGCGACTCATAATCTGAGGGTCGCGGGTTCGCATCCCCGTCGCGCCAAACATGCTCGCCCTTTTAGCCGTGGGGGCGTTATAACGTGACGGTAAATCCCACTATTCGTTGGTAAAAGAGTAGCCCAACAGTTGGCGCTGGGTAGTGATGACTAGCTGCATTCCTTCTAGTCTTACACTGCTAAATTGGGGACAGCTGGCACAGATAGCCCTCGAGTAGCTTTGTGCGAAATTCAAAAACAAACAAAACAAATCTTCCCCAAGAACCCCTATATTCTTACGTGTGGTAAATGGGTACGTTAAGTAATATTTCATAACTTTTACTTTCAGAAAAGCTACTACTTTAATATAGTCTTGACGAACTTATGCTCAAAATATCTTCTACAGACAGGAATAACAACTCGTACACGTTTGTCCGATCATACACTACCTTCTCTGTAACTACTCGGGCATTTACTCAATAACTCTCTCACAAATAACATCAATATAAAACAGTATGTAATAATTTTGGCCAAGACTTCATAACGCATTTCTGGACAGTTGAACAATTTGACTCCTTATAACGTTTAATAACGTGACGAGATATGACTCCACAATAAGTAGAAAAATTGTTTGAACAAAGAGTTATGAAGCAAACAGACGCTGTAGTAACAATAGGATACCCTCAGTTTTACTGTAACGAGAATCCTGAAATATTATGGGATAAAAGGAAAAGTCTTTCCAGGAAAGTGTACTGTTTGCGGAAAACTACTGCCCAATATAATCGTGTTTTCATCAGGTTGACATATCAAGGTCGAAAGAAGTCTTATAACACCTTACGACAGGAATGACATAAACACCATTCACTGCAGGGTATTCTTAAGATGAGAGAATAGAAGACTGATGAAACAAAATTATTTGGTAAGAAGAATTATCTTTAAACCAATGCTAATCAGAAGTTACTGCTGTTACATTCCTACTTGAGTAAGACAACATGTCAACTCACTGTCAGGACACTGGATACATGTAATCTTTTCAGGTGACTCCTGTTTTTGGCTTATTAAAAGTGATGCTAAAATTCGTGTTCACTGTTTGTTTAGGGAACAGATTATCGTTGTTTGTCTAGGGAACAGATTAAGGAAGACATTCTTTCCACAGCAAACACACAGGCAATGGTACAGCACATGTTTGACCAAGTATTCATCATGGTGGAAAACTTTTTTTCATATCTTCCTGGGAAATGTCAATTGTGCCTCCTGGAGGCATCACAAGGAAACGATATTTTTGCTAGAGCAAAGTTTACCAATAACTTTGTTTTCCAGAATAAGAATAGCACGGCCTAAAATGCACATATTGTACAGGATTGTTTCTTTCAGGAGAATGTTACAAGATTAACATGACTAGAAAAATATCCAGATTGTAATCCCTCTGGAAACTACTGGAAAGAAGTAAGCCGGAAAATTATCAACCACGGTCCTAAACTACATACAGTACTGTAGTTGAGTTGCAGTGGTTTCTAATGACAAGCTGGGAAGAAATCACGTTTGATTATATCAATAACCTCATCGACTGCATGTCATGTCACTTTACTGAGGTTATTAAAGTACGAGGAATATCAACCACGTACTGAATGTTTAATAGAAGTGATATAAGGTTATAGACAAAATTTATAATAATTTGTTCAAGTACATGCAGTTGTCTTCGACGAGCTACACAAGGCCAAAAAAAATAATTATAAAGATGGAGCTCTAGAGTTTGATGGTGTAAGAATTTTCATTATAGTGGAAAAGGAATCTGGATCGTAGGTAGGCTTTGAAGCTAGTCAAAACATTTTGGCAATAGTTTTAAATCTGGAAAAATACCACTATAGTCTAGATGTCCACTACTGCTGACAATCCGTTCACATTTGGCATGAGTGAACATATGTAAGATGGATCATATTTATACAAAGCAACAGAAGATTAACCATGAAGCATAAAAAGTTGGGGCAATCAAATTAGACCAACATCATTACCAGTATGTCTCAAGGATCCCCAGTCTTGCCATTTGTCTTCAGCGTATACAATATGAATTTAGTCCATCTTAGCACTACAACAAAATGCCATGTTCTAACCTTTGCTGAGAATCTTCTGGTATATAAAAGAGGTTCTAACAAAGCTGATATCCAAAACAAGATGCTACCATCCCGTAGAAGTGCGAGAAAATGCTGCAATGACAAAATAATGGTAATCAATTCTATCAACTCCACAACCATGGTCTAAATGCTGAATAACCAACATGATGATGAGGACAGACCATCATTAGTTTTTGTTCACACTACCATCCCTGTGAAAAAACACTGAATTATTTAAGAGTACTCTTTAAGAGACAACACAGACTTGCCAAACATAGTAATATCATTATAACCACAGACACCAAAGCCACCAATGCAGTGAATGTGGTGGCAGGAAAGAGATAATAATAATGTCATCTATTTATGCTTTACTAGAGTCTTATCTACGCCATTCTGGACTATGTAGTAGTGATGATCATTATTTGTGTAACATAGCTTATTGAAATACAAAATAAGCAAAACATCTTTTTCACATTGATTATGGAGGGATGTGCTTCAGGTACTCTCCATCAAGGGCCTATTAAAATTCAAAGGTGTCAGTAGTATTGCAGAGCACTAACAGCACGTATAAGCAAAATTCTTCACTAGAGCTTTGCATCATGAAGACCATCATTGAATTATTCATCTGAGACATTTCAATTCCACAGCCAAAAGGTTACCTAAAAGACAGTAATGGATTAATAGGTACTATGCAACTACTACTGAAATAGTTGGCTAAAACTAGATCTTACACACCTCCCTTCAAAAGTCTGGCGCCACTAAGATCTCAGGAAACCAACCTTGGTATAAAATATGAAGGTTAAACAGAATCTGAAGTTGAAGAGTCCTGTTGGTACGCATTTAAAATATTAATAGACAGTGATAGGGATCATGTTCTGGTGGACCAACAACATTCTCCACAAGGATAGTATAGTATTCAAGCTTTTCATAAGTAGCACAAAGGTGCTAAAAGTCATAAAACAAACTATCCTCTTAATTAATAAAATCATTGAACATCAAATACACACTATCTATAACACAATATTTGTAACTAATTCACAAACATTGCAGCATAAAATTCAAACTATTTGGGCCCAAGTTGGATGAGAGGAAGCAAAGTAACTGTACGTTAGGATCATTACCAGGATGTTTGTGCCAGACCATGAAGAGCTGCGTGAGAAAGTTGACAAACTTGTAAGAAAAGCCACATTTTTAAATCTGTAAAAATGTACGAGCATTGTAATCTCATGCAATAATGAAACGAAAGCGACAAGTATAGAAGGTCTTACACTGGTGTAAATTATAAAAGTAAAACTTGGAAAACCATATGACATTATAAACCGGAATGCAGCTGATAGCATCACAAGAGAACACAGCCGCTATCAGTAGGTATCATGTTGATTAGATATACGGTAGACAAGGACTGGAATGAAACTGCCACGAATACAATACTGCTAAAGGTGCTATTAACGAAGACGTATGTATGTGTTTCGATGACTACTCTATGAGTATGCTTACAGCTACACAACCGTTTCACACTAGTTCTGACACTTTCACAATGCGCAACCTTCCTATACAAAATGTACAGAAACCAAAGAAAGTGTAAAAATTGGATGATATAATAATTTTTTTCCACAACTATAAGTATCGAGCTTCTATAGCGAAGAATACTGAAGTAAAGTTAGGAGAACAAACGAGTATTCACACCATTTATAGAAGCAGTCGAGTGCTCTAAGATTGAATTATTAAAACAAAATAGTAAGATTTGTTTATGCTGAATGTTTTATTTGTTTAATGCTATATGAAAAGCTACACAATGAGCTATCTGCGCTGCGCTCTCCATGGCTTTTGAAACTAGATTTTTAACGTTTTAAGCCTTCAAACTTACTAATGGGCTACTGGGAGGTACATTTTTTATTATGCATTAGAGAAAGTGAATGACATTAGTGGTTTGAAATCCACTTTACGTGGTCTTATATTTGCATGACAATATAGTGACAGCCAAGTTTATTTTTCGTAACACCGACATATCGTATGTTATGCTTGATTATTACGATTAGAACAACATCTTAAATTATATCTGTTTATAAAATATAAAATAAGGAAACGGTTTATAACATGAAGTATTTAGTTGCCCTAAACTATAAATCAATCATGTTAACAACCTAGATATGAATAATCATAGAACTAACTGTCCACTGAACTACTGACGTCTGTTGGAGTCACTTAGTTAACATCTAGTACAGTATAAACCCTTAAGCTACATGGATCACAGCTTCACATTAAATGGAATTAGCATTTCCAATTAAACGATTTTATAAGACTAAGTTATCTAATGGTATTAACAGTTGAGTATTTGAAACGATGACGTAATAAATCACACATTTTAAAACAATTAATTAAGAATGAATAGATCATTGAGTTAACCGCGTGTATGAGTTTGTAAGATTATTGAATTATATGGCAAGTTAAAGTTATCATAAGAGATTGAAATGAAGAGACCAAAGCAAGTTAATACAGAAGTTGAAATTGGCTTGCTATTTTATTTAAAAAAATATTCTGCTTCAGTTATTGTAAATTATTGGATTCTGAGCGAAACATCTGACATGAAAAACTGACATGTGTGAAAAATGAGTTTCATAAGAACGAGTCGCATTCAAATTATATCGTTAGAGCTTCAGTGAAATTGCATTAGCGATCAGTAAGGAAAAGTTGTTGGAATATCAGTGACATCTAGGAGGTATGAAATATTGTAAATTATTTTAAATCGTTTTATTTTTTTTCAGAAAATGTTTCCTCCAATTTAGTGACGAGCTCATATTTAAAGAATAACTGACAGGTATCATTAAAAAACACATGAAATATACAGCTAATAATATTAAACGTGCATTTTGATATTTAAAATTGCTAATGCCTTCAGAGCAGTTTCTAATAGTTGAAATTGAATTTCTATTAGAATCAGCGTTATGTCTGAAGGTTTATAACACAAAACAAGAAGGAATCATCAATAGCTGAGGCACATAAATTATTTTAGGCAGTATTACATTAAATTAATCTATGAGACCATTCTTTCCATTTTTATTAGCTATATTTTTTTGCCCTCTAGTGGCGTCCCCCCGCTGGTACAGTGGTAAGTCTACGGATTTATAATGCTAAAATCAGGATTTCGATTCCTCTCCGTGGACAAAGCAGATAGCCTGATGTGTCTTTGCTATGACAAAAACACATAATCCCAGTGGCACTGCAGTATGTCTGCGGACCTTCACTGCTAGAAACCAGGTTTCAATACTCTTTCTGAGCCAGCAATAACAAGCTTGGGGCGCGTATACCTAGAATCTTTACCAATCTACCCTAAAATTGAAATTCGTTTAGGAAAGATTAGAATAAATCCATTTATTAGACCTTGGGCATGGTCAAATACTTCAATCGAATTCGAGAGTTGCGGGTTCGAAACCCCGTCGCACCAAACATGTTCGCTCTTTCAGCAGTGGGGGCGTTATATAGTGTCGGTCAATCCCACTATTCTTTGATAAAAGAGTAGCCCAAAAGTCAGCGGTGAGTGGTGATGACTAGCTGCCTTCCCTCTAGTCTTACACTGCAAAATTAGGGATGGCTGGCGCAGAAAGCCCTCGTGTAGCTTTGCGCGAAATTAAAAAATAAACAAAAATAATATCAATCGAAGTCAAAAACTTATTAGATCTGAAATCGGTTACAAGATGACGAAGCAATAAGTTAAAAGTTTATATTTGAAAAAAAACAAACTCAGAGAGTTTTATGAGTCGTCAGCAGAGGCAAAAAATGAGCTATGATGCTGGTGGTGGCGACATTAAACATAACACATTGCATAAAGTTGCGATTAACAACAACAAATAAACTAATTACTCTTTATTAGCAATTACGTTCTTTCCATTAAATTTAATTTATTTTTCAACTCAAAAATTGTTAACATAATATGTAGCTTACCTTAAAAATTAAGAAAATATTATTCAACATCACTAACAATGTAACTTCGATCTAAGCAAATTACTGAATTATATTTCGACAACAAAAAATCTTTAGATTGCGCTATATTTTCTTATTTTGAAAGAATTCGCTATTTTCACTGTAATTTCTGTTAGCTTTATAATTTACCATTTTAATTCTCATCAAATATATTGTTTGTATTGACATAAACTGGTGTACTTTTATTTGTTTGTTTTAGGCATTAAAGCTAGAAATGAGTTATCTGTGCAGCGACCATCGGGGGTATCGAAACATAATTTATTTTTGCGTTGTAAGCCACGTGATTTGACGCTGAGCTACCAGGGTCCTTTAAAAATAAATGAGATGGATATTTTCTTGGATTCAGTATAATGATATTAAATTAACATATAAATCATTAGGACTATCTCAAACAGTTTAGTTGTGATTTTGAATGGTGAATTATGATCACTGTTATTGCATAAAGTGTTACTATTACCATACTTTTCATCTTATTAGAACCATTAGTCATTTCTTTCTATTATCAAGATTGCTTGCCTGTAGCCTGTTCCTTGCAGTTGTACAACTGTTTATTGAAATCTTCCTTTTCAAGCTGTAAAGAGGAAAGAAACAGAACTGATACTAATGAGTCATTTTACAAAAAATAATACATAGAATGCATGAATAGTACCAACGTTTTAGCCCTGTTGCATGGAGGATAATCATCTTGGAAAGTGTTCTGGTCAGCTCCAATGAAATTATACTGAATTGTTGACTTTAACCAGTGCTTTTTTTACAAAATGAAGAGTCAATCACATATAGTCTGACTCTACAGATGATTCACAATTACCTTCAAGCACACTGGATAAAACTCTTTTATGCGCTAACATTGTACAGAGTACTTCCTATAAAACCTGTGCAGGCTGAATTTTTATTTGTCTGAGAAGATGACCTTACACCATATCTTTACAGCCTCATCTTGTTGGAGAGGAGAGATTTTTTTCTTTGGTGTCTTGTTGGAAGATTGATTGGACACAGGCAAAACTGGATGGTTTGTGCTGAAACAGCGACCACTGAAGCTTCCTACCATGCGTATTTAAGATGTGTAAACGACAGTCAGTAAGTCTACTGGTCCTTGTGTTTCAGAACATAATCATCAGCTGTTGTGGAAGCTTTATTACTTCACCATCATTTACACTGCTTCACACAACTAGTCTATCTATAACACATCAGCTCACAGTACACTATCTGTAACACATCAGCTCACAGTACACTATCTGTAACACATCAGCTCACAGTATACTATCTGTAACACATCAGCACAGTATACTATCTATAACAACTATCTATAACACATCAGCTCACAGTACACTATCTGTAACACATCAGCTCACAGTATACTATCTGTAACACATCAGCTCACAGTATACTATCTATAACACATCAGCTCACAGTATACTATCTATAACACATCAGCTCACAGTATACTGGTTAAATTTACTTCTTTTTAGCAATTTTCGTTTTCAAAATTCCATCTTTGTTTAAAGAAACAATGATAGCTTTTTTCCGAGGAGATAGTTCGCAATCACTGGCTATGGTAACATTATACGCATGTTGTAGTAGATAAACTTTTAAATTGACTCTCAGTAATAATCTTTATTTAATAGTCAAAAAACGGCTGATCAAATACTCAGGCAACTTACAAAGCTGCTGATGTAATAATTAGACAGCATTGTATCATATATAAAAAAAATTATCAGGACCTCAAAGCAGATAATGATTCTATTGAAAAGTGTGAAAAACTGGCTAATACAATAAGGTTTTCCACCACCGAAGATTACGCATCCTAACAGTTTTAAATTCGAGGAAGCAATAAGCAGTCATTGCCTGATTAAGGAGGAACGGCTGAGTTATCTCATTCCATTACATTCACAGACAGAGAACAAATATTTGTTCAATATATTTTAACTTAGAACTTACATATTATTATTAAAGACAAATCAGGACGTAGCTCACTTCGACTTCTATTTACAGCACTAACTTTTTCTACACAGAACAACACCTGCTGTATGTGTACATAACATTGTTCATCAAGACTGATTATTAACATTTTTACGTTTGTTTTTTAATTTCGCGAAAAGCTACACGAGAACTATCTACGCTAGTCGTTCCTAATTTTGCAGTTTAAAACTAGATATAAAGCAACTGGTTATCACCGCCCACCGCCAAGGGCAAGCATGTTTGGTGCGACGGGGATTCGAATCGAGCGTCTTAACCACCTGGCCACCACATTTTTACGTCATTTATGTTTTTCTTATATTTTAATGAACGCAACATTCTCACATGGATATATATCAGCTGAAAGTTTTCGTATTTTTAGTTTAATTATATTTTTGTAACTTTCTCGCTTCATATAGACTTGTTTAAATTATGATTTATAGAGGGGTGAGGGTAATCTTTAGGATAGTCTATGTATTTTAGTACAAATTCTAGTATTAAAAAGCATAATGATGGTATAATATATGACCCTCACTAACTTGTTTTGAACATGCATAAACTGCGTACGTTTCTTTTGACCTTTGACTCTTCATTTTAATAAATTATAGGGATTAGATATAAATCAATCTGAATTACATTTTCAGTGTCACTCTTTCAAATTCCAAATAAAGAACTAGTAGCTGAAACTTATTCCCTCTAGCTGTAAAGCCTCAGACACAAAGTTTTACTTGCCAAATTGAATTTGAGACAAAACGTTTATATCCCTCTGTTTTCATGCTTGAAAATGCACCAATACATAAATCAAAATATTTAAGTCATTTACGATTTACCTTTTGACCTGAGTGTTATACGTGTTACCACATTTTAGTCATTTACGATTGAAAACCCCTTGATCCGAGTATTATACACATTACTAAAACTGGGTTTATGAGTTGTCCCACTTCGGACGGCGCATTAATAACAATTTCTCATAAATTATTTTCCTTATCCCAAAGGCTCTGAGAATAAAGTTACTACGTTTAAAGCATCTGTTTCCTATTTGCTTGAATATCAAATAATTCTTCCCAGAAAAGTACTCAGAGAATTCATATTAGATTTTATGAAAAATACGCACCGCCTGTGAAGTCAGGGAAGTAGTAATGTTAGTCGCCATAAATCAAAGAAACATAAGGGAAAGTACGTCTTGAGATTATCATTTACTCTTTCCTTCTAAGTGTCCATTAAACTCAAGCCAATAAAACGTTAAGAACCATTTTTCAAGACACCTGCTTCGCCTAGAGCTCGTGACATAAGATTGGCATATAGAGAAACGTTTAATGCGTCCAAACAAGAATGTTATAATGCTTTAAGGAAAGAATTGCGGTTTGAAATATAGTTATCTACCGATAACAAAATAATGCTTGTTTTTCGTTACGTCTTCTACTTAACAACACTGCAAAACCAGTTTATTTCGTTTTATGTAAAAGTAAGTTCACTGTTTTTCAAGACG
This sequence comes from Tachypleus tridentatus, assembly GCF_004210375.1. Taxonomy (NCBI): domain Eukaryota; kingdom Metazoa; phylum Arthropoda; class Merostomata; order Xiphosura; family Limulidae; genus Tachypleus; species Tachypleus tridentatus. The sequence goes on from NC_134825.1 coordinate 69,961,629, forward strand.
TTCGAGTTGAAAGTTTCAGACATATTGTTTCATTTCGATGCTCTCAACCACAAGACTGTATTTCCAAAGTAATCACGTACAAAACACAATGAGAAGTAAATAACAACGAAACTAAATAGTACAATACTGATCCTTGTTACTTAGTTTTTGTCTTCCACATAGCACAAAAATACTAGATGTTTTGCGTTTCAATCCTTCTACTTTCAAAGATCCAGGATGAAAACACAGACATCTCTTTTTCAAGGAGTGCTAATGTTTACTTAATATTTGTCTAAATGTCCTGATCAAGAAAACAAGAGGGGCACTAAGATTAACAAGGGGTAAAAATATGCCTCAGCTTAATTGTTATCATATTTAATACAGAAACCATAAAAATAGCATTTTGTAGCACATGTGCATTGGTGTAAAATAATTTTTGATTATTTCTAGTATTGTCTTATTCATAAGCTATTTACTTTAAACTATAATACAACAACATTCACCGATTTAAACAACTTTACTGGGATTCTTTCTCTTGTTAAAATGCTCATCACAGAAAATAGAAGTTTAAAAAATATATTTTTTTCAGATGAACAAGTATATAGATAAGAAAACTAACAGAAACAGAAAGACAGATAGATAAGAGGAAAGGCGCACTAACAGAAACAGAATGATAGATAAGTTCTTGGGGTGTCAATGCTTGGGGTGTCAAGTACAAATGTTGTAGACCATGGCAACAACTACGGATTAAGTAGCTGTTCCCCCCTCTAAAAAAATAGTATTAATTCCAATCGATTTACCAGTTCTTTCGTTATCGTAATGATCCATTTCTTACAAGGCACTCTAAAAGACGCTTCAGGCTTATCTTGAACTCTAATGGTCCAACCGTACAGCTTCTTCAGTCAGCGTGGACTGAGAAGACCTAAGTATTATCCTTTCAACATTAAGTCGAAGAAAAAAGCAGGAAACAACTGATCAACTTGTTAAAGTAGTCCCCTCGAGTGTAAACCTCCTGGTTTTGACAGAAAAAACAAGGTCCAGTTGGGAATTGCAGAGTAAGCTCCATCCCTCGCCTGATTGCAGTTTAATTTTACACTACTTGGGTTGTCCCTAGTTACGTGAGCATTTACATTTCTATGGATGTGATTCTTCCCCGGCTCTACAGTTCTCGAAGTTGGCATTCAAAAATTAGGCGTTATCTAACTTCCTTAAACAAACTATCTCAACACGTTCTTAGTGAATAGCTATGTCCTAAAGTTACTTCAGCATTCAAACAGTCATCTGCAGAGCTGCATCAAAATAGAATGCATTTAAAATGTTTCAAAATGGATCGCATGAGCGTATTTATTCTTTTCCTCAAAGGACACCCCAGTGGCTCAGCGATATGTCTGTGGACTTCCAACGCTAAAAACCGCGTTTCGATACCTGTGGTGGGCAGAGCATAGATAGCCCATTGTGTAGCTTTGTGCTTAATTCTAAACAACAACAATTTTCCTCACAGGATATGGGAGTGTGATTAAACAGCTTTAAAAAATATGTTTAACAGAAAAAAATTATATATATACAAATGATTAAAATATTATAGTAGTATGTGTAAAAGCTAGATACTTATCAGTTTTATGTTATCTGTTCAAATATATAAGTTGATATAAGGTTTTATCAAAACTTTTCATAATTAATAATTTAATGTCCCATTATTTTTTTCATTCTTTACTGCCTTAAACCGAACAAATATATTTAAAACCGTTTAAATGATATAAGTTTCTTTGAGGATAAAGCTATCGTTTTCTACTCGGAGTAGATAACTTATTTCAATCTTCAAACACAAATGATTTCGTTAGAAAGTTTACAGAATATCTATATTTATATGTTATAGTAAACTAATGGCTATTAGTGGTTTAGACCATTTAACGTTTAACTCATAAAAAACATTTACAGAGACTACACAGAGTTTTTACACGTGCTTTTTTCTTATTGCGTTTTTTTAGTTATTGAGAAAAATAAAGTAAAACAGTTACAAATCTTTTCCAATTATATTCAATATTGTGTATTGATAATATGAGTCACATAGGTAGCTAGAAATGCAATATTGTATATTGATAATATGAGTCACGTAGTTAGCTAGAAAAGCAATATTGTATATTGATAATATGAGTCACATAGTTAGCTAGAAAGGCAATATTGTATATTGATAATATGAGTCACATAAGTGACAACAAAATGCTATATTCTGTGTTGATGGTTTCCTCACAGCATGAATTAGAATATTTCTCGAGACTTTTAGCTACTTTTTGATTCACACCGCGACTGCGATTCTAAATACGTTCACTTTTACTTGGAGTAACACAGATCTGTAGTTATCAACAGTATTTCTGTTATAAAATGTAATAATATGTGGACATTTACGTACATTAGCTAAACAATTTCTAGCTTCATTTGTACACAACTCTAAACTAATTTAGTGTGTTGTACGAGAGCCATGTACTAACCTATAAATCCGCCTTTTTTCAACAGTTCCTCTAACACGAATGTGTTTAATGGTATACTGATTAACACCTAAGACTTTTGTTTAACCGTTATATCATATCATATTGATCCTATATCTCCTCTAGAAAAGCTCTGCCGATTTATGAATTTAATAAACAAAATGGTAATTTTGTAGTCAATGTAACAAAAGTTTTGTTTTGAATTTCTCGCAAAGCTACACGAGGGCTATCTGCGCTAGCCGTCCCTAATTTTGCAGTGTATGACTAGAGGGAAGGAAACCAGTCATCACCGCCTACCGCCAACTCTTAGGATACTCTTTTACAAGTTAATACTAGGATTGACCATCACATTATAATGCCCACACGGCTGAAAGGATGAGTATGTTCGGTGTGACGGGAATTCGAACTCGCGACCTTCAGATTACGTGTCGAGTACCGTAACCACCTGGCCATGCCCGGCCCTAATGAAAGGAAAAGATGAGAGACAACTGATGCAAGATTTTCTGTTTAAATAATCTGTTTACTACTCTTCTCCACAATTACAAATAACAAATATCTTGCCTTAGAATAGATTTGTAAATTTTGATTCTTTATCTTTACTTACTTTTGATTCAGAACCACCTGAAGATTTCCACAAATTTTCAACACCCGTAAATCTTTGTTCACATTGTGAAAATGCAATTGTTCTGATATGAATGTGAGAAGAAAGTTCAGTGTACACAGAGTTGGAAAATTTAACTGTCAAAAATATGAAATCTGTTTTAAAATATCCTTTAGAATAATGTGTATTTAGACCTTATTTGGGACTAAGGAAGCTACTTCAAAGATAAGCATGACAAGCACATAAGCGAACATTCGACTGAACACTTGCAATAGGAACACCTGACAACCACGGCCAGTCGATACTTACTTTATCTCTCGTACATTTTATGATATATACTAATTTACCCATTTACTTTGTAACTCTTGTTCACAGATTTTTATAGACATAGCTCAGAACCAGAGAGCTATCCGGTATCTTTGCTGTTTCCTTTTTTCTCACACTTCCTCGTGCTAAAAGATAACACACTTTTCGATACCGCGTACTAGATTTGATAATGCGAGTAATATTACCGATATGCTGATCTGTATACTACTGCCTTGTATGAGTTGTTTCTCGTTACATGTCTAGTTAAACAATGGTGATTACAGTGTATCTTGGTTGATGTAACACGCAAAAATACGTGAAATCCATATAAAAATGGATGAATCAAAAACGAAAAAAAGCCAATATCCTGTTTCAGTTTAAACAGTAAGTGCTAGCTCACAAAAGACAGCAAAACAAAGCAATTTGGCATTACCCATATTGCACCACTTTACTCATGCTCTGTTAAACTGAATTCATATATAATTTGGCTTCTAATTCACGTAAGAATCATCACTGAGTTAAACTGAACAAAATCTCATGTTGTGAAATAAGAACTACTTAGCTGAGTGCTAAGCCTTTAGAGTGGAGTAATCAGTGGTTTGACATAAGAAGCAAAAGTGTTTTTAAAGTTGAAGCCACTGGCTTAGTCTTTGTGGTTGTGTTCCCTTAACTTGTTCCACCTGATAGCTGCAGCCGTAAAATACATTGGTATACGAGGTCTGTTCAAAAATACGCGGACTGTTTGAATTGCGCGGCTCCAGTTGGTTCCAGGGGAATCCGCTTGGTATCGCTAGGTTCGCACAGATTAGCTGATTACGACGCCATTTTCCGATTGCAGATATCTTTATTTGTGTATTAGCTACGCGGTTTTAAGTGAAGTGCGATTTTTTCGTTTGGCGGATTTCAGAATGAATGACCTGAAGGAGCAACGACTTGCTGTGAAATTTTGTGTTAAACTTGGAAAATCTGCGACTGAAACTTTTGCTATGCTTAACACGGCTTACGGTGATGTTGCTATGAAGCGTTTCAAGTGGCATGAACGTTTTAAGGATGGTCGACAGTCCATTGAAGATGATGAGCGTTCTGGACGTCCTACCACGTCAACTGACGACCCACACGTCCACAAAATCAACACCCTGGTGCAGGCAAATTGACGTCTGACTGTCAGGGAGCTTGCTGAAGAGTGTGGGATATCAGTTGAATTTTGGTACAAGATTTTGACCGAAAAATTGAAGATGCACCGAGTTGCTGCGAAATTTGTGCCTCACAACTCGTGAGTTTTTGGCCAAACACTCGATCGCTTTTCTTCCCCACCCCCCTACTCACCTGACCTTGCTCCTTGCGATTTTTTCTTGTTCCCCAAACTCAAAAGACCCTTGAAAGGAAGAAGATTTGAGACGATTCCCGAGATCAAGACAAATGCGACGAAGGAGCTGGAGGACATTACAAAAGAAGTGTACCAGGACTGTTTCAACAAGTGGAAACACCGTTGGGATAAGTGTGTGCGTTGGGGAGGAGAGTACTTTGAAGGGGTCCCAGACCTGTAACTTCTAAATAAAGTACATTTTGTTTTATGACGTTAGTCCGCGTATTTTTTGAACAGCCCTCGTAATGTTTGGATAAACGCAATAAAAATAATAAGAAGGGATGTTTATTTAAGAATATAAATAAAACAACGCTTCTATTATATTATAACACTTTTTTTTAAATTAAAAAATTACTCTACATGTTTCGGTAGTTTTCGTTACCATCACTAGAAGTAAAGATCTACGTAAACAGCGAGGTTTTATATAAGAATAGTTGGGTTTAAAGTAATTCACAAACTGTAATAACATGAATACTGCACATATGATGCCAATATTTACCTCCAAAATTCAGCACTATCGTCAGCCAACCTTTGTCTCTGTTTAACAAATGATCATTTAATTTACATTTGGAACACAAAACTTCAATACATTTTCTGATATTAAATTCACTTACTGTATTGGGTAAATTCAAAATTATTGTTTCACGTCACCATGTGTTCGGCCAACGAATATATTGATATAACGTTTATGTTCATTAATGCGGTATTTCAAATTATATTTAGTTTGGTCAAAACAGTTTGTTGTTTTTTTTACATTCATAGCAAATTTGATATATACCTTTTTTGTAGAATATTCTTAGCGCTAGGAAGTAAGGCTTTAAACGCATTAAACGGCCTAAACATGGAGAAAATATTATGTTTTCTAAATACTTTGGCGACTTGACTAATTATACCGTTTAAACTTGTTAATGTCACTGTACGACTTCTTGTATTTCTTTTTATTCGTTTCTACTTCGCGCAAAGCTACATGAGGGATATCTACGCTGGTCGTTCTTAATTTAGCAGCGTAAGACTATTAGGAAGACAGCTAGTCGTCCTCACGCACCACCAACTCTTAGACTACTCTTTTTACCAACGAATAGTGAGATTGACCGTCACATTTTAACTCCCCCACGGCTGAAAGTCTAAGCACGTTTCGTGTGGTGGGGATTCGAACCCGCGACTTGTTTTCTTATCATAAGCGCTGTTTAATCTGGTGCATTGCTTCATTAAATTTGAATTGTATTTTAATTGTATGAAACGTTAAATTATGTCAAAAGTATAACCTCTATCATTAGTAATGAATTTTATGTATTTTTTTTTAATCAGTAGAATATGAACAAGTTTTAAATGCTCTGTTTACATAAGTATGAAAAGCTTCTCACTTGTGAGAACATGTGTAACACGTTACTTGATGTGGCGGCATAAAAACTGAGTAAGGTTTACGGTACAGTTGAAGAAATAATTCTTTTATTATTCCTTTTTCACAAGTACGTCAAAAAATGTAAACATTCATCTTGTTTAAATTCATGTATAAACTGGATAGCATTAAAGGAGTCAACATTTTTTAGCTAATCAGCAAATATATTTAATTCGGTATCTCTGAGCCATCAAACCAAGAATGTATCTTCATCAAATCTACTCAAACAATCGGATTTTAAAATTACGTTATTACGAGCAATACATTCAAAATTGCTCACATAAAGATCACAACATTTTGTTCACAATATATCTCATTAACAAGAAGAAAACATTTTAGCACGTACTTTGATTAAATTAATAATGTTAACAATTTCGACCAGGGAAATGGAGTCTTGGAATAATCTATCGCAAAATCAATTAATAGCATCTTCTATAGTGTCTTTAGTGAACAAATAAATTATATTAAATGATATGAATTTGTTAGAAGGGTTTTGATTAATGTGCTTGATTTTGTTTAAACAAATCCAGCCGAAGTTCTAATAATACATTTATTCTTAAACAACGTACTGAGACGACGTTCATGTGCCAGACGTCTCCCGCTTGCACAGCGGTAAGTCTACCGATTTACAATTCTAAAATCAGGCGTTCGATTCCCCGCGGTGGACTCAGCAGATAGCCCGATGTCTCTTTGTTATAAGGAAACATACTAGATAGAATCGGTCTCAATCTATTATTCATTTTATAAATCTTAGGTAAAGCGTAAAATCGAGGTGGCCAAAAATAGGAAGGAATCAGATTTTTTATGTTCAGATTGTTACACATTGATCAACATGTTTTTGATTAAGCTATAAAATATTAATGTTGAATCTCTTTCAAGAGGAATGTGAGAATCATATTCTCACCACTGAGCTACACTGGAAATATAATTAGATTTGTTCATTATCTTAATACAGCCTTTTCTATGAGTTTGTGTAACAACAATAGTATTGTTATTATTAAGAGGTGTAAAACTATTTTTTTTTCCTTTTTCATCAAATTAAAACTAATTTTAACATTTATTACGACAATATATGTTAACATTAATATCTGATAACAGTCTTTGTTGTACTTATATTTTTAATTTGTTCAGTGTTAGATTCAGTATTAGTTACCAAATCTTTAAAGGATATTATCTGTGGAGTTAAAGCAAAATTTAAACCATAACTTAGTACTTTCACTTCCACATCTGTAGCGTTGACATCAGGTTTATTAATAACTTTTAGGTTAGATAGTTGTAGTACTTCAGGTGTTTTATTTTTCTTGGTTTAATATAAAAATTTAAACACGATATCCAACTGTTTATTATATTTTAGTAGCGTTGTAAATTTTAGCGTTGTAAATCCGTAGACTTACCGCTGTACCAGCGGGGAACAACATTTGAGTTGAGTTAACTTACGTTGTAATTTACTCCATTCTTGTAGGTAGATGTTTTGCCAAAATTTCTGTTATTAGGCTTTGCAAAATATAAAATATAAATACAGCAACATATTTAAAAAATATAAACAAAACAACGTTTATTTCACACGATAAAGTAAAATATATTCCTGATTAAATAATAAGTTTCATTATTAGAAATAAGAACCTATAGTAAGTGATATGTGTTTCCTTCTATATTTAATTCCTGCCTGTCTGAATTACTTACTTATTTATAGACGTTTAAATTATTTTTATCGTTTGAGCCACGACACCTACATTATAATTAAATTTTTAAAATTTTTCTTCTGTGATTCTAATTTACTTTATTAATCAGTGATGACGAGAAAACCCACTTGTAGAAAAAATATATATGTAAAAACGGTTGGTTTGGGTTGAATAGTTCAAAAAGTAAATCTGACGATGACCGAAGAAGGTCGAAACGTTGCTCGCTCCTCTGCATAAAATATTTTCTCAACCCAAACCAGCCGTTTTAACATATATAATTTACTTTAGTGATCCTTATTTCAAATTATTTATTTGTTTAAAAGTATTAAAAGCTAATTTTTTTCTTAAGCGCAAAGCTACACAATGAGCTATCTATGTTCTGCCTACTACCGATAAGGACACCCGATGTACAGATTTATAAGGTTAAATTACTGCTGTGCCACTTAGAGACAGATTTGAAAGAACATGAAAAATTTCAAATGTCACGAAAGTTAGATTACTCAAAACTGACAGATAATAGGTTTTAAAAATTGAACAGTTTTACGGATAATATTGAAAGTATTCCACATATTTAGCTGAAATCCGGCTCGAATATATGTCTGCAAGTTTGAAAACGTTAACCGTTTTGAAAAATTGGGCATTATACAGATACCGTTCAAAAGACTGCAAGTATTTAAATGAAATCGATTTAAAAATTGGTTTGAATAGAGAAACATTAGGTTGTTATTGGTACTGTCATGTTGTGCTGCCAATTCGACGTTTATGTTATTATATATTTTAACTGATTTTATTTCAAAAAAATATTAATGTTTATTAAAAGCAGTTGCATTTTTTATAAGATGATATGAATTTATGTGCAGCATACGTTTAGCAATATTTTAATAACTGAATTGTTATCCAAAAAGGAAATTGTTCTACATTCTCATGTATTATGATTTTTTATAATAAAATCATAAACCAGGAAAAATTATATATAACAAAAAAATAATTTCAATCTTTATTATCAATGTTGTCCGTTCGATCCTTTGTACGTTCGACTCATAATCCGAGGGTCGCGGGTTCGAATCCCGGTCGCACCAAACATGCTCGCCCTTTCAGCCGTGGGGGCGTTATAATGTGACAGTCAATCTCACTATTCGTTGGTAAAAGAGTAGCCCAAGAGTTGGCGGTGATGACTAGCTACCTTCTCTCTAGTCTTACACTGTTAAATTAGGGACGGCTAGCGCAGATAGCCCTCAGTATCTTTCCGCGAAATTCAAAACAAACAAAGCATTTGCTCCAAGTAAAGTGTATGAGCCACTGAAAACGTTACATGAAAAGGAAGGGCGTGTGTGTATTTTCATTTAGTAAAGCCATTACGAGCTATCTATTGAGTTCACCGAAGGGAATCGATCCCCTGATTTTAGTATTGTAAATCCGTAGACTAACCGCTGTAATAGCAGGGAACGAAAAGAAAGTGAACGGTAACGAAAACTAAGGGCGGTATTAGTTTGAAATGACTGTTCCTCAAGTATATCGTGAGTGAATAGGGCTGAAGGACTAGGACTAGAAAATCACGATCACATTACATCGTTGAAAGATTATGAGACGCTCCCCCTCTTAAATGGTGCCATTAATAAGTTAGCAATAGAAAAGAAACAAACTCAATTCTGCGAGTTTATATACAAACGATCATGATAATTGCCTGCACTTCAGTACACTGGCCTTTGAAGAAATGTGCTCTTAAATTAAGCTAAAATGAAAATGGATGATATTTCAAAAGTTGAAAAGAAAAAGAAAAAATTATATGTTCAAACAATAACTTAAAATAGCTATTATGAGGTCTATAACTAGTAAACTAGATATTTGAAAAGCAAGGCTTCTATTTTTTAATAATTTCGTACTATGAATTAAATAGCCCGACATGGCCAGGTGGGTTAAGGCGTGCGACTCGTAATCTGAGGGTCGCGGGTTCGCATCCCTGTTGTACCAAACACGCTCGCCTTTTCAGCCGTGGGGGCGTTATAATGTCACGGTCAATCTCACTATTCGTTGGTAAAGGAGTAACCCAAAATTTGGCTGTGGGTGGTGATGACTAGCTGTCTTCCCTCTAGTCTTACACTGCTAAATTAGGGACGGCTAGCGCAGATAGCCCTCGAGTAGCTTTGCGCGAAATTCAAAAACAAACAAAACAAACTATTAATTAAAAAAAAAGCGAAGGATGTTTGCTCTAACTAAATATCCTTGATTTTAGTTTTGAATTAAATACACACTAATATTTTAACTATATTTATCCACCTTAAGCATCCTTGCTTGGTTCTTTATAAGTACCCCTGAAATAATTGAGATATTTTCACTCGTACTTTAATTAAACGCTGGAATCTAGAGTTCAGTGTTCAAGTCATATATCAAATCTTTATTTAATACACCAGTTCATTATAACACTGCAATAAATCATACTGACAGTGATAGGTTATGTATTACCATGTTAACATAAAAACTAAGTCCTGTGTTTCGTGATTATTTTTTTCTGGTTACCTAATGAGTGTGATTAATTGATTGAATTAACAACCCGTTGTCAAGTTGAACCAGAAACTAGGTGCTTGTGGAACAATAAACTTCGAGCAGTATCAAGATTGTTTAATGAGTGAAACTGGTTTTCAAACGCACAAGCTTAACAAGAAGTAGAGAAGAACGTGCGTCTTAAAGGTTGAGTCATTATAAAATATTACTTATTTATGAATATTCGTGCAGAACAACTCAAGGGTTATGCTGCACGTTTCTAATATTGAACTAATACACTAGAGGAATAGCAGCTTTTCGACAGCACCAACCGTCAACACTAATAGCAACAGTAACAACAATAAAAAACAAGTGTTCGTTTACACTTTGCTCATAGAAAACATTTTTATTTGTATTCATTTCCTTATTACTATGAACACAAACATTAATGGCGTCATAGATTGTTCAATGTCCAATATTCTTATACAGAATTATCCATAATATAAGATACTTACGTTCATAGATATTTGTTGTATATCAATGTACATAACTCTTGATAGAGTTTGCTTTGAATCTTGCGCAAAGCTAGACGAGGGCTATCTGCGCTAGCAGCCTTTAATTTAGCTGCGTAAGTCTAGAGGGAAAACAACTAGTCATCGCAACTCATAGCCAACTCTTGGGCTACTCTTTAACCAACGAATAATGGGACTGACCGCACTTTATAACGCCCCTACGGCGGAAAGGGCGAGCATGTTTGGTGTGACGGGGATTCGAATTTGCGACCCTCAAATTACAAGTCGAGTGCCTTAACCATCTGTCTATGCCTGGTTGTCTTGTCAGAGAAACACCTAGAGTCAAACTCTCCACTGAATTATGGTGTAATTCTTCTTTGATTAAAATATTTGAGATTTTTAGTTTACACAATATTTGTATACCAGTATGTTTGAGACAATTGTTTATTTATATACTTTTTTTTTCGTCAGTATAACAATTTATAAGCGATTTTGTTGTGCGACACAAAGTAAAACACTTTAAAATTACACGTTTACACGAAAGCAATGCGTACCGAGCGGCTACAAAATCCGAATAAAGGAAGAAATAAAACGCGTTTGGAGTAAACAAATAAAACGCTCCTTAAAAATATCACCAGTATGTTTCATACAAAACGTTTTGAGGTACATCATGTGAAGGTAACGTGTGGCGAATACTGCATGTTAGGTAGGAAAAATTAGTGGTAAATGGCACGTTTGCTATATAAAAAGTAGAAAAACGAACAGCTTGTTATGTAGAACGCATTGTATGTGATTAGGCATTAGGCTCACTGCATAATAGTATTATATGTAATGTAACAGTTAGACGAGAGGGTTAATATATGGCACGTATTTTGTATGAATTATTTGCTACACAGGAGAGATGATGTGTGGTATTTATTCTGTATTTACTGAATCTTAGACGAGAGAATTTTTAAATACTAGAATTATATGTGAAGTCGGACGAGAGGTTTCATATATGGCATCGCACGTATTGTATATCAAGTGTTTGTTTAGTACCTGATTTATATATGAATTACTTACTAGTCCTAAAGGCTGGTACATTGTATTTATCGAATGCGAACTACCTGTTTGTCAAGAGAGTTGATTCATGTATAACTAATATATATTACATTGTGGGTTGGTATTTCATTGGTAAGTATTATATATATTTAAACTGATGAATGTGGTGGCTGGTATATTATACGATTTGTATAATAACTAGGACACAATAAGTTGATATATGTTACGTCTAGCATCGGAAATGTGTGTCATACGAGAAAGTTTGGCTCGTGGTACCTATGATATAAATAGCAATTATCAGGCACACGGGGGGCTGGTATGGTAGTCCGAGGGTCGCAGGTTCGAATCCCTGTCACACCAAACATGCTACCCTTTTCAACCGTGGGAGGGTTATAATGTGACAGTCAACTCCGCTATTTGTTGGTAATAGAGTAGCCAAAGAGTTAGCAGCGGATGGTGCTGACTAGCTGCTTTACCTACAATATTAAATTAGGGACGGTTAGCACATATAGCTCCCGTGTAGTTTTGCGTGAAATTCAAAAAAATAAAAAACAGACACAAGGTTTGCTACATTAATATTTTTGTACATATACAAAGTGCTAAAGGATAGAGATTTTCACATGAAATGTAATGTATATCAAATAATAGTTAGACGAGAATAATTGTATGTGTCACTTGTGTTAATTTTTAGAAGTAGACTGATATGCAAAGTTTGGTACGTGAAATTCTTAGACGAGCGGGTTAGTAAACGATATGTATTGTACATTATATAATTGTTAGGCCTAATGGTTTGTGCATGAGATATATTCTACGTACACTACGTATTAAATGAAATAGTTTTGTATATATGAACAAGTCATGAAACAAGAGAGTTGACTCATAGAGCTATTGTACGCTTTGCAGATATTGAAAAATTATGCACTAATTTTTTAGATGAAAGAGCACATGATGAGTGTTTTATATGAATTTCTTATTATATGAAAGTGTTAGTACAAGACACGCATTTTTCTACACTTTTTATAAAAATATTTAAATCCTAGAAATTTTGAAAAAGACAACCAGACATGCACTGTTTATGGCCTAATTATTTGTTTGTACGTGTCACTTAGTGTATATTAACACGCACTGTTTATGACCTAATTATTAAAATTAAAATATTTAAAACCTAGAAATTTTGAAAGACAACCAGACACGCACTGTTTATGACCTAATTATTAGTTTGTACGTGTCATTTAGTGTATATTAACTATACATTAGAATAGAAAATAGTTACTTAGTGCGTGTTGTTTATGAACAATAATTTTTTTTCTTTATTTTTAGTCTATAAATGTGCACCATTATTTGCATAAGTTTTGGTTACTTATTTGTCGTTTCTCAGATTTCTCATAAAGCTACGAAAGGACTATCTGCGTAAGACGTCCTTAATGTTAAAGTGATAGACTGGAGAGAAGGCAACTAGTTAACACTGCTCACCACCAATTCTTCGGTTAATCTTTTATCAATGGAACTTGGGGTTGACTGTTACTTTGTAAAGCCTCCACTGATAAATGAGCGAGCATATCTGATGAAGAGATTCGAACCCACGACCCAGGGTTTCGAAGTCGAATGCCTTACCCATGAGGTCAGGCATTGTGTATATAAATCTACTTTTAGGTTTATGTACAATTTATTTATGAAATCCTAACTTAAACACTAGAGTTTTGTAATTGGGCTTGTGTAAAACTTAGAAACACATAATCTATTGCAGTAAATTGATGAAGACAAATAGACATTGAAATAGATGTGAAGTCCACTTGTTGTAAGAGAAAGCAGGAAAATAAAAGAGATATTAAATAGAAGGGACACAAAACAATATCAGATCGGTGAAAAGAGAACAGAAACACGAGAAGTGACAGGTGTAGCAGTAAATACCTTTTTAAATAACTTGAAAGTGAACAGACACAGGCATAAAAAAGTAAACGTATATATCAAGAAATGAATAAAAATGATTTCTTTAAGAGGTTATCAATGGAATTAAATCGATTAAAAAGCAGAAACTGAGACGTTGTATAGTCTGTGTTTATATTTTTAACTGAAACTCCACTAAATAGTTATCTACCGATTGTATTATGTTTCTTGGTTTTTTAATTTTGCGTGATGATACACGAGGGCTTTCTGCGCTAACCGTCCATAATGTAGTAGTGAAAGACTAGAGGAAAGACAGCTAGTCATCATTACCTACCGCCAACTCTTGGTTACTCTTTTACCAACGAATAGTGGTATTACAACGCCCCCACGGCTAAAAAAAGCGAGCATGTTTCGTCTGACGCGGATTCAAACCCGCGATCTAATTGTTTCTAACATATAACATAAGCAATATATATATATATATTATAACTTTTAAACAATGGATACTTTTATCGCGTACATCATTCTTTCTCCGTGTTTACTATTGTTTCCTTTGCAGACGGAAATTTATTTCGAATTCCATTTTACCTCAAACACGTAACTAACATGATCTATCTTGATCAGTGAGGACTGTTCTAATCTGATTATAGCTCATCCTAATGGGTGCTATTCTACTGTGTGTTAAACCATATCAAAACAACAAAAGCAACTCCCCGTTTTGGTGACCAGAAGTATTACATAATCATGCTTAGTGCTGAAATTTATCTTCTCTAGAGATGTGCCACCCACTGTTAGTGCTCCCGGCGTTTCCTTATGAAATAATATTTTATTTAAGCATATGGCGTTTATTGTGACACAGAGGTAGAGACAAGAAGACTTTAGTTAAAACTAAAATCTCTATAACGCAGTTATTTCGTTTACTGCAATAAAATAAGTTATTATCATTCAGTTTTTCAGGACTAAGACATCTTTATTCAAGAAAAATGAAATGAAAATAAATGATAGTTTGTGAACATAAAAAATAACACAGGATAAGGGTGAAATCATAGAGATAAGAACAAGATGAGAAATGTTAGGAAGGTATTTATGATAATACCTCACAAAGTCTGAAAATAAATATATATAAATGTATTCTTAACATTTATATTCTGTTTATTCGATAATAGCCATGTAATATTAAACATATGAGAAATATATATACGTTATATTTTTATTGAGGCATACAATAAAAAGTTCGTCAGGAAGAAAAATGGATAAAAATCTTTAGATTAAAAGTCCTTAAACACAATCGTAATGTTGCATAACCAATTTTGTATGTATATAGGTAGTTTTACCGATCGAAATGTGAGAAAAAAAATTAACAATGTTAATTATCATGTTCACGAAGACAACAGAAACAACACTTGTTTGTTGGTAATACTGGCTGTTTAATTATTAATAACTTCTTATCACACTTAAGTTAATTACCGCTTCAAAAGTACCTAGAGGGCCAAACATTAATATTTACACTGCACTGTGGTGTCAATTTTAACATACTTAACAGTACTGTAAAAGTAAACTTATGGCAGGATATTTTAACAACTTTCTATTCGAATAGTGCTTGTACAGCGACGTAATATATTGAAAAATATGGGTGCCATTAAAGTAGAAACGTTTAGGATAACAAAACATTTTAAAACTACATCCAAAACCTATTTGAAACTCTCATAAAGTGAGGAAAATTATTTTCAAAGTGAACCCTAAAATCCAAAATATTCTTTCAATAAATCCGATTGTATTTCTTAGTACAGTCAGCAAAATGATAAAACGAAATTTCAAGTTAACGGAAGCTCACAAGCATTCGGTTACATCTTAAAATTAATGGACGCTTTAATGAGGAAGATGTCTAAAGAAATTTTAATAAAATCGATTCCATTCAACTAAGTACCTGTTAAATCCCCCACTGCAGATCCAAATTAGTTTTTGTGCAATCGTTCTGGTTATACTTGGTCTTCAAAGTTGAGGTCTCTGTAAAGTGAAGGATCTTTAGAACGTTTGTCAAGATGCTTGGTTTAATCATCGCTGTCATTTGTAGAAATTTGTTATATTGGAAATTGCACTACTCAGTAATGACACATAATGATAGGCATTAGAATGAGCATGGGATAAGACTGACCTGAAAAATTAGCTTCAAAGACAGTTGAGAATAGAGAAAATTGTTCTTGTAGAATATTATTAACCCTCAGTACTCCAGCACTACTCCTTATACTAGATCTGATTACAATGGTTAAATACGATATTTTGATAACTTAAACTACGAACCTAGTTTGAGTTACAATAAGTTACAGCTCTGGTTCGCCACATTATATATATATATATATATATGTCATGTATACTTTTTATAAAAATTTATTTTGCCACATTTACCTGTTTGATTTGGCAAATTGGTCTACGAGTAGAATAGTTTTGTTGTTAAATCGAATTTAACTATAGGAGTCGTTGTGATGTCGATTTAGAGTCATAAATAAGGAGTGTGTGTGTTTTAAGAAGATGAACTCCACGATTGAGGCGTATCCCCATCTGCTGTATAGCGTCCTATTTGTGATGACAATATGTCTTTCTGTTAGCAACCTAAGTTGAGTTTAACGCATTTTTCTTGTTGCAAACAGAGTTCGTCCTTAAAACTAATCTCAAGATCAAAAGACGACCACTATCTCGTAAACCAAGAATATGTATTTCCCGTACGCACTGAACCATTCTACATTGTTAACACAAAGTCAGTACGTGAGAGCAACCAAATACCTTGTGTTGAAAAACAAATCTTATCTTGAAACTCGCTTTTCTCCGTTTGTTTGCTTTTGAATTTCACGCGAAGCTACACGAGCACCATCTGCGCTAGCCGTTCCTAATTTAGTACTGTAAGACTAGAGATGGTATCTAGTCGTCACAACCTACCGCCACCTCTCAAGCTACTCTTTTACCAACGAATAGTGGGATTGACCGTAATATTATAACCTTTTCATCTTTGAACCCGTGACCCTCTGTTTACGAGTCGAGTGCCTCAACCACCTGGCCATGCCAAGTAGCTTTCCTTTCCATAAAAAATGCTTTTATTTCATTATATTACTGTGATTTTATGTTAACATTTTATATTTAAAATTTCTTAGCTTGAGTACCTGAAAAGCAATATTTCTAAAACAATTATGATAAAATTTTCTATTTATAGCGTTCATTAACTTACGTTTGCCTAGTTATAAAGACCTTCCAAATAATAATGATAAGGTAGTTCATATATTTATTTTACGATATCTTTGTACATTTACATTATCTATACAGCGTTACTAGATTATTTCGAATAAGTCATTTTCTTTACAAGTTAATATTCAACTAAAAATATTCATCTGTAATTATGACGGTCTTAAGTTTCTCTTTCAATTCCTCTTTGTTGGTACACGCGCACAATAATTATGACTCAGCTTTCGTTAAAAAAATGTAACTATTGTATTAAATATGCTTACACGAGATGAACCTTATTACAAAACGACGAAATTCTTTATTTTTCGTTTTTTCTTCTTCAAATTTTTTTCTGCATTAGCTACCTTCCTCCTTTTGCTGACAAGAACACACATACAAGTAAAAGTAATTATAATACCAAAAAGGTGGGGTGAATAACTTGGTTGAAGGACCACCTGCGTCACTGTGCTCTACGTTCCATGTTATTCATGGGTAATTTACTCTAAGGACGAGGATTAGCTGCACAGAACTGTGTGTCTGATTCTTCTCGAGTCTGTACACAGATCTGATATCATAACAAAAAGTAGAAACATGTCGTCGTTGTGGTTAGTCTCAAATTCAAGAACCAAAATTCAATTAAAAGTTCCAAATTTTTTTACGCTGACTGCTTAATTCAATAACATGCTAAACATAAGAAAATTTGAATAAATTTTACAGACGACAAATTATTTAGTTTTTCTAGTGGCGTGCATTTAATAAAAAAAACAACAAGAAATCACTGACAGTGTATGGTTAGCAAGAAATATTATTAATTTAATTTGTTTGGATTTAGAAAAGGAAAATAATACTTATTCCAGCTAGATATTTTACTTAACCATTCTGGTTTATTTTCTCTTTTCTTGAATCCGCTGGCAGATAAGCTAGAGAGATTAAAGCTTAAACATTCGGGGTTAAATACTGTCGTGAGTATACACAGAGTGGTGATAGCCAATTGAGCAGCTTTGTGTTTGACAATAAGTGAACAAAAGACTCTCCTTCCTTGTTTTAGTTTTAATAAAAATTCTGTTAATTTAAGTCAGGCATTATTAATGTTTATGTTTACAGAAAATGTTGATGCTCTTCATTCAGACCTAAGTATCCTAATACACTGTGGTGTTTGGAACATTTTGGAATCATTGGTATATTGAAGGTCAGCCTGATATTTGTCTGTTGGAGTTCTTTTTACAATTTGCTGTATTGTTAGTGAAAAATTTGATGCAGTCTTTACGGAATTTGTTTTTAGTCGAAGTGTTTAAGTGCCACTAAATGTAGTCTACATGAATTAAATCATTTTATCTAATTATCGCCGTATGTCGTGCTTGTATTAGAGACAAAGTGACTCCTAATCGTCTTTAAAGCACCCAGTGGGTTTCCATGGAAACTTATTAGCATCATTTTTTTTTAAACTACTGTTTTTATTTTATTGAACAACTCAATGAACCCATCTTCTACTCTTTTATAAGGAAACTGGACAAAAATTTTTAGATTAGAATTAAATAACCATATTCGCAATGTTTTATAACCAATCAAAGAATATAAGTTGTTTTACTGATCGAAATATTTAAGGGGTAGATATTGATTGTTTGTTTTTGAATTTCGCACAAAACTACTTGAGGGCTATCTGCGCTAGCCGTCCCTAATTTAGCAGTGTAAGACTAGAGGGAAGGCAGCTAGTCATCACCACTTACCGCCGACTCTTAGGCTACTCTTTTACCAACGAATAGTAGGATTGACCGTAACATTATAACGCATCCACGGCTGAAAAGGCGAGCATGTTTGGTGCGACGGGTATTCGAATCCGCGACCTTCAAATTTCGAGTCGAATCCATTAATCCACATGGCCATGCCGGGCCAAGGGTAAATATTGAAAACTGATGAAACTAAAAACTAACGTTATATATTGATTCCCAAAGAACACTATAGTTGTTAATACTGAACGTCAAGTTAGTTATGTATAGATATTAGAACTATAAAGACAGTTCTGTGCAAAAACTGAAATACGTATATAATGCCATAAATTTCATTAATAAATGCACAAGAAAACTTGTACCTATTGTGATTAGAATTCACTAACACATCGTTTGGATACTTTCTCTAATAACGATGTTTTCGGCAGTAATTTCAATAGCACCCTTCGAAGTAAGTTTGACGAATTGGTTTAATACTAAGTACATAAGTTAAATCAATAATATAAACAATCTTCGTAAATGTAATAACATTAAGAAATAACAATATTCAAAATTAAACATTGCGGACATTAATGGCAAAAACATGAAATAAAAGTGAAGTTTGTTATTGCTTCCATAAGCCTAACACATGCTAAATTAAACGGCAAATGGTTAACAAAAGAACCGATTACAGTACAAATTTTCTCGAATAAAAATATTTATTTTTAATTATTATAAATAATCATAAATATTAATTAAAAATATATTTAAATCCATTTAGAAATTTTCTTTACCATTGTATCTAGGTGTTTTATTCAAAATAATTGGACAATTACCAAATGTTAAGAATTACTTCTCCATTGAGAAATCAGAATTAAAAGGTAAATACATACCTGTTGAAGACCAAATAAAACACAGGAAGATGATACACAATTTAGCTCTTCTCTTTTCAGTTCCATTTATTTCATAGTTTACAATTTTGTCAAGACCACATCTGTTATTTAGCTCCTTTCAACTATGTGTGTTCGTGGGCGTAGAAAAACTGGGGCGGCGGAGCTACACGAGTGTAACTAGTCCCAAGCTAGTTCTTATATTACTATACACGTGCAAAATAAATTTTTCAACGATATAACTTATATTGTTGCTGATACTTTCACTTTACCTCAATGGCAGCTAATTTAAGAATAGCATAACGAACAAAATTAATGTAAAAATTTCACATCGCAAAACAATTTCAGTGGTTACTTTGATCGTTTTTGTAACTTTAACTTAGGTAAATTGATAATTTTGAACCTTTGTTAAAGTCTGTGTTTTCAGAAAAAAAATAAAAAATCTGTTTAATTAACCACTGCTGGTGACTTTATAGAATGGTGACTAGGAGTATATCATGTTAGAACGTTGGGAACTTCTATAAGAACTATACATTTTGTAGTTTGCAGATGTATTTCTATAGTTAACGTTCAGTCGTTTAAACTTAACTAACTTTTAAATATAAGGCCCTGTTAAAACAGTATACCACGTTAATTGTTTGAGCTATTTTTGTTCGATTAATTATTCAGAATTATGAATTATTTTAGAGAAAATATTTGGAAGTTTGTTGATGTATTGCATAATATTCTCATGATTGCTCTTACCTTCTTTTTGGTTTAAAAATATCCGTTTCTTGATCTGTGTTGAACCTACAATTACGTGTGACAGTTCTATTAGAAATGGGCCCGGCATAGCCAGGTGGTTTAAGGCATGCGACTCGTAATCTAAGGGTCGCGGGTTCGCATCCCCGTTGCACCAAACATGCTGGCCTTTTAAGCCGTGGGCGCGTTATAATGTGACGGTCAATCTCACTATTCGTTGGTAAAAGAGTAGACCAAGAGTTGGCGGTGGGTGGTGATGCCTAACCTCTTGTCTTACACTGCTAAATTAGTTACGGCTAGCGCAGATAGCCCTCGAGTAGCTTTGTGAGAAATTCAAAAATAAACAAACAATCTATTAGAAATGGTTTAGTTTATAAACAGTAGCAAGGGAATGTTTGGCAGTGTAAAGTGAGTGTAAGGAAAGATTCCAAATTGAAAACTGTGCTGACGTACGAGACAATGCAGTTGGAACTAGACTTAAGAGATGTATATAAATAAGAAGTAAAGATGCTTTCTCAAACTTTAGTTGTTTCCCATTTTTAGTGTTCTATTTATAAAATGTTTTTTTTATTTTCCTCATTGTATTCTTTACTAATTTAGTTACTTAGTAATTTAGTCTTAATTAATCAATCTGAGTTTTGCCGAGGATCCGAGTAGCCCCAGGGATGGAAGGTAATTTTCTTTGTATGTTATTCACTAAGATTATGTTTGGACTTCATTTACGGTCTAGTAAGTGAAAAATTAATGTTAAAAAAGGTTAGCAAGCTAGATACGAAACAGTGGTTGTTCATAATACGCAATGCGGAGTTCCTCATGACAATTCTTCGATGTGCATTATTTTTAATTGGAGATAATTTAAAATTATTGTAATAAAACTGCTATGTTGTCCTTAGAATCTTTTCCCAAGATATCTCAAGACACTCCATTTCTTCTTGAAAGTAATACTAATAATCAACACCCAGTTATTTCATTCTGTCGAACTCAAGTGAAACTGAGTAAGTCCTTTCTCTTGAGCTTTGAACCAAGTAGCTCATGCATCTGAAGTCCATGGAGTGTGAGAAACGAAAACTTGTTAATGGGAGTATAGTGGTGAAAGTCAGTTGTTTTTTATTTCATTTAGATCACTTCTCAAGTATCTCAATTGGTTGAGTAATCTCTGACTACCTAGCGGTAATGATCCAATAGAGAACTTTAAGGGGTTGTTTATGGAGCGTCACGAGGTATACGTGCAGAGAACTCGGATGAAGAGCTTTGAATTTCTAGTTCCAAGATCGTGTGTGTCTTAAGACTGATTAGGAGAGAAAGCACGGTTCAGTAAGTAACTGAAATACTGTTGTCACTTTTGATGGAACAGTTTTATCTAATTAATATTGATTTTGTATGCTTCTCTGAGAAACCTTACTTTAATAATCTAGTCGAGTGTTTTCACTGAGTTCACTTTGGTTATATTTCTGCTCACTTTCATAGTCGAACTTGGTGTCTTAGTCCACATGAGGCATCAGATCGTGACAAATGATTATTTTCTCAATACAATTGATTGTATAACAGGAAAGCTTATACTATTGACTCTTGTCACTCAAAGATTGAGCTCCTAGGTTGTTCTTTCTGACTCGTTGGGAAGTTTGATTTTTCCTTACAAAACAGTTTTAGTTTTACCTATATATTCTGCTTCTCACTCATTCTTCCGGATATTCTTGTCCGTTAACTGGAAGATATAATCCTGAGAATTATAGTCTCGTTTACAATCTATGACTTCAGTTCTTCAAAGTGCTAACGAGTATAGATCCGTTCTTACTGACGCGACCCGGAATGGTCAAATGATTAAGACCCTCGACTCATAATCTGAGGGTCACGTGCTCGAATCCCTGTCTCACCAAACATACTCGCCCTTTCAGACGTGTTATAATGATCGGTCAATCGGTTGGTAAAAGAGTAGCCCAAGAGTTGGCAGTGGGTGATGATGACTAGCTACCTTCCCTCTAGTCTTACACTGCTAAATTAGGGACGGTTGTGGCACAAAGCCATCGTGTATCGTTATGCGAAACAATTCTCACTGATACACTTTATAACTCGTTCACGTGGTCTTACCAAAACGCTACAATGTCGAATGTAACCATCTAGTTGAGTTTCGAAGTATATTATATAATTCTTTCTGCAAAACATTTACAACAGGTATTGCTCTGAATTGTTAAAGTTATATTAAAAATACACATACACAAGTATTTATGTGGCCATAAAAGAATTACTAAGGTATGAATTCCATATTTCTACCATCTCATAAAGGTATGAATTCCATATTTCTACCATCTCATAAAGCTATGAAATCCACATTTTTACCACCTCATAAAGGTATGAAATCCATATTTTTACCATCTCATCCACTAGAAGTAGTGCATTTGTAATCTAGTTGACTTCTAGTTTATTTTATTCCCTACATTGGTTTACGATATCTGCACTTTATTTTATGAGACTTTTGAAAAATATCGAATAATGCATTAATGAACCTTTTTCTGAATTTAATTAGAATTACAATATCCATTTTCTCAACATAATTCGTCTTCTGGTTTGAATAGTGCTACGTATTATTGTGTGTTATTTTAACTTCATGTACAAGCTTGGAATTTTTGTTTGAATTTTTTACACAGTTATTGGGTTTTTGGTACTTGTCCAAGAGCTTTGAAACGTAAATGCAATACTAGTTCTAAAGACTGAAAAATCTGGTTGGCTCTTGAAATTTTATTGTCCAATTACGTTATATTTTTGTATTGTTAAAATAACGGAAGATGTTATTCGTGTTCAATTCACGTGGTCTCTGGAACATCATTCAATTATTTGTAACGTAAGTTTTGCAAAGTTAAAAGAGATATTGATAATCTAGTTCTGCTGGTTATCCTTGGATATATTGTATCTGTTTGTCTATACATTGAATCAGTTGTTGATAACATTTAAGTTGTTTTTTTTTGTAAATTTACATTTTTAGGTATAAGAGTAGAATTCTACACTGAGTGCACAGTCATTTGTATGGATGTTTTATGCTGCCAACATCCAAAGTGTTAATTATTCAATATAATTTTTGCATGAGACTTCAAGACGAATCTCGCTGTATCTAATATTATGCCTTTTGATTTTATAAAGCGTTTAATTTAGAATAGTTAATATGGAATTAATTTTGAAGATGACATGTCCATTTTCAGACTAGGTCGTGACCCTTTTTTACATTCCAAACCATTCAACAGACTTCTTATTGATACCCTGAGGATTTCATTTTCTGCAATGAAATGTAAGTACATGACTATTACACATAATAAAAAAATACGTATTAAAACTTTGCATTATGGGTATGGATAACTTCGTAATAGAATGCCATCTTGAAATGATACTAAACATTCATTAGACCTATAAACCGCAAGTTAATACTTGTCTAAAACATATCAATAATTTAAGAAATTTCTCTAGTATGTCGTAATGAGTTGACTCTTGTTTTTACTCCAATCTCAAACTTACTTGCAGAACTATCACACTTACGTTGAGTAATGTCTTTAAAACAGTTAGTTTTCTACTGTCCAAAAGAGTAATTTACTCAAGTATGAAAGATGTAAAGTCATTATAAAATAGGTTCCTGTTACCAATCCAGAAAATACGTTAAAACTGTTAAAATATTGCATACTTACTATCAGCAAAATATTGCGTCTTACTAATAAGAGATATTGCGTACCTGAAATTGCTGTGGGTGTTGTATAAAGTTAAACACAGTCCAAGTCCGTTTTAACTCAGAATTACAATTTTATGATCTTCATCTGTGTTCCTGTTAACAGAAATTTCAATGTGTTTAAGATTGGATTGCTTTTTTTTTCTTAATAACACCTACATCTTAACTCGTCATCTAGTGTGTCAGGTTACGCTGTTTCGTGTTGTTAGTCTA
Organism: Tachypleus tridentatus; assembly: GCF_004210375.1. Lineage (NCBI taxonomy): Eukaryota > Metazoa > Arthropoda > Merostomata > Xiphosura > Limulidae > Tachypleus > Tachypleus tridentatus. The sequence goes on from NC_134825.1 coordinate 69,985,841, forward strand.
AGAAAAGCAGACGATCCGTCTGAAAACAATAATTTTTAATATTTTATTTTTTCGAGAAAAGTCAAAAAGCGAGAGAGAGAAAAATTGTTCCACAAGATTATCGTTTCCATTTTAAACAGTGATTTATTTAACTGGAGGTTTCTCCATTCTTTGTAGAAGCAATGAATAGTTCACTCGTTTAATGAATCACAAATGATTTAGCATATGAAGACAAAGCTGACGTAAAGAATGCACGAGTTAATAAAGATAGTTCTACCATTAAATGTTCAAAACAATTACAGCTCATTTACTTCGAAAACGATAAGACCGAGACTGGGGTACGACATAAACATGTAAATTTTAAGGTTAGAAGAGACGCAGAGAAATAGTTTATATTCTATTCTGTTGCTTAAAAGACATACGTTGTTCCCACTATTCAAGGATTCCTTCAGATGATTCACGAGAGATGATCAGTTGTTCTCATTTTAGCGTCATTAGAGGACGTCGAATAGCTAGCTGGTGATGAAGAACTCGTGTCGGTCTGATGAGAATACAAAGCAAGGAGACACTAAGACTATTAATGGGTTGGAAGAGACTGAGCACTTGAGGACTTTTCAAGAGTGCTGCTTTTCCAGCGTTCCGAAGAATAAAGAGTGCATAAATGATTTAAGTAAGACGTAGAAATAAGTGTTTGAAGCAGCTTTTCTTCGTAGGTAGGAAGGAAACAACAACAGAATACCTATGTAAAATGGATGGATAGTTCACATCTTTATAACTTATAATTCTATTTTCTAGAGTTTTAAGGTTTCTTTTTTATACTGATTTTAATAATCTTAAAAAAGTTATAAATCTGTAGTTTATACCTGTTTAAAAAACTATTTTCCAGCGCTAGCTTAGTATAAGGTATCTCTCCTAATCGATAACAAATTAACTTTGTAAAGAAAACAGTTAGTCAGAATGTTGGATATTTTGTTATTTATTACCTATACAAAACTGTAAAGAAAGAATCTTATTCTACGATGTTCATTGCACTTCAAGGTAACAACTTTTAAGCGAAAACTCCAATAAAAGAGAAACTAGAATTATTTGTTTATCTTTTAGTTATTTGTAATATATTCTTACATTAACTATCTTTCAACTAAACATTTAAAAAAGTATTAAATATTTTGAAAGACAAAAATAAGACATTGATGCTATTTTCGCTTCCTGACAAAGAAAATTTATAGCATCAACCATTACATCATTAAAAATAAAGGTAAAACTAAATCTATTATTAATCACTGGTTACAGTTATGATAGGATTGATGGAGCGTCATACTTACTTTGCTATTTTAAACAGTTGAGTGCTGTATAAGTCACAAGAACAACTTATTATTTAAAGCCAATGTAAATATAAGTACACTGTGATAATTAAAGCACAAATAAAATGGCAATCACATCGCGAAATTTTAGCACAGCAATGAGAAGTTGAAAGAGAAATATTTAGAATGATAAACTGCAAAATTTGTTCCTGTTAACTACGTGATTTTGACGTTAAATTCCTGCAAACACCGTAAGTTTCTTGTTTCTGCTTGAATTTCGCGCACAGCTATCTGCGCCATCAGTCCCTAATTTAGCAGAGAAAGAAAGGAAAGCAGCTAGTCATCATCACTCACAGCCAACTTTACGGTTACTCTTTTACCAACAAATATAGAGATTGACAGTTACATTATAACGCCCCCACGGCTGAAAGTGTGAGCATCTTTGGTGTAACTGGGATTCGAACCTGTGATCCTTTCATTATGAGTTGAGTGTCTTAACCACCTGGCCATAACCTGTAAGAACGAAAATATTAAGATTGGAAAAGTATTACTTCTCAGAATGTCATAAAACAAAGCTGACATTGTTTTTCAACAATTTACCTCTGTCAGCACATTGTGATGACATCAGGATTAGTACTCACAATCACATCACTACGCTTTCACATGTATTTATGGACAGTTTGCTTACATCATGACTTAATGACAATAACCAAAATGTTTACATACGTTTACACATTTATCTGTATATGGAGATGAATAAAAGGTTAATTAAGTTTCACAACCATATGAACAGTTCAGTATATTCTAATAACTAGGAGTTTAATACTGAAAACCCCATTACAACATGGATTCCAAAATATTTCGCCATTACACAATGACTGGAAAGTTTAAACTAACAATAGTACTATAACGCCTTCACTTGACTTTTTTCATAAGAAAGTTTATAAATGTATTGTTCACAACATACTTACAGGGTATCGTTATAACTAGGACGTATAAATAAAACGTACATCACAATGTTTGTAGACAATCCACTAATAACATGTATCAAGAACGACTTCAATATGATTTCATACAACTACATTTTAACGCTTATATACTAAGACTGAACAATTTATTTATATTTTTCGTAATGACTAAAAAGTTAGTGCTCCCAGCCTTAACATACACGGTTGTACACTGACATCGAACAATCCGCTTATGCCCCCCCAATGACACAGCAGTATGTCTGCAAAACTTAAACGCTACAAACCGGGTTTTGATAACCGTGGTGGGCAGAGTCCAGAGAGCCCATTGTATAATTTTGCGCTTAATTTTAAACACACAGACAATCCGCTTATGGTATGGCATAATGATTAGAACGTCAACAATCGTTGCCTGAACCACACGTTTATACATGGAAACTGAACAATCTACTTACAGTACGCCATGAGTACAATGTTCCAATTATCATATTTTATCAAAATACAACTGTTTACCTATTTTGGTAAATTCTGAGTATTTAGCATAATTGGTGTTTCAAGGTTTAAAACACAGAAGACAAATAAAACAATAATAATATATTACATACATTTTTTTCGAAATTTAAATTTCGGTATAAAACAGAAATTGGAACTTAAGAAACGTATTTTTTCTCAAACAAACATTGTTACTGTTTAAAGGCAACTAAAACCACATATTTTACATATTATGCTTTCCGTTCTAATGGAACTGAGAAAATCATGTTCCGAGAGAAAGTAACATACAAAATGACAGTATATCCGGATGTAAAATGACGTTATGGATGCTGTAAGAAGATCAAATAATTATTATTCTACGTCTACCCATTACAATCATTTATGTTATATATTAACTTATTAATAATGTAATTTCATTTTTATTCGTTTAAGAACAATTTTTTTCATCAATCAGTTCACTATTTTATTACCGTAACAGTCAGTTTTTTATTGCTTGTTTGGGATTAAATACAAAGTTACACAATGGGTTATCTGTGCTTTGCCCACCACTAGTATAGAAACCCGGATTCTATTGTGGTAAGTCCGTAGACATACCGCTGTGCCACTGGAGAGGGTGTAACAGTCAGTGTAGTTTTACCCTGTGCTTTAAAACAACGACTTAACTGTTTTGTATTTTACAAATTAAAAAGGTAATTCCAAAAGATACTTTAAAGCGACAACTGATTGTTTGACTGATTATTTTGAATTAAGCACAAAGGTACACAATGTGCTCTCTGTACTCTGCCCACCACAATAAGTGAGGGTATCGAGCAGTGTTAGTCCGCAGACATGCTGCTGTGCCACCAGCTGGTGGGCTAAAGCGACGACTTACATGTTTTAGTATTTAAGAGCTGTACTGTTTATTACAAACTCCTAGATAATTAATTCTGTCACTAATGAGCTCTAGTTTTACTTCTCTAGAAGTTCTAATTCGTGTTTCTTTTATATAAGTTTGCAAACAAAGTATATACTTTATTTTGATAAGTTTCAAAGAAATGCCTTAGTTTAAACATTATTTTTAAAATTATGTAAACCCGGCATGGACAAGCGTGTTAAAGCGTTCGACTCGTAATGCGAGGGTCGCGGGTTCGAATTCCGGTCGCTAAAAACATGCTCGCCCTTTCAGCCGTGGGGACGTTATAATGTAACGGTCAATCTCACTATTCGTTGATAAAAGAGTAGCCCAAGAGTTGGCGGTGAGTGGTGATGACTAGCTTTTTTCCCTCTATTCTTACACTGCTAAATTAGGGACGGCTAGCACAGATAGACCTCGAGTAGTCTTTGCGGAAAATTCAAAAATCAAACAAAACTTTGTAAGAGATGTCTTAGTTTTATTCATTGGTCTCATGGCGAATTTTATTCAATAAGATTCGCAATGAGCTGTAATAATCTATTTGTTTATCATGTTGTCTTAGTTTATACCATGTAGCAGGATCAGAAATAGTTTGAACTTCATGCCAATTACAAAAATTAATTAACTGAGAAAAAACAACATTTTGTGTTATTTAAAAAAATATAATTTCTTGCAAGAGGCATCACTAAAGTCTAAACTTAAAAAAGTTGTCTCCGTTTGGTCTAAATATCAGCCACTTGTTTAATCTCATTTCCACACTCTGTCCATTTCCATCAACCCTTCATGGCCATGAGGGTTTTAATTTTTGACATATTTTCTGTGACAGCCATCTCTAAACTTTAATGAATAATATTTGTTGAATCAAGTGTTCGAAAGCCTTAAGAACATAACGTTTATTGTAATCTACTACTCTATTAAGTTCAAATCCAATATGTCCATTAAGTAATTCAGTGTTAACCTAAAAGAACCGACTTCTTAGCAGCATCAAATAACTACGTCTTGTGTTGGAATATAATGGCTTCATACACGAAAAGCTTAATTTGCATGTTGTAATCTATAATTAGATTACCTCTAACATATAAGCTGATTAAAATGAGGACCAAAAACTGGTTTTTCGATTATCACGCAACATTTAGAGCTCTCATTTAGACATTTTAACACTCTCTAATATTAAGCTACGAAGAACTCTAAATAAAAGATGATTGATTTAACTAGAAAATAACATGTAAAAATAAGAAATTGTACACACTTTTCAGTAATTTAAGGTCATTAGATTAATTAATTTGGATTTTCTTTTCAAAACGTTACAATCTCTAACAATGGTCCCCTTAAGGAAATACTTTTAATTTCTTTTTTGTTTTCAATAGAAGGTTCAATATAACCAAAGTTCCTTCAAGCATTGATGGTACAGGTAGTAAAATCGAAACACCTGAAGTAAAGTACAACATACCCACATCTACCGAACACGATACGCAACTCCATTTTAACTACGAAAAAAGCAATCTAACACACACAAAATTATTCTCTCGTCCTTCCAATTCCCAGACGAAAGAATCATGGTGCATGCTCGTCTGGTTTTAATAATACGAATAGTTTTGGTTATTTATACATTCCAAGAAATTGGATATATCGTTTAGTTTTCTTCTGGACCACTCAGACAGCATGATACTTTTATGTATGTACTACAGAAATGCCAAATAGGTTAATAAAACGTAATCACAAACTAACCGTTTTATCTGTATGTTAGAAGATAAATAAACTGAAGATTTGTTTAATGCAATGATATTCAAGCTCGATGGAAAATCATTGCATCTGAAAAATTTGAGAAGAAAAACAATAATTTTGTTCAGTCTGTTTCTTTCTTTTCTTATTTATATATCATTTAGTCTCGACCAGTTTATGCTGGAGATATGTTGGTATATATTATTGATAAACTAACACTTCTGCGGTCTTCATTAGTTTATACTGGAGACATTTGGATGTGTAGCCTCGACCACTTTGTGCTGGAGACGTGTTTGAATGTAGCTTTTATCTGTTTATACTGGAGATATACGAGTATGTGGCCTGGATCAGTTTATAATTGCGATGTGTGAGTATCTTTATCATGCAAACGTAGCAAAAATTACGATTTTAATTTCCAAATAAAAGTGGTTACACACAACATTGACTACATAAACTCTTCAGAAATGCACTGACAATATGAAATGCAAGTTCTTGTGTTTGCGAGAAACTGGATGTATTTTTACTTTCAAGTAAGAAACTACCGATACGCCAGAAAGTGTTCGTACCCCTGCGTCCCAAGTGGTTTTTTTTGCTCATAACTTACAAATATTAGGCTAATAGAAGTATAATATATTATACATATTATACTAGCACACATCTACACAAATAAATTCTTATTTAAATTAAACGACAAATAAACTGTTTATAAACAAATAACCAAAAATAGGAGGAGCAGAAAGTGTTCATACAGTTCAGAACGTGTGAAAAAACTGATATTCCCGTAAAAATTTTGTTTAGTTTGGCGAATAAATTACATTATACCATTCGAAAACTAGATACTTGGTTCATAATTATTGGAATTTAGCCAGCGAAAAATGTACTTCCGGCAATTTAGCGCCGTCTCCGTCATTATCTGCTTGGTCATCATGGCGAACAGGAAACAACTGTCCAGTGATTTAAAAAGAAGAATTATTGTAAAATACAAGTCTCGTTTGTCTCTTTCCGGTATTGCTACACAACTTAATGTGCCAAAATCTACTGTTCAAAGCATAATTGCCAAGTTTAAGCTGACAAGATCAACTGCTAACCTCTCTCGTTCCGGACGCCCCAAACATTCCAGAGAGAACCAAGAGAAAGGTTCTCAGAGAAGTTAGTAGGAACCCTCGTTTAAAACGTAATGATAAACAGAAACTGGTAAGGGAAATTGGGGTTGAAGTAAGCACTTCTACAGTTACGAACATGTTACGCTCTTCTGGGTTCAAAGCATGTCGTCCTCATAGAACTTCATATTTAAAGCCTGTTCATTTAGAAGCATGATTCAGGTATGCAAGAAAGCATGTAGATAAACCCTTTACGTATTGGAAAAGTATTATTTGATTAGACGAGACTAAAATCGAGCTTTTCGGCCACAATGA